>NC_136611.1:7273148-7590648 GCF_933228915.1 Telmatherina bonti | reverse complement strand
AGAGACAGAATGAACACTTTACTTTTAATTTACCGTGACTGGAAGCTCTGTAGGAAATCAAATCCAGTTTAAAATGTCAGGAACTACAAAGAAAATGGCTTTTTTAAAAATGTTTTCTCTTTATGTTTAAATAAAACAATGATAGATGCGATTATATTGCTGACAATGGAAACAACTACCTGATTTAAAAACATAAAAACGTGCTTATTTTGTTGTTGGTTTGCCAAAATATAAACAAAAACAGGCTGATATTTCATAAGAAATCTCTTGTATTAGAAATGATTTGACAGATTCTTTTTTTAAACTATTTTAACACGTGAAGACTTGTCACAAGAGGAGAAAAGAGGGAATATTCACAGTTCCAGAAGAAAACACCAGCTGATAAAATAACACTTTGAAGGTGATAAAGTCAGCAGCTAACTCAGTCAATGATGGTAATAAACCTGAATAAAACACAAAATTATAAAGACACTGCAGTAATAAAATATAAAGATAAAATAAAAACCTGCAAAACATAAAGGGTGGAGTTGGTGTGTTTTGTGTTATTTATAAGACTTGTGTTTTGTTTTTTCACAGCTCCAGAAGTCGTCAACTATGAGCCTTTAGGCCTGGAGGCAGACATGTGGTGAGGAAATTAATGAGAACTATAAAGTTTCTGCTTTTTAGCTTCATGATTAACATCTGCTGCAAACTATATTTAGATTTTTTTACCGAATATTCATGCTGTTTAGTGATGAGCTGGTCTTTCTCTCTGCAGGAGCGTTGGTGTGATAACCTACATCCTGTAAGTATCTGATTCCCAGCGGTGCTGCTGCTTTATGGTGTGAAACCATCGAGTAGAAATGTGTATCCCTGCAGGGGTTTTAACAATGGCCACCTTCAGATTTGTGGTTGCCTTTTCTTCCCAACCTCGAGGCGTCATCGATCAATGAGTGTGACAGTCAGAGTGTTTGATGAGACATAAAGAGATTAATGTCTGCTCTTTCACCTCCGTTGTGAAGGATAACACAGCTATATTTCTGCAGCTCGTGTTGAAGCCCAAACTAATTTGATTGACTTCTTTCCTTGTCTTGCTTTATATTTATGTGGTTAATCAATTTTTTTTATTGATTCCACTTGTGGCTACTAATATGAGCTCACACATTTGTGTTTATTGGTAAATCTGAGCTTCAATGAGGGGCTTTAATACTTATTATACCCTACAAAAAAAGAATGTGAAGATAATTTATATTAAAATGTTATAAAAGGACATTTTTTAAATTCTTTCTCTCTTTCCTTCCTGCTCAGACATCAGTCCTGTTTAACCACTCTAATACACACCACTTCTCACCTCATGTTGCCAATATCCACTCTCTGAAACATTACTTATCTTTTATTGGGTTAGTCTGAAAAGTGCTTTTAGATCCCAGCTTTCCATTAAAACAAAAAGTCATATACAGCAGACGTTTAGTGTGTTTAGGATGCTGGTTTTTTATTGGAAAGTATTATTTGTCTAAAAGTGCAACTCGGGCAGGGCAATTAGTCCAAAACTAATCACAACCAACATTCAGAACTAATAAACAAAGTAATCTTGCTCATGGCAGCAAATTAAATTATTTCTCAAATATTTTTTAAAAAAACGAATTAAACAATTATTTATAGTTAATCAGTTTGTTCATTTTAAAATCAATATCTGCTCTTTTATTATGAAAATGTTTCCAACAAATGTTTACGATGACTGCTATGATAAAGCTCAAGATAAAACAATGCTATTATTGCTAATTAATTATAATCAAGGTAATGCTTTTATTTACTGATGATATTGATTTAAGGTCATGTCACCCAGCGTGATGTGCAACCACATTCTGATGCACATTAAACAATTACAGATCTGGTCTCGGAACGGTTCAGGTGAACCAAATTCAGAAAAGCGGACCAAAATAACCAGTCTGAGTAAATTTTGTTGTTGGGTTATCTTGTCTTCTCATGAAGTAATTTTCTGTTTTACCAGGCAAGAACAGAAAGTTAGTTAATCTTTGTTTTGGTTTAGTTAATCAAATCAAGCTGAATGTGGCAAACCATAAATGTGCCGCGTCCCCGAAACATGTCAAGACGCAATAATGCTTTCCATGCAAAGTCTAGCAGACAGTGTTATTTATTTATTTATTTACTTGTCTGTCATTATCGTCCCAGGCAGAACATCAACAACAAATTCTTATTTACAGTGTTGACCTGACAAGTGCCAGAAATCACGTTCAGCTCTGATAGATCTCATTTCATTGAGAATGAAGAGAAAAATTATGTAACAAGCTATAAATGGATTTTAAAAAGCATCTCAGCTGCATAAAGAAACTTCAACAGGTAGTTCTGCGTGTTTGAGATTTTTTTTTTTTTACCAAATTTTAAATGTTTATCCTGTTTTTTTTTTTAATTATTTTAAAATAAAAAGTTAACATTATACATTACTTAATTCATTTTTTAATTCTAAACCTAAATAAAACGGGACACAAAAATACAACGTCAGCCCTCCAAGAGTCTCATTAGCTGCAGCTAATGGTCTGGTTTCTTTGATCTCGTAGCATGTTGAACAGTTAATGAAGGGTCCTCAGATCTCCAGAAAATCAGGTCTGATTAGATAACCTTTACTTAATGAAATGTTCAGCAGAAAGAAATCTTTCGAGACCTCTGTACTAAATCACAAAAAAAAGAAAATGAACTGATTAAATAATGAATCAGTCAACCAGCACTGATCACTAATACAGATGACTTTCATCATATCTTTAAGTATTTCCATGGTCGTTGCAGACATGGGACAAAAAAGACGTCCTCTCTCCTCGGTAATGAACAAATCATTCGGCTTTTGACTTTTGAGGAAGGCCGTCTCCGTCTCACAGAGCCACAACGCTCTCTGAGACGCCCAAACTGCACATTAGTTGTGTATTTCCTCTCAGATGTGTGTGCAGCGAACTAAATCTGTTAAAGAAGAAAAAAGTGAACGTGGTCGTTAGGTGGTGATGGAACAATAGGACGGCGTTATGTAATCCGGCGCTGCAAACATTACATGCTTCACTGTAGAAAATAAACATGTAGGTGTCTTTAGAATTATGCAACGCTCTGTGCAGTGCACAACAGCAAAACGTGCACACATGCTGACAAGGTCATGTACATACCGTGCACATACGTGGTCTCTGTTCATGTTTTCCACCCACACAGCTGTCCCAGCTTCGCCAGGCAATGCAGAAAATAGATTTTTTTCTCTGCTTATTATCGCCGCAGAGCAACGTGAGGTGTGCTGACGGTTCAAATTCACAGGAATTCAAAGAGAAAATGGCTTCAGATGAAGCAACCAGAAATCATTAGAGCTGATGTGATGATTCAGCCAGTGGCGCTTTCTGCTCTGCCTGATCCTTAATTTTGGATTTAGGTTGTTGAGGTGGATTTATGTGCATGCTGCATCTTTTAGTCGTGTATGCAAAGCGCTTCAGGAAAACATTGGATAAATTATAAAGCAGGAGTCTTGACTCGACACTTTCCTGCTGATTTTATTGCTTGTCTTTATGAAGGCCTGCATAAATAACTGGTTTGGTTTTGTAGCAGCTGAAACAGTCAGTAATTCTAAACATTTCTGCTGAACTTGAGTTCGACACACTCCGCCTCAACGTCTGTCCAAGCTGCCGCCGTAGTTAGCGGGTGGAGGAGGAGACGCTTCAGTGGAGAGGAAAGAGTTGAGTTGGACATGCTTAAATCAGTTTGTCCATCAAAATAGTGTTTTATCTTTTTATTCTTTCACTAAATTTATTCATTTTACTTAATTTTTTAAACATACTTTTCATAAAGGTGTGAAAAAGCATTAAAATTCCCAACTTCAGCCAGACAGAGAGCTGTCCAGGTTGCTTTCCTTTGTCTATTAAATACTTTAGTTTGATCGCAAATCTGGATTTATGAGTCTGCTCTATAATCACCTTCACTCATCACAGAGTTGTAAGGTTTCAGTTTCAAGGGTCGAAGCTAATCTGCAGCATATGTGTTTGTGTTTTGTGTTTAAATACGGCGAACTGCGTTTCCCCTTAACGATAAGACTCATTGGGATAAGTTAGTGGATGGACCAGCATTGCTGCTGTTACATTAAATCAGCCTGCAGATGTTTTTATCCTATGTACTTATTTAGTGTAAACATTTTAAGCCTTATCCTTTGATCCCTTTCAGTCTGAGTGGTGCTTCTCCCTTTCTGGGAGACAACAAGCAGGAGACGCTGGCCAGGGTGTCCGCCGTGGACTACACGTTTGACGACGACTACTTCAGCAACACCAGCGACTTGGCCAAAGACTTCATAACGAGGCTTCTTGTCAAAGATCCGAAGTACGTACTACCCGTCTTTTTGATGGTTTCCTCTTAGTTGTCTTGGAAATGTAAGGCGGAGGTGTTAAAGCTAAAGAAGTGGTTGGGTTTGCAGAGGAATGGTAGTTGTAGAGCTGTGGGGAGAGTGGGAACCCAGTCTGTGGTTCCCTCTTCTGCGCTGCCCCCAGTAGGACCAGTATGACTGTATGCTCAGTGTTTATTATGATTCCACAAAGAAATACAAGTGGGCATTATTGTAGGAAGTGAGGAAAAGAAAGAGAGGAAGTGACAAAGCAAAAGATGCAACAAGAGTCAAATTCCGACTTTTTCTGGCTGGAAAGAGCTCAGAGAAGAGGCAGGATGTAAGACGGATATTGAACTGACTTTTGTCAGGATGTTGGAGGTAGAACGGTTATGAAAGGATGGAGGTCCAATTCTGTGGTTTCCCTGATCCGGTGTCTTTTTAAGGATTTAAGCACCCTGGCTCACTTTGTTTCCAGATGTGTGCGTTAATCTCACCTGTATGTGTCGGTACAGGAGGCTAACTCGCTTCTGTTTTACTCCTACAAATATTTCCCGTGACAGCAGAACTTCCCTTCATTACCAAGTCAAAGCATTACTGTGGCAAGTTTATTGCTGCATCATCTGAGGGTTTTCTGCCTCAATTTCCAGATATTTTATTACCTGAAGTATATTTATCATTGTAAAAGAGTTCCAGGTCATTTCCAACATTCAGGAAAGTTCTGGAAGATTTGTCCTCGAACACCTTGTTGACACCGCTGTTACTTGCCTCCAGATTCTTCATTTTCTTTCAACTTTCCCTGAATATGTTTCTGTACGTTCTACTTTCATCTTTTCCAGTTTGTCAGCTATTCTTCCATCCACTTGACTCAAAGTCGCACGGAAAGCCGTCCTCTGTAAATATGCTGAAAAGAAACTGGACGTCGTCACCCGTCCACTTCTCATTGCTCCTCTTTTTTGGCTCCATTTTTTTTTTTTAAACAATCAAAACATGTAGTTAAGATAATGGAAGTAAAATAAGCTGGTTTTTATCTGCACATTAAATTAAACACAAAGTGAAGAACCAATCGGAGTTTAGCAAGAAGCCCCGCCCCTCAAGAATTCCTGGGAATCTGAAAAGTCCCACTAACCCACTCCGTACTTTTTATTTCAGGGGAAGTTTGAAAGAGTAGACACTTGAAAGATTACATGTACACACTTTACAAAGTCTGTAGGTGTGTACATGTACCTGTACGGCTGTGTTTGCGCGTGTGTATGTGGTACGGATGACATGTCTGTGTGTGTGTGTGTGTATGTGTGTTTGGGGGGTGAAATGTGTGAAGCACTTTGTATGAAAAAAAAAGTGCTTTAGAAATAAAATTTAATAAGATTTAAGAGGAAAGTTTCTGTAGTTTCGGGGATTTATTTGGCTCATCAGTAAAGCTGTTTTTACAACTCAGTCAGGTGTCTCCTGATGGTCACAGTCAGCCTGGAGCCTGGCAGGAATATTTCTGAGCTATTTATCTCTGCATGGTTCTTTTTTTAATAATAGTTCCTCAAACCTGGTCCTTGAGGGACGTTGTCCTGCAGGCTTTCCGAGTGTCCCTGCTGCAACACATCTGATTCAGATCAGTGTGTATTTAGCAGACATGTGCAGAACTTGTCTGATTCTGAGTCAGGTGTCTTCCAGCAGGGACACTTTGCAAACCTGCAGGACCCCGGCCCCTTGGTGTCTGCCTCTTCTCATTTAGATGTATCTAAAGAGGGGGGTTGGAGGTATCTTTTTATATTTCTGTCTGTCTGTTTCCTTTATGTCTGATTTTAAACTGTAAAGCGCTTTGAGTCACATATTTTATGGTGGAAAAGCGCTTCATAAGCAAAGTTTGACTGATTGATAAGATTGAGGATCCCTGGTTTGTTGCTACTAATAGAATGCTGTCAGGAATTTCCTTGCAGTTATTCCAGTCATTGTCTCCTGGCCACCAGTAAACATGCCCACCAGAACCAGTGTCCTCTCATTACAGCGTTGCTGTAGCAACAGCAGAGACCGTAACTGCCATTAATCTTTTTATTTTTTGTAAGGGGACACACACAGGTGAGAAATTGGATGTGTGGAGTCAGTGAAGGGAGAGCATAATGCTTGAGACGGACACTGGGGGAGTAAAGGAATTGGCTTTATAAACTGGAAAATCCCCAGCCCAGTGCATCGTAGTGGAAGGTTTTTTATTAGATCTGCAGCAAGAGCAGATATGGACTCTCATATCCAACAGCAGAATTGATGAGGAGGGTTTTAGAGATTCAGTAAAATAAAACAACACATCTGGTGCATTTCTGCAGGTAGAACATGGAAGCACAAAAACAGGACTGTAACCTCAGGCTGTTATGTGACCTTTTTCATTTGTTTATTTATTTAGTTGTTTGTTTTTTGGTTCAGTTAAAAGGATGAAGATTAACCAGGAGGAAGTGGTGTGTTTTCTGGTCCAGACCGGTTTCCCTTGACGACTATGACAGTTGACGTTGGAGACACTTCTGAAGCGATTCTGGTTGTTTTTACAGGGATGTGGCAGAGGGGACGGTGAGAAGTGATGTGTGTACGGTGAACCACATTAGTGCCCTGCACAACAAACTGATTAAATGTTTGCTTCTGATCCCGAGCAACACTGCTAATAAAGTTTGCACACCACGCTTCACAATCTGGTTTCCAGTTCCTGATTTGATGTGGTGTGAAACAGAAGTTATGTTTGACAAAGGAAATGAGACTTTCTAGGATAAGGAGTTGGCCTTTCTCTTGTCAAAGTAAACCATCAAAAGCCCAAAAAATATTCAGTCAAATATGATTTCAAGTGAGTAATTTTCTGATAGTATTGCAGTACTGATGTTTTCCTTGTGTGACCTCTTGTTTTATTGTGTTATTCATTTGCATTTGAACTGTTTTATTCTGTTTTTATTTTGGCCGATTGTGTCCAGCACTTTGTTTTTACTCTGGTTGTTTTAAAGGGTTTTATGAATAAAGTTGAGTTGATTTATTACTACAGTCGCTAGCTGAAGCAGTTCATATCAAGTTTTACAAAGATTTTAGTTATTTAGTGGCTCAGAATTGAATAGGATGTAGATGTGGTGACTGTGGAGGCCGTTGGAGGACAGTGAACTCATCGTCATGGTGGAGATGATGTGAGCTTTATGACATGGTGCATCATCCTGCTGGAAGTTTCCATCAGAAGATGCTACACTGTGCTCAGAAAGGGATGGACATGGCCAGCAGCAGGTCTCAGGTAGGCTGTGCCTGTTAAACCATGTCATACTGAGACTACGGGGCCCAAAGTGGTCCAAAAAACCTCCCCCACAATACTCCTCCACCACCAGCCTGAACTGCTGATACGAGAGAGGATGGATCCATGTTTTCATCATGTTTCCACCATTCTGACCCTGTTGCCTGACTGTAGCAGCAAAACTGGAGACCCATCAGACCAGCAACGTTTCTCCATCTTCTATTGTCCAGTTCTGGTGAGTCTGTGTGAATTGTAGCCTCAGTTTCCTGTTCTTACTGACAGGAGGGAACCCGCTGTGGTCTTCTGCTGCTGGAGACCATCTGCTTCCAGGCTGGACGTGTTGTGTGTACAGAGGTGTTATTCTGCAGATCATGGCTGGAACCAGTGGTTAACTGTGTTCCGGTTGGCTTTATGTGATCGCTGCCAATAAAACCCCATTTCTTCCTCACTCTGATGCTCCGTTTGGACCTCACCAAGCGGCCCTGGCCGTGTCTAAAAGCCTGAACGCATTGAGTTGCTGCTCTGTGATTGGCTCATAAGTCATTGAAGAGTAAAGTAAAGTATTTCATCCTAACCCCCGCAGCTGTGGCTTGTACCTCTATGGGAAGATTGTGACCAGAAACGGTGATAGAAACTGTTTCTTCTGAATGTTTTATTGATCTTTTCCATGTTGTTGTCCACAGAAAGAGAATGTCTATACAGGAGAGCCTGCAGCATCCCTGGATAAAGGTTGGTCTCTGCTTTGCTGTGACATGTCTTCTTTATCTTGTGGCAGCAGGTTTTTTTTTTTTATACCAAATTTGTTTTTCTGTTTTTTTGTGAAATCAGCCAAAAGACACCCAGCAAGCGCTGAGCAGGAAGGAGTCTGCTGTCAATATGGAAAAGTTCAAGAAGTTTGCAGCTCGGAGAAAGTGGAAAGTAAATGTTTTATTTATTTTTAATACTTTAGATAGTTTAGTAGGATCAGTTTTGTTGAAAAGAAATCCTGTCCTGTGAACTAATGAAGAGGTAGGATGACATTTGACTGTTGTCAGCTGCTGTAACCATCAGATTTCCATTAGTTCCCCTGCTTTGGTGGATCGCAGCTTCTTATTCTGCAGGAAATGCAGAGCTTGTTTATCTGTGCTGTCAGAGCACGTTTCTGCCACATGGATGAGTTTCAGCTGCAAAGTAACCTTGATTTGACTTGTTTGTCTTCTCCTGTGATCCAAAAAAAAAAAAAAAAAAGTAAAATCAGAACAGAAATTGAACAGAAAATCTCATCTTAACTCTGAAACTTCTTCATCCATCCCACCTGAACCAACATCGCAGCTGCAGAAAAGCTTCTTCTTCACAACTTCTGGATTTTTGATGCATGGAATAAAAATGTCTTCACACATCCTCCTAATGAAATGAGGGTCAGTGGGTTATCAAGACTGAATCACAGCAAGTCAAGAGGGTGAATTTAAATAGAGCAGAAAATGGCTTTCCATGTACTTTGCTGGTCGCTGACAGCCCCTCTAACACGACTTGACGTGAAGTTGTTCTCATTCACGAACCGCCTTTTTCCTTTTCGTCTTCCCAGCAATCTGTCCGACTCATCTCCTTATGCAACCGCCTGTCTCGCTCCTTCCTGTCCAGAAGCAACATCAGCGTGGCTCGCAGCGATGATACGCTGGTAAGACCCCAGTCTTCCCATTTCCCATCAGAAACTAACTGGTTACCAGCTGAAAAGGGGGAGAGATCCGGGAAAAGGCAGGATGGGCAGGGCTATTGGGGAATATTACAGCTCAGATCTTTATCCAGATTCTTTAAACTGTTTGTTTGTGGCTCGTAACGTCATCTAGACCAGTGTTTTTCAACCTTTTTTGAGCCTTTTTTTCCACTGAAAAATCCCAAGGCACACCACAAACCAAAATGTTTTTGTTTTTTTTTTTAAGTCCATATAATTAATATAAAGTCCAACTTGTCAAAGCTTCTTGAATATAAATCTGATAAACACAAGAAGGAATATTATTGTCTTTCACTGGGAGCTGTTTGGATGAAGACAGAGCTGCTTTTTAGAACAATTAGGTAAAATTGGGTAAATTCTCACGGCACAGTGGTGGAAAACCACTGATGTAGACTTTAAAAACTAAATGAGTGAAAGATTATTGCAGCAACAGAACGATACATCTGTCTCTGCTGCTCTGTTTGTAGCTTCCAGTAAAAAAATTAAAGTGAATGACTGAAGACTGGCAGGTTCATGAGTTTCAGTTTCCTTTCATTGATATGAATTGGCTCATTAAGAGCCTCAGCGCTCAGTGGCAGCTCTGGTATTTCCAGCTCAACATTCTCCGTAAACCTCCAGCCTACATGTGTAATGCATCTTTTCCTCGTTACACTCGAAGAGTCACCAGTCATGTTTGTTTAACTTGTTGCTTTAAACCAGATTTATTGAAGGAAACTCTTTTTTTATATTGAATTTATTGTGTCAGCTTTAGCTAGGAAGGAGAAAAGAACGTACATATACCTACATATACATGTACATACATAGGTATAAATGCGTAAGTGGTCAGAAATACCTAAATAAGTGTAGGTTTATAGGCCTTTATTCCCACCTACATTGTACCCAACAATGTATATCTGCATTCCCATCCGGTCTTCCTCCTTTTAGCTCAACTTTACCATTCATCTTATGTGTTATCTTTTCATTTCTATGTAGTTGTTCTGTAAATTCAACCCATTTACTTGGATTTTGTGGTTCCATTTCTGCCAACACTGTGTGATTTGTTTATCAAAAGCCAGAATATATAATTAAATTCTCTTCTTAGACGTTTCAGTGGTAAACCAGGCATAAAATGCTGCTGTTCCACCTCAGTATTACGACCTCAGATTTACTTTATAAAATCGGACACGTCGATCGAATATGATTGGATTTTTGAGCGTGTGTGAAGGATCAACACTCCTTTCTCCACTCTCTCTCTCTCTCTCTCCAGCAGTGTTAGGTGTGCTTTGTGTACTCGCTGTTTATCAGGGGTGTTTTTTAAAATCTGACTGGTAATTTTCCTGCATATTCCTGCCAAAACAGGGATTTATTATGACTAAAAACACCTTTACAAGCCAGGCTCCAATCTTCATCAGTCACTTCAATTCCCCAAGTCGTTCTCCCATGAATGAACAGTTCACCCCATCATCAGCATTAATATTTAGAATGTGGTAGATTTTCCCTATTACATTTTCAACGTTTGGGTTTTTATAAACTCACAAGAAGTGCAAAACAAGGGGCTGAAATTCCTGGAAATGTAAATATATTTTCACCTCCGCCAAGGAGGTTATGTTTTCTTCCCAGTTTGTTTGTCTGTTAGCAACATTACTGGTGAAGATCCAGAAGAGATCCCGGATTCTGGATCACTTAGAAGTTATGTTTGGTGTTGATAACAAAATGCTTGGTGGAGGTCTGTGCTCTCTGAGTGCTTTTCTAGTTTAGATAAAACTTCTTACTTGGAGAAGGAAACTCTCGCTGCATCTTTTAAATGAATGAATCAGTTTGTAGACAGAGAACATAAATATTTATGTATTCATCACTCAGTCACTCTTGCTAGTACAGGTTTGGACCCTCTTTTGCCTTGAGAAATGTCTCAATCCTGACCCTACCACCTCCAACGAAGACTCACCAGACCAGGAAACATTTTCCAGACTTCCATTGTTCAGTTTTGGCGGTTTTTGTTTACAACCATGTGCCTAATAAAATGTCCAGCTGCCATATGGATTAAACTGCTGCTTTTTCCCCCTTAAACATCTGAAAAAGTATTTTGTTGTTATTGGTGTTTTATTATCCTAATTTTCCCAGTATGTTGATATGCTGGATGGCTGCTGCGGTACCAACAAGTCCCAGCTTTTAGTGGTTAAGTAGTTTTTCAGTTTATTTTGCTTGATTTTCTCATATTTCAATCAAATCAATCAATCAAAACTTTATTTATAGAGTACCTTCATAAACCACAAGGTATCCAGAGTACTGTTACAGGTTAATGAAATAAATCAACATTAAAAACATGAATAAAAACAATTAAATAGACAATAATATTTAGCATTTAGTACTGTCGAAATGCACCATGGAAATCATGTGAAAAGGTGTTTGTATTGTGTGTTCAGTTTTACAGTTTACTTTCATTTGCAATTCTTTCATTTTTTTCTGCTGATTAAAGCTATAAAAAAAAATCAGCTTCTTTCAAGTCCCACTGCTGTTGTGTCGACCAAACATCAGAAATCTGGATATCTGAAAGCCTGTCATGGATCAATCTTTGGCCCCAGATTAGTAATGCAAACTGTTTATTTTACAGTTTCTAACATATAACATATTTAATGCATCACACAACAGCATTTTATTGGGTTTTTGAACTGACTGAGAGAGTTTTTTTGTTTTTTGAGGTCAGACACAGAAATCATCCTTTAGTAAATCGATCTTCATCATGTGGCATTTTCAGAGGGGAAAAAAACAAATAACAGTGTTGATTTTCTCAGCAGGCAGTTTGCTGCTTTTGCAGATCTGTGCCGTGCTGCAGCGCTCTGAGGTGCTGTAGGCACGGCTCGCCCAGCAGGAAGGTTGTCGAGGAATGTAGCCGGAGAGTTAAGCTTGGCTGAGCACATGCCACATCGGCCTGGCCTCCCTCCATCCCCTCCAACTCCTCTTCCTCTCTCTGCAGCAGCGCCTCACAGCTGATTGCTGCAGCAGACTTTGGCTCAAGGTTGTTGGGTCACATGTCATCAGCAGAGTCTTAATCTTTTGCAGAAACGAATGAAAATTCATCTGTCTGCTTCAGGAAAAGACGAAGTCATCGGTGGAAAAGACCTGTAGATTTAACCTCTTTACTGTTTTTCCAACTTCACAGGATGAGGAGGATTCCTTCGTGATGAAGGCCATCATTCACGCCATAAACGATGACAACGTGCCCGGACTGCAGCATCTGCTCGGCTCCTTGAACAGTTACGACGTCAACCAACCCAACAAGGTGGCCGTTTCTTGTTTGTTTGGATCCAAACGTTCACGCAGACATGATGGAAATGATCTCAATAAGTGTGTAATGTCGCCCACTCACACACACAGCTGCTGATAGTCATCGTGTAGGCAGCTGATAGTCCCATAAAGTCAGAACAATGTGAGGTTGTTCGCATGTTTCTGCCCAAAGCCAGCAGAGCTGCCTCTTTCAGAGACTGAATAGAAACGTCAGATCACAGAGCGCAGCGTTTCACTTCAGAGTACAACAGAAGCAACTCGCTCAAGGTAAAAGCAGAATGTGTCTGCCTGAGTCACACATTATTATTATTATTATTATTATACATGAGGGAGAGATGGATGGTTTGCGTGTGTGTGTTTGTCCTTGCGAAAGCCATTTTGAGTTTTAGACCTCATGAGTGGAAAAAGTAGATTAATTAATCTCACATCCAAAAAGCGATGAAGAAAACATGGTTAAGAGTAGGTTCAGGTTTGGGTTGAGTCAGCCTTCAAGGGCCGCTGTCCTGCAGGTTTTCTGTCTATCCCCGATCCAGCGGACTTGACTCACATTGATCCAACAACCTATGAAGTTCTGCATTCATTTAAGTAAGGTGGGTTGGAGCAGGGATACATAGAAAACCTGCAGGATTGTGGCCCTCGAGGACCGGAGAGTGGCCCTCGAGGACCGGAGAACGTGCACCAGGATAACCAACCATCCCATAAAAGAAAAAGCACTTCATAATAATAATAATAACCATTATCATTATTATTATTATTATTGATGATCATGATGATAATTATAATAAAAATAATGTTGTTATTAATATTATTATTGTTACTTGATTAAATTTGCACACGGCTCCGTTGCAGTTCTGAATCTGAATTTGCAGATTATATATTGATCTTTGTGTGAAAAGGAAAAAAATAAATAAAGCAAATAATGAAAAGCAGAGAACCAGGTAAGTAATGAAATAAGGAATGATAGTTGGAAACAAATGTTTTTATTGTGACGACGGGACTCAGTCAGACCACAAATGTTTTAGTTTTGAGGCTTTTTGGTCAACATTCAGGTTGATGAACAGAGCTTTGATAAAATGATGGTCCGGTTTGGTTGCGTGTTAAAGGAGCATTTCCTCAGATCTTCTGTGTTCTGGTTTAATAGTCTCTTATTATTTCCAGTAAAAGCAGGCGGAGTGGAAACACGACTGAAGCTGCAGAACAGAGTGAAAACCCTTTTATTTGTTTTTAGTTAACAACAGTGAGATAGATGTTCATACTTCACTTCTCTTTGTTCTCCACTCAGCCGCAGTGGGGAAGACGATGTGTGTGCTGACAGCTGATGTGTGATGTGAAGCTATTAAACTGCGACACTGAGGAAAAATAGGAAGTACAGATTGGATGAGACAGTATGACTGTTTTGGAGGACGATGACCTTCAGAGAGTAAAATGAGAGAATTTTATAAAGACTAAGGAGAAGAACATCTGAATTTCAGCAGACAAAGCCACACATGGGGTGTGTGAACTGTGCCAACATGGAGGGTCTCGCAGTGGCCAAATTTATACCAAACTTCGGACATGAAGGCAGCGGATGTCTGCCATGATTAAATGAACCTTAAAGCCATTATTCACAAGCAGTAAATCTGTAAATATGTGCACAAATCTCTGAGTAAGTTCACAAATGTTGAAGACAGAATCATATCAGGAAGGTTTTTGTCACTATGGCAGCCAGATTTGATGCATTTTATTATAGAAAAGTTACATTTTTTTCATTCTTTTCAGCTTGTCTGTGACCTCAGTGTAAACCTACTGTTCCGCTTGTTCGTTGCAGCACGGGACCCCTCCCCTCCTAATCGCTGCCGGCTGCGGCAACATTCAGATCATTGAGGTGTTGATGAGAAAAGGTGCCGATATCCAGGCAAATGACAAGGTAAACGCTCGGCTTGTTGTTGTTATCGCTGTGAAGTGTCGTAGTTAGGGATGATTGTTCATCTAAGCTGCTGCACAGTAAACTTTTAGAGGAGATGTCCGACAATGTCTTGAAGCAGACATGTGCAACATGGACTGTTGAAACAAGCATTAAAATAAATAAAGTAAATACATTTAAAAAAAAAAAAAACATAAAAAATACATATAAAAAAATGTAATTAATTTATATATTTTTAAAAAAATTTAATTAATAAATGTATTTTTAAAAATTAAATAAATAAACATAAAAAAATTAAATAAATATATATAAAGAATTAAACACAAATATATTTAAAAAAATTAAATAAATCCATAAAAAATAATTATATATATATATATATATACATATATATATATATATATATATATATATATATATAAATAAAATAAATCAATAAAAAACAAGCATTTAGGACAGTTTTAATGTCTGGAGCATAAAGATTTTAAGTGTTTTTTCCACATCAGTTAAGTTTAAAAGTATTTTTTGTGTGCAAGAGGTGCCAGAAGGACAAAGTGTCACCCAGCCAGTTACAGGTTAGCTTTTAGTCAACAAGAAGCAGCTTTATGCATGTGGAGTTGTTTAGTTTCTATCATCACAGAGCTGTCTGAATAGCAGACGCATGCACCAGATTTCTGGCAGGCTCCGTTTTGCACTGTTACCATGGCAGCACCTTGACTAATGCAACTCCCGGCTGCAAGATGCTAGCTCGTCCTGAAAATAGTTGCAGCTTGCTTGTCAGAGACTCGGTGTGCAGTGTGTTTTATATCATCTGGCTGCAGCTAAAAATGTCAGATTTTCGGAATGTTCTTCTCTCTGGAATCTTTCAGAGCGGAGCCAACGCTATCTACTACGCAGCGAGACACGGCCACGTTGAGACCCTGAAATTCCTCCATGAAAAGAAATGCCCTCTGGATGTCCAAGATAAGGTAAACCGGTCTGTTCTCCTCTCTGCGCGATAGCAACACACATCCCTACTTATCATCTCTTACTCACCGCCTCCTCCACACACATTTCCTCCCGATACTTCACACACCTGAAGAGAAAACCTGGCATTTTAGTAGCTTATTTGTTGTTGCTATAGAAACCTCTCTCGCACAGAAAGGTGACTGTGCATGTTGGGGTTTTTTGTGGCCTCTAATCGTAGCACGTGCTCCGGCACACAGACTCCCAGAAGCATCGTTTCCCCCGCTGGAGGTGTCCTCTTCTGTCTGAACCAGCTTCCAGCTTCCACTCCAGGCACTTTCCTGATTATTATCTAGTTCCTGTCCAGGGGATCATTAAAGTCTCATCTTACTTTATTTTACTGCAGGCCTCAAATCACGATCCGAGGCGTCCGTGTGTGACCACTTCCATGTGTCGTAGAAAACTAGAAGAGCTTCATTTTCTGTCATTAAACTGATCTTTTGAGGCTTTTTTTTTTCCTGCCATCAATGAATTGGATTTTGTTGGAAGTGGTTCATTTCACCGATGAGTGAACTTGTTGTCCAGGGTGTCGTTTTATCCAGTCAGCCTTTCTGCTAATGCACTGCTCTTCTTACTGGTAGATATAAACTTAAAAGCAGAAGGATCCTGAATGAGGAGATGAATTGGAATGGAAGTACTGGCTGAGTGGATGTAGATGGCGTGGTGTACAGGAGCAGGCCTTTTACTTCCCTTAACTCTAATGAAAAGAGTCTTTGGGAGATATATACACTACTCACAAAAAGTTAGGGATATTTGGCTTTCAGGTGAAATTTATGGAAAATGCAATATGTTCATGCTACAGTGATATAATATAAAAGTAAGACATTTAAGTAGAAGGATGCACTACTGATTTCCTCATCTCAAAAAATCCATTCAACACAAAAGGTAACAACAATGGTAGTTACACCACAACAAAAAATTTGAACGTCTCAATATCTCGTCATGTGCCCTTGAGCATCAATTACAGCTTGACAACGACGTCTCATGCTGTTCACAAGGCAACTTATTGCCTGCTGAGGCATGGCATCCCACTCTTCTTGAAGGGCAGCCCTCAGGTCATTGAGGTTCTGGGGTGCAGGGTCTCGAGCCTCTACACGACGGCTCAGCTGATCCCACAGGTTTTCAATGGGATTCAGGTCTGGAGAGAGTGCAGGCCGTTCCATTTGAGGTACACCAGTCTCCAACAGCCGTTCCCTGATGATGCGGCCTCGATGAGCAGGAGCATTGTCGTCCATGAAGATGAAATTAGGCCTGTGCTGTTCATGTAGGGGCACAATCACTGGATTAATGATGTTATTCAGGTAGTATGGGCTTGTCACTGTACCATTCACAAAGTGTAGGGCAGTTCTGTACCAAGTGGACACCCCTGCCCACACTGTAACACCGCCACCACCAAAAGCTGGCCTGGTGACAACAGTGGCTGATGCATAGCGCTCTCCCTGACGTCTCCAACATCGTTGCCGGCCATCATTTCTGCTCAGTGTGAATCGACTTTCATCAGAGAACAGCACTGAGGCCCACTGGTTCCTCGTCCAGCGTAAATGCTCCCTGGCCCATGCAAGACGATGATGCCTGTGCCTGGTGGTGTGGTCAGGTACCCGTGCAGGTCGTCTAGCACGCAGACCACGCTGATGGAAACGGTTTGGAATGGTCTGACGTGACACTTGGGTGCCTCTCACCTCTCTTAAACGTGCCTGGAGTTGAGTGGCATTCATCATCCGGTTTCTCAGGGCAGTGTTCACAATGTAGCGGTCATCAGCACGGGATGTGGCCAAAGGACGTCCACTTCTAGGCCTTTCTGTGACTCTTCCAGTCTCTCCATATCTCTGTTGCAACCTGCTGATGACACTCTGTGACACTCCAAGCTCAGTGGCCACTTCTGTCTGAGAACGTCCTGTTTGAAGCATCGCAATGGCAAGGGACTGTTGTTCCATTGTTAGGTGTCGTCTTGGTCTCATGATGTCAAAATGTGAACAGCATGATGAGGACAACTGTTTAAACACCAGCTCTAATTGAACCAGGACATTTATTGGTCAATTCAAGGATCACACACCTGCCGTGATTTTTGCCGTTAAGCTCCTTGTTAGAGAACAGCAACTTGTGCAAAATTTATTGAAACATTTAACAGTTGGACATGTGCATTTAAAAGCTTAGAGAAGATCACATTAAGTTCACCTGTACAGGTTTGAATGCATTTTAGGCTTGTTGTGAAATTTCACCCAAAAGCTGAATATCCCTTTTTGTGAATAGTGTATGTTGTGTTCCCCATATCTAGAACACCTGAATCTAACAGGATTTTCTTCCATTGTTTTGAAAGTCCGGGGAGATGGCTCTTCATGTGGCAGCTCGCTATGGCAACGTGGATGTGGTGAGCTACCTGTGCAGCATCGGTACCAACCCGGACCTGGCAGACAGGGTGAGCCGTCTCTTCCCTCATCAGCATCGTATAGGGTTTTATTTATTTATTTTGTTTTATTTCAGAGAGCTTAAAGTATTGACTGTTGTTGTTTTTGCATCTCCAGGAGCAGGAGACCCCTCTCCACTGTGCTGCCTGGCACGGCTACTCTGCAGTGGCTCGAGCTCTTTGCAAGGCAGGCTGCCGTGTGGACGCCAAGAACCGCGAAGGGGAAAGTCCGCTGCTGACAGCATCTGCTCGAGGCTTCGTGGACATCGTGGAGTGCCTGGTGGAGCACAGAGCTGATCTGGAAGCAACTGATAAGGTTCGATCTGGAAATGGATTT
Organism: Telmatherina bonti; assembly: GCF_933228915.1. Lineage (NCBI taxonomy): Eukaryota > Metazoa > Chordata > Actinopteri > Atheriniformes > Telmatherinidae > Telmatherina > Telmatherina bonti. The sequence continues at coordinate 7,572,438 of NC_136611.1, read as the reverse complement.
ATTTCTGATATAACTCTCCTGTTGTCTGTTCCTAAAACTTCAGAACTACATGAGACAGGAGCAGTGGACATTACTGAAGTTTGTTTCCCAACAAAGCAAACATATAGTTTATTTTTGGAGAGGTTCTGGACCGGTGGTGTGTCCTCACACAGATGTCTGCATTATTTCATTTAGACTTCTTACAGAACATCTTTTACAACAGGGGTGCCCAAGTCCAGTTCTCCAGATCTACCATCCTGCAGCTTTTAGATGCAACACACCTGAATCATACAGCTCCATTCCCTCTTCTGCATGTCATCCAGCTCTGCAGACGCCTGGCAACGGGCCATTTATTTGATTCAGGTGTGTTGGAGAAAACCCACATCTAAAAGCTGCAGGATGGTAGATCTGGAGGACCGAACTTGAGCACCCCTGTTTTAGAACATTTGCTGGCTGTATTTGAGTGGGAATGATTGCATGCTGTTAAGAGTTGCTGTTTCATTCCCCTTTCTGCCAACCTGTCTGCTGTTTTCCACTCTTTGCTACTGTGGATATGTAGAAATACATGATAACCTCACAGCATGAAGCCTCATCTGCTGTTATCATACTCGCAAGCTTTTTTCTGGATCATGTTTCAGCTCTTGGGTGCTGTAAACCATGGAAGGGCATCTCCATGAGAAAGTCTGCTTCTGTGAAACATGTCTGAACAAGAACTGTTAAAAAAAAAAAGAGAATTACCTTCACTTAGTGCTGAAAACATTATGATTTATAACTAGCTCTGTGATGATATTGTCTCTGATTAGTGGATATCTAAGTTTGATGAATTCCAACTTAGATATCCACTCCTGTTAAAACAGCAGAAAAACAGATAAATACAGTTATAAAAGAAAAGTTATAAAAGATATATAATTATATAAATTCATAATAAAGTTATAAAAGAAAGGATGGCGTTTGAAACGGTGTGTTGACTCTGTCCGTGTTTCCAGGACGGTCACACAGCTCTTCACCTGGCCGTACGGAGGTGTCAGGTGGAAGTTGTTCGCTGCCTCCTCAAACACCACTGCCCTCTGGACCAGCAGGATCGTCATGGCAACACAGCACTCCACATCGCCTGCAAGGATGGAAATCTGCCGATTGTCATGGCGATATGCAGCACCAAGGCAAGCTTCGACCTGCCCAACAAGGTGAGCGCAGCCACACCCCGCTTTCTGTAGAAACAACTTACCACGCCGTGTCTTCCTTTAACATAGATTATCTCGAATTTTTTAACTAAAGTTCAATATGAGGTGATGTTCCTGTTGCATTCCATCACTCCATCACCACTGATGCACCTGAGTAATGAGTACGTCTGCAGACAACAGGGCTCAGAGCTGTAGCGGAAGTCTGAGGTGTACGGTGTGAAGAGAAGTGGTGCGAGTACCGTCCCTGGTGGCTTTCCTGTGCCGCAGACCTCCATCTCAGACTCTCAGCCTGGTGGTCTGTGGACTGGTTTCAGCTGAACTGAACAAGATGAAAAACATGTTCAGTTCATGTATTTTCTTCTTTCCGTGCATAGTGACACATGGCTTCACAATACTCTTCCAATCTCCAGAAGATTTAAAGACCCGTTGCAGAGTGTTTGCTCTTTTCCCAGCGACATGCGCCTTGTCGACGTTTAGCATCTGTTCTGCATGCTGCCTGCGCTGTGAACTCTCTCCAACCAGCAGAACTCTTATTTAGACTCTTGTTCTCTCCTTATTTTCCTTTCTTCCTTCTACAATATTTTCTTGTTTCTACTGAATCTGTTTGTTTCGTGTTGAAAACATTGTTTGCAGGCGTGAGAAGCAAAACATTTTGCAGCATCTCAGATGAAAAAGTTGCTCCAAAGATGTGCATGATAAACCTCACTGTCTCAGGATTTTATAGTAAACAGGATTTTTTTATTTTATACAAAAATAAGTATTGATATTTTTATTTTTCTCTGTTAAGTGACTTACTGGTGAGTCCATGTCTTACAGTGCTCCTGTTTACACTCAAACTCTTCTTGCGTAATCTTTAAAACCTGGACATGTGTGACCTGTGACACCGCCTCAGTGAGTCAGCTTGCACACGATGCAGCCTGATCCAACTCTGCTACGGTTTCACGGCGTTTGTCAGTTTGCTTTCAGGGTTTAACTATTTAAGACTGATGGGCGCGCTGGCAGAGTTACCATGACTGTGCAGAATTTTCTTTCTTTCTTTTCAGCTTGATCCAGGCTTTCTGCATGAAACATGGTCTGTGAAGAAATGGCTTTCCCAGGTTGTTGTGTAAAAGTTTTACTGGCCTTTAGAGCCTTGGCCTCAACCTCTTCCAACACCTTTGGGATTAACTGGAATGCCAACTGTGAACCAGACCTAAACAGTCAGCATTTGCTTTAGTGTAAAATTTTGTGTAAAATTACTGGGTAAATTCCTGCAGCTGGGATCCAAAATATTGTGCAAGAAACTCTTAAAGGACATGCTTTAAGAAATGCAAATGATTGCACAAGCTGTAGAAATCAGATGTTTTTAAGTCTAGTTTGGCCTCAGGATGAGGGTGTGCCCCAAACTCTGAGGCTGTTTCACATCAGGCCTCATCTCAAGCAGAACAGAGATAGATAAAGATAGAAGGCAGATGTATCAGGGGGATTAAAGGGGGATTTTCTGCAAGTGTGAACGCATGCACTTTGAGAATTTTTGAGCTGTGATCCAGTGGTATGTCATTTGTGCTCAGATCTGACAATATTTACAAAGAAAATCTGCAACGTTCTACTCAGCTGGAGTTTAATCTGCTGAGTTAAACTGAGCCGACAGTCAGTTATTTTATTTTATTTTATTTTATTTCTTTTTATTTTATTTTATTTTATTTTATTTTATTTTTATTTTTATTTTTATTTTTATTTTATCTTATTTTATTTTAATTTATTATTTTAGTATTTTGTTTTTGTTTCATTTTATTATTTTTATTTTATTTATTTATTTATTTTTATTTTTTTTTTGTCAGGGGTAATCGAGCACAATCAGTGCTTAAAAGTATTATTTAAAAATGCAGGATTATATGAAAACATGCTTCACTTCCCTCAGGGGTCCCAAAGCAGGTAAAAACATGTGACAGATACATACAAACAACACAACGATGAAAAATAATCAGAGATATTATGGGTTTTTTTTTTTTGCCATTTAGATGGAATATTTTCGCTTTTGTATACATTAGGTTTTTTGGATGAAGCTCTTCTAGGAAACTCTCTCATATCTGCTTTATATTTGACTGAAGATCCCACCTTGCTTTGCCAGACATGTCTTCCTACACATTTCTACCGTTTGGTTTTCCATTTTCTATTTTGACACCATCCATTTTAATATGTTCTGGGATGGGAAAGCTTTTCTGGAACGCTGCTTACACTCAGAAACATTTCAGCGAGCACAGTTCAGGGAATTGATCCAGAGATGCTGTGATTTATGCATTATTTTCAGTTTTTTTGTATTTTAAGCTCATTTGAAGCAGCAGATCTCACTGCTGAGTCTGTGTCTGGATTTGTCTTTGCTGTCAGCTGAGAGGGAAAAATAAGACAAGATGGAATTGAAAATGTCTCCTGGTCTGTTTACATCATGATAGAAAGTGATAAATGCTTCAGGATTTTCTCAAATACTGACAAAGGAAAATAATTCAAATGCTTAAAACATGGCTGATATAATTTTCAGATGCAGTTAATTAAAATGTTTTTGTATGTTGAAGACAAACATCTAACAGCTAGAGTTTGTATTTGGGGTTAACTATGTTTAGTCATGGTAGTTATGATCATTAAAGTTGGTTTTCAGAGGTTTTAACCCCCAGGTTTCCTCAGCTCAAACAGGCTGAACAACCTCTGCAGAAACACTCTTGCTGTAGCTTGTTGTGTTGATAGATCCACAGCACAGCATCGTGGATGCGTCATAGTCAGATTTCTAGGTTGCATGTGCACGTCCAGGGCCAAATCCTCTCTAAACAAGCACATTTAGATAATTTGTGAATTATTGTTGACTCGGAAATGAAATATTTCAGTCATAAAATGCTATTTTATAAGTAAAAGTTTTGATGTATACTTATAAAAACATCAGATTTCTGAATTCCTCTTGTTTTTGATGCGAGCTCTGTTTGGGCTGACTTTACCGGACATTATCCTCGCCGTGGTTGTGATGGAGCATGGAGGGGCAGCTCAGGTGCAGAGCAGTCATCTGCCAACCTAAAAGTTGCTGGTTTGATTTCTTGGTTTTCCCTGATTTCATGCCGGAGTCTCTTTGGGCAACACACTGAAGCCCACGTTGTCTCCTGATGTGTGTGTTGGGAAATGTGTGTGTGTGATTGAGCAAAAACACTTGCTATACAAGATGTGGAAGGACCGTTTGAGTGTGTGTGAATATATGAATGTGGTCAAACGACTAGAAAAGATCTAAATAAGTACAAAGTCAGAGTCCATGTTGGTTTTTTTTATTGGGCTCATGAGGAAAATGAAACTTTCCAGCCTCCCACATTGAACAGAAATTACAAGACAGTACAGCTTGGAGCTGATTCTGCTCGTATTCCTTGCTGCCGTTCTGTCATGAGCTGATTGATGTGTGTCATACACCGGGAACGGTACATCGATACAATCTATATGCTTGTTTTTTCTTTGTGGTCTCGTCTTCATGCTGCTTATCCGGGGTCGGGTCGCGGGGGCAGCAGCCTAAGCAGGGAAGCCCAGACTTCCCTCTCCCCAGCCACATTTTCCAACTCTGCGGGGGGGACCCCGAGGCGTTCCCAGGCCAGCCGAGAGATATAATCCCTCCAGTGTGTCCTGGGTCTTCCCCGGGGTCTCCTCCCAGAGGGACGTGCCTGGAACACCTTACCAGGGAGGTCCAGGAGGCATCCTGACCAGATGCCCCGCCACCTCAACTGGTTCCTCTCGATGCAGAGGAGCAGCGGCTCTACTCTGTTCTCCTCCCAGATTACCGAGCTCCTCACCCTATCTCTTAGGGAGAGCCTGTATACGAGATCTCGTTCTTTCGGTCACGACCCACAGCTCATGACCATAGGTGAGGGTAGGAACATAGATCGACTGGTAAATCGAGAGCTTCGCCTTCTGGCCCAGCTCCTTCTTCACCATGACAGACCGGCGCAGAGTCCACATTACTGCAGTTTCTTTGTGGTGTTGACAAAAATTACATATCAGTGTTTACAAACTAAAAATGGTCATAAGTGTGTGTGTGCACTGACACATATTTATCTTAAAATACACTCCTTGTTAAAACTGCACTGCTTAACTAGTTAGATTAATTCAGCATCCGTCTTGCATCCTTTCTCTTCTCTGAGCTCTCTCCAGCCAGTAAAAGTCAGTCCAATGTTGAGTGTTGCCTCTTTTTCTTTTTTTTCTTGTTTCCTCCAATTAAATTTTAATTTAATTCAACTTTATTTGTATAACGCCACATCACAACAATGTTGTCACAAACATGTGGAGGGAGTCTGCCTCCCGAACCCACAGTGGGAGCTCCAGAAAACAATGGTGCACATTCAAAGCAACCAGGGTGTTCACATGTTTCAGACACATTCATATGTTTTTGTTTTCTACAGCAAGCGCTGCTTTAATTAGCAAATATAGTTTTTTTTTCCTAATTTATCAAAAATAAAAACCGCTTTACAACATGACCTGGTGACCAGGACTAAATCTGTGTCGTGTTTACAAAAGATAATGTATTAAAACACAGGAACAGAGCTGTGCATTTACCTTTAGTCCATGTTTCTCTGCAACTGGGACTTGTGGAACCTCAGTCATTTTGACTGGCCTGAATTTAAGTTTGCTGCTGTCAGTTTCCATCCATTGTGTGTTTGCAGAATAAGCTGCAGATTTCAGGCTTAATTCAGACCACATCTAATACTTTCAGCTTTCATTGTCCTGCATGGTGTTGACCTGCCAACTCTGTTTCTTCTTCTGTCTTCACCAGTACGGTAAAACTCCCCTGCACCTGGCCGCTAACAACGGGAGCCTTGAGGTCGTCCGTCATCTCTGCCTGGCTGGAGCAAACATCGATGCAGTCACCCATGTACGTCACAACACACACACACCCCTCACAGAGTAGCATTACCATAACGTAATGCCATAGCTACTAATATTACTGGTTATTTTCCACTGTTTCAGTAAAATCCAGAGCTGCCTTGGTTTTTATTGTATTTTCTTGGTTAGTTGTTAATTTAGCTGCAGAGCACGACAAGTCGAATAGAAAGAAGCACCACTTCAGACTTTTACAAAAGCAGTCCCTCTTGATCACATCCTACAACCCACTACATTAATGTTGTGCTGCATTTAATAATAATAATTATTAACTTTATTCATAACACAATTTGCATTTTAAACAAAATCTCAAAGTGTTACAAGTCAAATTCAAGAGAAACATGACAATCACATCATTTCATGGGCTGATAAATGCAGGAATATTACACCCCTGCTTGTGTTTCCTCCTCACTTTGTGCTTTCTGTGGTCTGACTTTGTGCAGATATTAGCCAATGATGCAGCAAAAACATCTTTTCAAACCTTGGTTTATTTGTCCTCCCTGGCAGAACCGTTTCCTGCAGGGCTCTGAAGATGTTTGTGGTGTTGGATGTTTAATTATGCTTTCCACTGCAAACACAGAAAAAATTACACATTTCAATGGTTGCTTGGTAAACTCTCTAAATTATTAAAACCTACTTTTCTTCTCACTCGCTAATTTCTCCCCAAATTCTGTCATTATTTTGTGTGAGGATTCCTGTGTGCAAACATTCCTGCAGGTGAAGTGTTTGCAGCTTCACAGCATCAGATCAGAACCGGCTCATTAGGGGGGTCAGAGACCAGATTTCATCTGAGTGTTTGACTGCTACGAGTTCCTGCTGTCCAGAAAGCGGCTCAGTTCTCTCCCATGCTGTATCACAGATGTTCAAAGCTTCAGCACTGCAGATTCTTTTCTTTCAAACTTCTAAACTCCAGTTTGCAGGAAAAATGTGTGAATTTGACCCACATTTGGTTTCCACACATATTATCATGTTGGTTTTGGTGCTTTATTTGCTGCTTTTGTTTTTGTTTTGGAAGGTTGTGCTGTAGAAGTGATTAAAATGTATCTTCAAAACCAAAGTAATGTTATTAATAGAGTACAAAAATGTTGGATCAACGGATGTAAATGTACATGTCGATTAATTTCTCTGAAAAGTTTGCCACAGTACAACACACAACCACTTTTTTTTTCCCTTTTTCCTGTTTTGTTCATGCATTTTTCTGTTTTGGTTTTTTACTGTCCTTATTTGTGCTTAATAAATTAAAAAAACAAACAAACTAGAATTATAAAAATAGGGGAAAAAAACAACAGTGCTTTCTTAATAGCTTTTTAAAATAATATTTTAAATTTAATCTAATCCTAAAATGTATATATTTAAGGGTAAATAATATATCCTTAAAATACTTCATTAATCCTATTTTTAAAAAATTATTTAAACTTATTTTTAAAAATGTTTTAAATATATATTTTTTTAATTAATTAAATATAAAAAATGTAAATATTTAAATGCAAAATAACAATAATAACATTTCTAACTCCCAGATTATTGTAAAGACATTATGCTTGATAGAAGTTGGTTGAGTTTTCTCCTGTGTTTGCTTCCCAGCTGAATGCGAGCATCTGTTCTTCCCATCTTCCCTCTGGGTTTCCTTTGCCTTTAGCTTGTGTTCATGACCTGCCTTCATCTGCAGCACCTGGCCCAGCTGCAGAGTCACAGCCTCGTTTGTTTCTCCACCACATGACCGAGGTCTCGTTAATACCATCCTCTTGGGCTCGCACCACCAAATACCTCGTCTGCGTTCAGAGCTTCATGCTGCTGTTTATAAGACAGACTTTTGTTTTTAGTTTGTATTGATGGATCTTCCAGATGTTGCTGAGTCAGGACTTTTCCCAGTCCTGTAATGTGCCGAAAATAACCTTCCCTTTGCAATCCTGCTTACAATGAAGTCATTCTTTGCTATTTTGAGTTCATCCTTATCGGTTTATTTGTGTTAAATCAGAGGTGGAGTCTGGTTGAATAAGCATCTTTTCCCCCTCAGACTTTACCTCCTTCCAGCATCTTCTGACAACTTCTCTCCAAGATGCTCAGCTTAACTCCTGCTTCTTTAAGGCCGATGAGATGAGCCGAACCAGATGGAAAATTTAAAGAGAGAAAATCCTGGACTGCCGCTGAGACGAGTTGAGGAAATGACGACACCCTTTTCTGGGATTTCTGATGTGTTTGCACAGAGAAGAGAAAGGAAAAAGTCAATAACCTTCAGTGGCAGCTGTTTCACGCTGATGGGGTTCATTTTTTTCCTCTTTCCTCGTTTTCCTGCGGTTAATATTGTATGACAGCTGATATGCTATGCATGTTTAATCTACAAAGGGGCATATTGAGATGTATAATTCATTGTCCAGAAGCTTGTGTTGTTATGGGAAGCAGCTGAGGGACTGAAAGCGGAGAGATCCAGTTGTTTTCTGTGATTGGCTTATTTTTCCCATTTCCAGGCACCGACAGTGTTTCAGACTGTTGATTTAATTATTGTTCATTCCTTTGAACAAGCCGCAGCGATGGATATTTAATCTAAAACTGATATGACATGGATGATCTAATATTCTGCTACAGCTCTGTGGCAAACATGAGGCCAGCCGCTCATCTGTCACAGTCGGCAACAGTGGTAATAATTGTGACACGGCACCATCTGCAACAGCTCCATGAATTTTCTCACTTGCTCCAGTGATCACAATCTGACTTCCCCTCATTCACATTTACATTTTTTGACATTTTGCTCATCCAAACAGATGAACGGTGATCTCGTACTCAAATGAGCAAAGAGAGAATTTAAAGTAAGAGAAGAGTTGATCGGCACCTTTTTGTTGGAAAGCAGAAGATGTCTGCAGAGGGAAGAACAGGGACAGATGGCTCTGTCTGTCAGAAAGAAAGAAACTTGTCCAAAATGTGGCATTTCTGTTGCTGTGGAGAGTAACGGACAGCAGAGCTGATCTAGAAGTGCCAGAAAGAAGGAATAAAAGGAAGAGGAGCTATGGTTCTATGCAAGCGTTTGCCAACGTTGGTCCATCAAAGTCCCCGAAACCCAAAACATTTTAGTTAGGAGGCCGTATTTAGCCCCAGTTTATCAGACCAGTAAAGTAACTACATAACCTATCAATAATAAAAAAAATTCTACATCTGGTTTCAGTGCAAAGAAGTACAAGTACAATATCAAGGTGTTTATATAGAGGAATAATTAATTTAGAAAAAAAAAATGAAATGTCTTCAATTTAAATCTAATTAAACAAATATTTTAACTCAGTTTCTCATTTTATATCCTTTTATTTTATTCATTGACATTTATATACACACACACACACACACGAACACACTTGTTGGCAAATTTGTTGGTACCCTTCAGTCAATGGGGAAAAAAAAAACTCACAATGGTCACAGACATAACTTGAATCTGACTAAAGTAATAATAATAATAATAATAATAAGTCATTGCTTTTCATCAGAATTATACAAAAAAAAAATCTCAAAAGAGGCCTGGTATATTCTATGTACAAAAATACAAGACTTTTTTTTAAAAATAACTTATTAGCTTTATTTAGAATAAATGTATTTTGTTTAGTCATACACATGATAATTTTTTTCATACACATGATATTTATAATTTTATTGATATATATGTATATATATATTTTTTTATATATATATATAATATGTATATATACATATATATGTGTGTGTGTATATATATACATATATATATATATATATATATATATATATATATATATATATATATATATATATATATATATATATATATATATATATTTCTTTTTGCAGCTTACAGATCAGTTTTTATAGATAACATTTCAACATCTGGAACAGAAAAATCCTACCTTTTACATTATAAGTAGAGTAACTTTTTATAAGCTAGAAGTTATTATAAATGAACATACGTGTACTTTTCCACATGCTTGTGGTAATCCTGGCCTCCTGAACTGACTCACCTCATAAAACAAAATGAAGTCAGATCTATAGAATAAACTTAGGTTATTCCTCCTTTCATCTCATCGACTCGCTGGATCATCTCCCGGCACCCCGAGGCCTCCGTGTCGCTGGTAGAGAAGCACCGTTCGATGCAGCACTGCTGATTCAGGATGTTTCATGCAAATGAGCAAACAAACTCTTTTAGTAAAGATGATTTCATTGATTTAACACATTAAAAACGATCCAATATTTGTAATTATGCATCTTAGAAATACCAGCGTATTCATTTAAAAGCTGAAGGGAAATCTGTGGAATTTTCCTCCGTCTGAAGATTTGTCTCTTTTTCTTTTTCTCTGTCAGGAACGAAAGACAGCCGAGGATTTAGCTTCAGCGAAACAGCACGAACACATCGTCACGTTGCTGGGCAAGCTTAAAAAGGTAAACACAAACGTCACATTCTTCAGGTTTTTTATTTAAATGGACGACAAAGAAAAGAAATAACATCACTCTAAAGGTGGGAGGAGTTACTGAAACTTTTATGTTGCGAGGGTATAGCTGTGTGTGTGTGTGTGTGTGTGTGTGTGTGTGTGTGTGTGTGTGTGTGTTGTATGAGAGGGGAAAAATGAAGGTGATGATGATTCTCAGTCAGGTTTTTCTGTCACATCTATTTTGGTGCAAATGAGTGGAGAGAAAAACGGGAAGGTGTGAGAGTTTAACAGTGTGCCATCGTCAGAGTTTCTGACAACACGATTCGATGGATTTAAGCTGCACAGAGCTGAGCCAACACTCGATTCCATACTGTCAACCAGTGTTTTTCAACCTTTTTCAAGCCAAGGTACACTTTTTCCACTCAGAAAACCACAGGGCACACCACAAACTAACAATGTATAAAGTCCATCTCATTAAAGTGTCTTGAATAGAAATTGTAAGCTTATAATTCTGCATTTAAGAAACTGACCAGCTCAATGTAAACATAGTGGGAAGCTAAATTTGGTAGCTAAATCTCCGTTAGCTGGAAGTTTTGGAGATTTGTAAGCCTGGATTTTGGAAAATCATGTAGGTCTTGATAACCCTTTAGCAATGTCTGTCTGACCTGACCACATAAGTGATGAACTGGTGTTGAAAGTGTGAAGTTTGGTGTCAGCATGCTTAAAGAGAAGCAATTAATTAACCGCCACTCCATTACGGCAGTTAGCCTCCCATCATGGCGGCATAACAATGTGACATCACTGAAAATGTTCAGGGGCGGGTTTAAGAAATTTGGGGCAGACATGGGGCCCACTGAAAAAATACTGCACTTTCTACTCTACTTGTCTATTTCATCTTGTTACATATTTCAAACCCTTCCTGCTCAGTGGAAACAAAACTGATCATTTATTGTGATTATTGCAGATTGAACTCATTGACAGCATCACACACACAGATCACACTTCATATCAGTGCTACTATAAACTACAGACAGGCAGTAACTCTGTAGGCTAAGTAAACACAAATTCAGAAATGCAACGTAATGAAAAGCAATCACTTGTCATAACACATAGCAAATCGAGTTAAACTGTGCCGAAGTGTCCTTGGGCAAGACACTGAACCCCAAGTTGCCCCCGATAGCCGATGTGCCTATCTAGGTAGAAGTGTGCGTTCTCACTCATACGTAGGGCGTTTTGGGTAAAAAACTGCAGAAGGCACAGCTGCAGTCAGAATTATTCAACCCAAACTGTAAATTAGGTTTGTTGGCAAAATGAACAAACTAGCAGCTGTTTGCAATAAACAGATTAAGCAAGAACCGTTTAAATAGCTCAACACAACTAATATTATAAGTAGTTTCTCCGATTTAGTGGCTACTGCAGTCTCCAAAGTATTTAACCCCTTCGTGACAAGTGTTTTAGTACTTTAAAGAGCATCGTTTTGCTTTGACATGCTGCTAACGTGCTGCTCCTGGCGGAGACTACGTCCATCTCGTTATGTACAGTCTATGGTTTTAACCTATTTGGTGGACTGACAGGTGTGTTTGTTTTGTTTGTTTACTAGTCCTGCATCATAGCAAGCAGAATGGTGGCTTGGCTGCTGAGTTGTACTGAGATACTTTGCAGAAAGGGGCTTCATGGAAAGAAGCCTCCTCTTGATACTTAATAGAACACTTAAAAATAAAGCATAATTAAGTCCTGAGGTGTCCAAGTATGATGCTCTAGATCAGGGGTCTCCAACTCCGGTTCTCATGAGCCACCATCCGGCATGTTTTAGTGTTTCCCTGCTACAACACAACTCCTTTATATCTTCTCCACCTGCCTGTTAAGCCATTGATTTGGGTCAGATGTGTTGCATCAGGGAAACACTAAAACCTGCAGGATTGTAGCTCACAAGGACCGGCGTTGGAGGCCTGCTTTTCTCCTTCACACCTGAAGGACTGAACTTGGGCACCCCTGGTTTAGTCTGGTGCTGAATTGATACATTAATGTTGGACCTTACAAGGAAGCAAGGCAACAAGGACACCGCAGATAAAAAAAAAAAAAGCAGCAGCTACAGTTGTTCAATCTAGACAAGAAAAAGCAGATAACCAGCTGTAAGGAAAGAAACAAACCAGGAAGAATTAAAGCTGACAATCATCAGGAGCACCTCTAAGAAGACGGACAAGCAGGAGAAAAATCCTGAATCTCAAAAACAAAAATAGATGTGAGCTTAACTGGTGATTAAACCCACAAAACAACATGATGAGTGTGTCGGCATGCAGCAAATTAAGTGTGATGCAACTTCCTTGTCCGCCTCGAGTCTCATCACAGAACACGCACACTTTACATTTAAAGCTAAAAGTGGACAACTTCGAATATAACCCGCTTTTCCAGAGAACCTGCTGAGATTCAGCGCAGAGCGTGAAAACACGAAGGCAGCAACTGTGAAAACAGTCATCCTCTGCATATGCTGGGCTAATTTAAGACGCTCTGCCACATGGATGCCAGATTTCCATAGAAAGGCGGACTTCTCAAGGCCAGAATGGGGATAATAGATGAATAAATAAATAAAGCAGGTCGAATACACCCTAAATTTACCCCTAAACTAGAATCTGTCCTCTGTGAATCCCTGTTATTGAAATGACAAACTTTATTTAATGCATGCGTTAACATAACCCAGGTGGGCGTACAAAGTGCTTTCACATCCCACACAGCCACTCACAATGTCGGAGGCCACTTCTGATGTATGACTCATCTAGTAGATGCTTAAAAAACTGTCTTATATGTTAACAAATGGTATCTGTTGACCTGGCAGGATTACAGCTGTGCAGAGGAAAAAGCTGCTTCGGGTTTATGTGATAGCTTTAATGCACGGATCCCTTCAGATAAAGAGCATCGACCTCAATGCAGCGTTGTATGAAATATAATTCATTTGTTTACACACATCATACATTAAGTTTGGTTTGTTTTTGTAACAGCTTTGGAAAATAAAGAAATTAGGTCTATTTGGTACCGTTTATTTTCTGTGGGACATTTGTAGGACAACTTTAGCTCAGTGTGAAAAGCTTTTTCTCAGGTTTTGAGGGGAATCTTACACAACTCTCTATGTTGTGTAAAATAATTTATTACTTTAGTTCATTGGGTTTATTTTTAACATAATAAGACAGTGAAGATTGAAAAAGGAAAGAAAAGGGTTGTAAGATAGAAAGCATTCAGCGTTACCTGCTACATTTATTTTATATGGATACACTATGCCTTATAAATAAATTGAATCCATAGTGTCTTGGCTATATTGTGGTGTTTGTTCCATGTTTAGGTCTTTCATTTGTACTCTTGTAATGAGGAAAATGCCAAAGATTCCTTATTTATTTTCATTTTTTCCTCTTCTGGAGGAAACCAGATGTTGTTCCTGTTCTGGATGGTAATATCCAGAATGTTCCTTTTCTGGATGGTAGAATCCAGAATGTTGTTCCTGTTCTGGATGGTAATATCCATAATGTTCCTTTTCTGGATGGTAGAATCCAGAATGTTGTTCCTGTTCTGGATGGTAGTATCCAGAATGGTGTTCTTGTTCTGGATGGTAGTATCCATAATGTTGTTCCTGTTCTGGATGGTAGTATCCAGAATGTTGTTCCTGTTCTGGATGAAAGTATCCATAATGTTGTTCCTGTTCTGGATGGTAGTATCCAGAATGGTGTTCTTGTTCTGGATGAAAGTATCCATAATGTTGTTCCTGTTCTGGATGGTAGTATCCAGAATGGTGTTCTTGTTCTGGATGGTAGTGTCCAGAATGTTGTTCCTGTTCTGGATGGTAGTATCCAGAATGGTGTTCTTGTTCTGGATGGTAGTGTTCAGAATGTTGTTCCTGTTCTGGATGTTAGTATCCAGAATGTTGTTCCTGTTCTGGATGGTAGTATCCAGAATGGTGTTCTTGTTCTGGATGGTAGTGTTCAGAATGTTGTTCCTGTTCTGGATGTTAGTATCCAGAATGTTGTTCCTGTTCTGGATGGTAGTATCCAGAATGTTGTTCCTGTTCTGAATGAAAGTATCCATAATGTTGTTCCCGTTCTGGATGAAAGTATCCATAATGTTGTTCCTGTTCTGGATGGTAGTATCCAGAATGGTGTTCCTGTTCTGGATGGTAGTATCCAGAATGATGTTCCCGTTCTGGATGAAAGTATCCATAATGTTGTTCCTGTTCTGGATGAAAGTATCCAGAATGTTGTTCCTGTTCTGGATGGTAGTATCCATAATATTGTTCCTGTTCTGGATGAAAGTATCCATAATGTTGTTCCTGTTCTGGATGGTAGTATCCAGAATGGTGTTCCTGTTCTGGATGGTAGTATCCAGAATGATGTTCCCGTTCTGGATGAAAGTATCCATAATGTTGTTCCTGTTCTGGATGAAAGTATCCAGAATGTTGTTCCTGTTCTGGATGGTAGTATCCATAATATTGTTCCTGTTCTGGATGGTAGTATCCAGAATGCTGTTCCTGTTCTGGATGGAAGTATCCAGAATGTTGTTCCTGTTCTGGATGGTAGTATCCAGAATGTTGTTCCTGTTCTGGATGGTAGTATCCAGAATGTTGTTCCTGTTCTGGATGGTAGTATCCATAATGTTGTTCCTGTTCTGGATGGTAGTATCCATAATATTGTTCCTGTTCTGGATGGTAGTATCCAGAATGCTGTTCCTGTTCTGGATGGTAGTATCCAGAATGCTGTTCCTGTTCTGGATGGTAGTATCCAGAATGCTGTTCCTGTTCTGGATGGTAGTATCCAGAATGTTGTTCCTGTTCTGGATGGTAGTATCCAGAATGTTGTTCCTGTTCTGGATGGTAGTATCCAGAATGTTGTTCCTGTTCTGGATGGTAGTATCCAGAATATTGCCAGGGTCCACATTTACGTTTGGTATTTTCTAAAACCTGTTGGGAATTTCTCCTGGATTTTCTGACAGTTTACAGTCATATGTATATATACAGGCCCTGCCTTGCAGTGATCAAGAATCCTTAAAAAAAAAAAAAAAAAAATCTGAATCCAGATGGTAATCCAGATAACTCCCCAATTTAAGTTTGACTAAGACCCGTTTTCAGGAAAAGCATTATGGAATTCTGTCCAGTTCTTAAAAACACTGAGAAAAGCATGACCTCCACCACCTCCTTGCCAGAAGTAATAAACCAAACAGAAGTTTGTGCTCATTAACCTAAAAGAAAAAAAACCCTTATAAGCTAAATTTCCAGACTTTTAATTTAAATCTTGGTCCATTAAAGGCAGAAGTCAGAACTTCTACAGGCCTAACCCCTTTTACTGTTTTATGTTTTTATGTTATTATTGTTTTTTACATGTATATTCACAGTGTTGTACAAAGTTATATCAGTATAAAGTTAAATTAATGAAACCTGCACCCATACGGTGATTCATGGTTGCACGTTCATCTTCATCCTCCTCCAAAACAAGACAAATTGTCAAGTCTACATTCGGTTTCCATCCTGAGTTCTGCCAGATAAACATCTCTGGAAGAGAATCTGGTCAGGAGAAGATTGTTGTCAGGTTTTTTGGGGGATTTTATGTCATATAAAAATATAAATCCCAATCTGGGGTCCCGTCTGGGGGTCCCAAAAGAGCACAGGGAACCTTCTAAAGCTTTGTGGTGAATGTGCACATTCATGCTGATGTGAGAGCCTGAAAGCCTGAACTTTTAAAATCCCAAAGTGAATAAATAGTAGTGGTGGGAAAATTTAATCAAAAAATCAAATATCCTGTATTTGTTTGTTAAAAATATAATAATATAATATTTGTTTGTTAAAAAATCTTTTTTTTTTCAAATTGATAAAATATATAATTTTTTGTCGTTTTTATTGATCTTTTATTGATCTTTTTACTTTATTTTACATTATAGCAGCAGAATGATGGTCTGACTACTGTTGTGTTTTTTCCTTATTGAAATCAAGAAAAATGACGAGCAAAAAAAAAAGTTTTATACATTTTTGGCACCCAAAAAATCTGAATCAAATCGGATCAGGACAAAAGCATATCATCACAGCCCTAATAAATAGTTTATTAAAATTGACTAACTATCAGTCAGTGAGCCTGCGGATCCACAGTAGTGGAGGAGTTCATATCTGTCCTGGTAACCCTACTTTATTCCTTTAGGATGTAATTAATAAAACATAAAAATCGCCACGGAGCAGACTATATTCCTCTCATTTAAAACAAACAAACATAAAAAGTCCAGCTGTGTCTTCTTGATTGGACTGTGGCTTCATCAACGGACAGAACTCTGCCTGAATACAGCATGTATGGTGAGAATCTCAGTCATGAAAGCATAAAACCAGGCTGGGAACCACTGATAAACATCACCTGCATTGCCATTAGCCTTTGCTAAATCCATCTCTTCTGTTGCGATCAGGACAACCACAAACTGAGCTACATCCAGCAGCTACGGCCCACCCAGACCATCCAGCCCAGGATCAAACTGAAGCTGTTCGGACACTCGGCGTCGGGGAAGAGCTCCCTGCTGGAGTCTCTGAAATGTGGCATCCTGCGCAGCTTCTTCAGGAGGAGGCGGACACGCATGACCAATCCAGCACGCCACCCCAACTCCCCAGTCAACTCCAAACCTGCAGGTGTGTATTCTGCTTGAACTGTCTGAAACAATCACTGATGCTGCCTGTTTCTCCGCCCCCTTTTTTCAGGACATTTCTGCTTCTTCAAGTTGCTCACGGTTACACTGTTATGTGTTGTATTCATATTTCTTGTGTTTGGATTGTCATTTTTGTGTAGAATTTCATGCTTTGGTGCCCCCTAATGGAGGTCTTTAAAAAAAATCCAGAATGTAAAACTCGTGCAGATGTGCTCCTCCGGTAACCGTGAGAAGGTTATACCGTCACTCTGGCAAGCTTAAGCTGAATCACTGTGTGTCTCTGCTGTTTGTGGTCTGAACCTGGAGACCTGCAGACTCACAGGTCTGTGTTTAGACCCCCTCATGTGCTCCGTGAGCTGTAATCCAGCACACACTCCCAACATTTCTCCAGTCTCTGTGTTTCCGACTCTGCTTGGTGGTGCTCTGAGCCATTTCCACCCAGACAGACATGATGCTCATCCAGATAGTGGTCAGGTACGTGAGCTGTATCGAGTTTCTGGTCCAGTCCTCTCTACCATCAGGACATCTGCAGTGTCTGTCTGACACAAAGAGCCTTTTGTTGGTCATTCAGGATTCAATGAAATCTCTAAGTGTCTTCATTGACCCTGATAAATCTGCAGCCATACGTAACAGTCGTGCACTCTGTCGTGTTCGTCTGCAAATTAGATGCAAGACTTGGCTTTCAGCTTGCTGTTGCTGCAGTCCTTTCACACAATAGTTGTATTTTTATATTTGATTTCTTTAAAGAGAAAATCAGTAAACACTGATCTGAGGTCAGATTTTCACTCCTGACGTCTGAACTTTCAGCACACCTCATGCTGTTGGTGGAAAACCTTTCTGATCTGAACAGTGATGACAATAAATCCTTCTGTCCTTCCTCTCATGCAGCTGATGTTTTACAGGCTGAAGTCTCCTTGTAAAACTAACTAAGCACACTTTGTTTATTCAAAGCTGAACGTTTTAAGTATCCTGGTCAAACTTTGTCTGCAGTTTTATCATTCAGAATAAACTTCAGTGTCAGATTTCATCTCTTTAAAGATGTCATGCAGCTCCTAAAGAAACCTTTTACTGCAGGGTTCATTTATACTAAATATTCCAGTCACACGTGTCTTTTTTTTCTTTGTTTACTGCAGTAATTACATTAAAATGAGGCTGTTTGGACCTGAACCGTTTTGAAAAAAAATGCAGCATGATGAAACTTTTTTTGACTGTGATCCAAGAAAAACTAAGTTTAGGTGTGGTCCTGCATCATGAGAGAAATCCCAGTGCTTTGTCTGCCTGTTTGCAGTGAAATAGCTCCCCCATGTGTCAGCAAGTGTGTGAGGACTGACTAAGAAATGAGGAATGGGTATTGGTCTGATGCAGAAGAGCAAAAATGCTCAGTCCGGGTTCCTGCAAGTTTCCCTGCTGCAACACACCTGATTCAGCTGACAGTTAGCAAACTTGTGCAGAGCTTGTGTTGCAGCAGGGAAACTAATAAAAACCTGCAGGATGTGGGTCCTCATGGACCTGGATTGAGGATCCCTGCAGTAGAGAAACTGGGAAGTGTCTTCCTGACACTTTGGCTTCGTTCACACTGCAGCTAAATGAACTCAAATCCAACTTCTTTTGCATTAAATCAAAGACTTTATTCATCCCCGAGGGAAAAAATTAATGGTTCAAGCCAGCTCGTCCAAGGTTTAACATACAGACATTTGACGTTTATGACAAGTTAACAGAACCAAACTGAAGCTTTGGCCCCGCAGCCAGTTTTACCGGCGCCGCCTTGTAAATGAGAAAAAGATGACATGAGGAAGGATGGGTGGGTGTTGGGGGGGAAAAAAAAAGAAGTATCTCTACACTTCACCTAAAGGGGGAAGGATAAAGATGCAAGAACACACACATGACCCATTTCTGATCTTTTTATCACAGTCTTAACAGCACAAATCTGATTTCTTCTGATCCGACTTGGCTCACTTTCATATACGGTACCAGATCGGATCCATAAGTGGCCTCACTCTGATTAGTCATCACGTATTTTATCTATCTTTCACTCCACAACAAGATCAAATCTAAACAATGGAGCAATGGTGGGAATAATGTTCTTTTTTTTCCCAGCTCTAATTGCGCAACTTAAAAACGGATACATGCTAACGTGTGTAGCATCCGTATTTCCGTCTGGAAACGCAGCGTGTGATCTCACTGAAGTGTGATGGACGTCACATGGAAATGATGATGTAAACAACCACAAAAAAAACTTTTTTTTTTTTTTTGTTCATTTTTTTTTTTATAGAAAAATTAGTTAGACATAATATTGAAAATACAAATCAGTCATCTTTTTTTAAAATATATAACTCCCCAGAACAACCCCACCCTGTTGCACCATGAAAAGAAAAAATTACCGCAACAATAATAATTTAAAGATTAAGTTACTTATGTAAGATAAGTGAGGGATCCACCTGATCCAAAATAGGTTGCCAGATATTGAAGAACTTGTTAACACAGCCTCCTAGAGACTACCTTATTTTCTCCAGTGTTAAATGACAGAAAAGATCAACAAACCATCATTTAAAAGATGGAGGATGCTTTTCCTTCCACTTAAGCAGTACAAGCCTGCAAGCAACAAGTGTGGCAAAGGCAATTAAACTTTAAAAACAGATTTCTGACAGAAAAATTTCCCATTTGAGCATTAACCCCTGCAGCGTGGACCAAGTCTTAAAGACCTTGGTAAAACGTGGTTCCATCCCGCCTCCTGTCTGTCCTCAGTGTCTGTGAGCATCTCCAACCTCTATCCCGGCTGCGAGAACGTGAGCGTGCGCAGTCGCAGCATGATGTTTGAGCCCAGCCTGACGAAAGGCGTCCTGGAGGTCTTCTCTCCGGTCCACACCGCTCTCTCCACGGCTGACGAGCAGGCCACCAAGGCCATCGACATCCAGCACGCTAACATCCACGGTGAGAGGCGGATATTTACAGTTTTAGAAGGAAACGATGCATGATGATTACACCGGCGGGTAAAACACTAACGTGCCGTTTGTCTGTAGGTGTGGGGGATTTCAGTGTGTGGGAGTTTTCAGGGAACCCCGTGTACCACTGCTCCTACGACTACTTTGCAGCCAACGACATCACAGCCATCCACCTGGTTCTGTTCAGCCTGGAGGAGCCGTACGAAACCCAGCTGGGTCACCTGACCTACTGGCTGAACCTGCTGAAGGCCATCACGCTGCCACAGGGCAACATCGGTGAGTGGGGGGGGACTCGGACTAGTCTGTCGGGAAAAACTTGAATCCTGGTTGCATTTTTAATATTTTTCCTGCAGTTTTAAATCCATGATGGAGGCCGTTAAGATCCCTGGTTGATTGTTTGTTTGTTTAGTGTTCGGAGGTCGGATCCAGCAGCCTCTCACCGTCGTCCTGGTTGCGACACACGCGGACCTCGCCAACGTCCCCAGAGCTTTCTCCGGAGAGTTCACCTACGACAAGGAGAGAGCGCTGCTCAAGGAGGTCCGCAACAGGTCAGGAACCAAACTGGGAAGCAGTTCTGGTGACACTTCCCAGTCATTTTACTAAACCTTTCTGCCCTGAAACAGGTTACATATATATATATATATATATATATATATATATATATATATATATATATATATATATACACTCTTCGCAGAAATACATCCGATCGGAACCAAAATTAAAATAATTCATGTTTGGTAGGTCCTTAATGCATTGTAATATGTATTGGGGGGGGCATTTTGGGTCTACTTTGACCTAGGGCTACGAAATTTGGTACACATGTATAAGTAACCAATATGAGCAAAAAACTCAATTGAGAACCTGTTACCATGGCAACGGGGTGTCCGCCATCTTGGCGTTTATGCCCTTTTTATCACTTTGAGCGCATCGTATTTGAACGAACTAGTCTGAGGGGATTCATGCGATTGGCTCCATACTCAGCAGGAAGCTTCATGACAAGATGGGGAGCAAAAGTTAGTGAAATCTTTCCAACAGGACAAGGCATGTTACCGTGGCAACCCATGGAAAAAAGCGTTCTCGCCATGAAACACGGTTCACTCATATCTTCGCAGAAATACAGCCGATCGGAACCAAAATTCTAATAATACATATTTGGTAGGTCCTTAACGCATTGTAATATGTATTGGGGGGGGGGCACATTTTTTTTGGGGGGGGGGGGGGGGGGGCACACATTTTGGGGGGGCCCCTAGGGGCCCGATCGTCTACTTTGAGCTAGGGCTACGAAATTCGGCACACATGTGTATCAACCCTAAACAAGCAAAAAACTATATTTAGCACCTGTTACCATGGCAACGGAGTGTCCGCCATCTTGGAAAAAAACCTCCTCGCCATGAAAGACGGTTTGCTTATATCATTGCACAAATTCATACGATGTGCACCAAAACTGTAACTATTCATATTTGGTAGGTCCTTCACACATTATAGAATGCATTGTGGGGGGGGCACTTTTTGGGGTGGCCCCAAGGGGCCCGATCCTCTACTTTCATCTAGGGCTACGAAATTCGGCACACATGTGTAGCATCCCAAGACGAGCTAAAAAGTCAATGAAACACATGTTGCCATGGTAACAGGCTGTCCGCCATCTTGGCATTTACACACATTCTTTTCTCAATATGTGAATTGTATTTTTCTATTAAAATGAACTGGCTCTGCGGGTCCTTTACATGTAGCGTTAGGAGAACCAGGACTCGGGTGGAGGGTTCGGCATGAGGTGAGGACCCGATGGATGCCGCTTGCGGCTTTAATTTTATTTGTATTCATTTTACTTTACAGAAGTCGATGTAAGAAGGTTTTCTATTTGAGGTGCTGCAAGACTGTCCAGACTTGGGCTCTAATGGTAGATGAGTGGGTCTACCTTAACTCGTTGTCTACCAAGGTTATCTGTTCAGATCGGAAGAATCGGTGCCACAGGCGTCAAATGACATTCATGGATAAGATGCTTTGGTTCGGTGTGTGCATTGAATTGTGTAATACAAGCATGCACCACTGTGCCACTTCTGGTGTTTAAGTCCCTCCCTTCCTGTGTAAAGCTCCCTTTTGTTCATTTGTTTCGGGATTTTTAAAAGTGTTTGGCCGATTATAGTTTGTCTCGACTCTTTTAAAAGTGTTTCCCGAAATAGAAATTTGTTTCCTCAAATAGAAATTTGTTTTCTTAATTTAATTAAATAAAAATACATTTAATTTAATTAAATTTTTTAAATCTAAAATGTATATTTATTTCCTAAAAATGTAAAAATGTTTCCTGAAATATTAATTTTTCTTAATTTTTTTTTTAAATGTATTTTTTTTTTTTTCCTAAAAAGGAATTTTTTTTTTTTAAACTTTATTTTTTGTTTTTTTATTTAAACTTGGTTTTTGACATTTATTTTTCATATTGTGAATTGGTTTTCAAAATGTCATTTTGTTTTTTAATTTTGAAATGTGTTTTTTGAAGTTTTAATTTGTTTTGCACTTCCCAGCCACCGTACTGAAGACACGCCGACACACTCTGCTAGTCCCACATCTCAATGTGCTGTAGGTCCTGAAAGATGAGCCAGAAGGCTGACAGTATGCGGCTCCCCGCAGTAAAAACTCTTCATGGTCCTTCTGGTTCCAGTCTTAACAAATTCCTGTATTTTACCAGTTTTCACCATTCAGTCACAGTAACGAAGGACAAATCCTTCACACTCCTCGTAGCACAGCAGCTAAATCCCAGCCTGGTTGGTAACATGGCAACACTTACATCTGTTCACAAACCCTGCATAATCTAGAACTTGTAGCTATTTCCCGCCTGACTCCAGGACTTCCGCCGACATGTTTGGACATGAATCATTATTTGCTTCCAGGTTTGGGAATGACCTGCAGATCAGTGACAAACTGTTTGTGATGGACGCTGGAGCTTCAAACTCCAAAGACATGAAGCTGCTGAGGAATCACCTGCAGGAGCTTCGCAGCAACATCATCACTGTGAGTTCTGCGTTGATGATTCTCACCTCGTCTGCCACGTCGATACCTCCCCAAAGAATGTTAATATCCTCCACTTCTCCTCCTCTGCAGAGATGCAGTCCGATGTCGCAGCTGTCGGAGCGTTTGCTGGCCACCCTGCCAACCTGGAGGAAGCTGAGCGGACCCAACCAGCTCACATCGTGGCAGCAGTTTGTCAGCGACGTCCAGGAGCAGATCAACCCGCTGGTCAGCCAGGATCACCTCCGCACGCTGGCCCTGCAGCTTCACAGCATGGGTGAGGTGAGTGCTGGCCCAGATGCAGGAAGGATCGGTTCACCAGACCTCCATCAGGGTTCGCTACTGAGGCAGGAACATGTCGTCTGAGTGTTTTACAGGAAACATGTTTCATTTCTGTATCGACCTGCTGGTGGCTCTTTAAGTATTTTTTCTACACCACATACATCTGTATCTGTGACACCGTCTCTTACTTGCTGCTTATGTTTCCTCCATCCACAGATCAACATCATGCAGAGTGAGACGGTGCAGGATGTTGTTCTTCTGGAGCCTCGCTGGCTTTGCACCAACATCCTCGGCAAGCTGCTCTCTGTTGAGACCCCAAAGGCCATCCACCACTACAGGGGGCGCTACAGGCTGGAGGAGGTGCAGGCTCTGGCTCCTGAAAGCGACATTGAGGAGCTGCTACAGATCCTGGACGCCATGGATGTCTGTGCCCGTGACATCACCAACCCCTCCATGGTGGACATCCCCGCCCTCATCAAGACAAACGGCCTGCATCGCTCCTGGACTGAAGAGGAGGAAGAGGAGTCTCTGATCTATGGAGGCATCCGTCTGGTTCCTGCGGAGCATCTCACTCCGTTCCCATGCGGCCTGTTTCACAAGCTGCAGGTGAATCTGTGTCGCTGGAGCCACCAGCAGAAGCCTGAGGAGGAGGGCGGGGAGGACATGGATGGCGACATTCACTTGTGGACGAACGGAGCCAGAGTGAGCCAGGCGGGAGTGGAGGCCATGGTCTTGCTGGTCAACCACGGCCAGGGCGTGGACATTCAGGTGCGCGGACAGGAGTCGAAGCGTGCCAAGTGTTACACCCTGTTGGACACCTTATGTAGTATAACAGAGAACCTGCTGGCCTCCACCCTCCCCGGACTGCTCACCGCCAAATACTACCTGAGCCCCCAGCAGCTGCGCGAGCACCATGCCCCCATCATGGTCTACCAACCCAAAGATTTCTTCCGGGCTCAGATCCAACGAGAAACCTCGCTCACCAACACGATGGGCGGCTACCGGGAGAGCTTCAGCAGCATCCTGGCCTTCGGCTGCGCTGAGGTTTACCAGCAGGGGACTCTGGGAACCGACATCCACATCTCAGATGTCCCCCTGTTGGCTCGCAGGAAGCTCTGCCGCATGCTGGACCCCCCAGACGCTTTGGGGAAAGATTGGTGCCTGCTAGCCATGAACCTGGGCTTGACTGAGTTGGTGGCCAAACACAGCAACGGGACTCCAAACGGCACGCCGGACCCCCAGCACACGGAGCTGCAGCCCAGCCCGACCGCCGCGCTGCTGCAGGAGTGGAGCGGGCGAGCCAACAGCACGGTCGGCGTGCTGATGACTAAGCTGAGGGAGCTCGGCCGCAGAGACGCCGCAGACTTCCTCCTCAAGGCCTCGCCTGTTTTTAGGGTCAACATGGAGGCTCTGGGTGGTGCCCCAAACGGTTATCCCCCCACCTGCAACGGCGGCACGTCGTACAACTCCATCAGCTCCGTCATATCTCGCTGAGGGGAGCGCTCAGTATCTTTTGCCAAATGTTAGTCTGATGTGACATTTCTCTTCTGACTGGAGGCTCGCAGACGTTGGTGAATAAACATGAAGTGCAATCGTTACCAGAGTCCAGCTGCTCGCTCTTTAATCTCCATTCTGTTGGCGTATGAACCAGATGTTGTTTGAGCTGTACAGCCAACCTTCCCCTCCACCACGAATGTTGTGAAAGAAATGAACATCTTGAGCTCCAAAGAGGAATCCTGTTTATTCTCTTCTTAATATTGTTGTGCTGCTTATTGATATCCCTCTGACCCCCGCTGCACATTCCAGTCTCACTCTTCTTCAGGCCAATAGGCAGAAAGAAGAAAAAACATGAGAAAAATTATGTATAAAAAAAAGAAAAGATGGCAGCCGGTTTGTTTGGACCTTTCACATCATCCTCCAGTGCAAAACAAAGTGCGTGCGTGCGTGTGTGTGTGTGTGTGTGTTGGAGGCTCCATCCATCAGTTTCCCTTCCTGCTTCTGATATTTTTTATTCATCATCGTGTCTAATGGATTAACAGCATTTTTTTTAGTGCCTTTGTGGCCTTCTACCTCCCTAAAAGCACAACCAGTCTCGTTATTACAACAGTAATTCTCTCCAAACATTCGAAGAACTGTGCCTTGTTGATGCTTTCAAATTTCTAGAAAATGTAACAAATTTCAAAGAGGTCAAGGAGATGATAAAGATGCAGCACAGGACCCTCGCTGCATTTTGTAAGGTTGAACTTTTTATAAAAAGCAAAACAAAGCTGCATGTAGGAGTGCAGCTTCAGCTATTAGTTATCAATCAAAGGGAAACAACTTCATTCATGTTTAATTGGAGTAAAATGGGATGCAAGTGTTCACTCCTCCATCCAACAGCAGAATATGTTTTTTACAGGTCCCAGAATTTTCTCGTGAAATTGATTTAATTTGGATTTTAACTCTTAATAAGCCAGATAAGGCTGCGTTATAGTATAGTTTCTGTCTCTGGCCAGAACAGGAAATTATATTGATTATCTCAGACATCTTCTGATGTTGTCTGTTACAGCTTCTTCATCCCAGGAGATGGCAGTAGCCTCACTGTTTTACTGTGTTTAAAATCAACCTAATTTCAGAATGAATAAGAATATACACTACCAGTCAAATGTTTGGGCACACTTTCCCATTGGATTTAATGGGGAAGTGTGTCCAAACCTTTGACTGGTAGTGTAAGTTATAACTCACGTTCCCCTGTACTGAAATGCCTCATATTAATGTTAGAAATTAGTTTAAAACCAATCAATTAAAAACTTTCTGTTACAATCATAAACCAGATTTGTACCATGTTACGTTACAGTTGCATCTCCATGGAGACTTAAAACGAAACACCATCTTGTTTTTTTTGGGGTTTTTTTTTTTTTTTTTTTTTTTTTTTGCTTGGTTGGACTCTATAAACTGCTAAAATAATCAATTCAGAGACCTTAAAGAAATCTAACTCACTTTAAGTCATCTTCCTCGCCCCATTGCAATTTATTTTTGCAGGTATCGGAAATTTTCCTGAACTTTTAGAAGCAGGGGTAAAAATATCCGCTTGCAGTTTTCACTTCCTGCCTCTAGGTGTCACTGCAGCCCACACACTGGGCCTTTAATGCATTTTCAGACCAAATCAATGTTAGATAAACCAAACCCATAAAATCTTATTTACTGTGAGAACGTTGGCTTTATCACGTTTTACAGGCATGTTAACAAGTTCAGCTTGTTACCTGCCCGCTTTGCAGATAAATGGAGATGCAGAAACTGAGCACCGTCTAAAAGTGGGAAACTTTGGGACCTGTAAACCAAACAGTTTCTACAAATGTTTTCACATCCTCAAACAGAGGTTTTCAGACTTGCATGAAAACATTTTTTTTCTTTCTATATAATGAAAGCTCTTGATCTTTGCAGCCTGTAGACATGCTTGCTGCAGTGGGTCACATTACTGTAGAGCTGCTGTTAGGAATCATGGTCGCAGACAGGGTGAAGTTTGTTTTGGATCACGCTGAGCTACGGGGTCTAACAGACTTTAAACGAAAATGTTTTTTGATGATTTGAAGGCTTTTCTAGATGCCCATTCCAGTAATCGTCCCCATCAGGTAGACCCCCAGCCTGCCGTCCACGGCGTCAGGTTTTTGCACAGTGGCATCAACGCCACCTCCGTCAAGCTAAATTTGAGCTACTTTCAGTATCGTTGTCAATGTTGGCCGGCCACACTCGGCTTCACATCTTCTTTCACTTTGCTGTTTTTTACAACGTGAAGCTGAAAAAGCAGGGAAGCGATGAGGTAAAGTTTGTATTGTGAGCTGAAACAGGTCAGAAAGAAGCATTTTCACTTTGTGTGAGCTGGTCTTTTATAATGTTTATCCTCACATGGACACCGAAAAATGCACATTAAATGTTGAGACGTCGTCTTTTTATTTCCAAAACTAGGATTTAAGGATTTAAACGGCCTCTTTTTTTCAGGGCAGTTTGTGAAAGATAAACTTGGTGCCAGAGTGCAGTATTTACTTTTATGCTTCACTTCCTCCAGTGTTACCATCTGTTCAGAGACTCTCTAAAGCTGGTTTTGTCTCGGCCTGAATTTGCCAATCGACACAGCTAACTTGCAGCTGTGATGTAAATACTCCAGGCCTTTTTCTTTCACTAAATCACCCTAACTTTTCTGCTTTTTTAAAAGCTCTTATGTGTTTTTGGGCCCAAATACGTTGAGGCAGAGTGAATGTAACACATTTCCTGAGAAAAGAGAGACAAGTAGAAATAAAGTGAATGAGTTAATCGTGTGTACAAAAACACTGTCCCACACTGGTGAGAAAACTGTTTTATGTGCCATCATTGCCAACAATTCACACCGGTTCATTCTTCTGTTATGACCTGGTATAGCTGACAAGCTAAGAAGCGATGTTTTGGAAAGAAAAGTTATGTCTGTTTTTCGTATTTTTGTTAAAGCTATAAATCACTATAATAAGTTTTTCTGCATCCCTTTCCCCCAGAGGGTTCAGACTGCGAGTCAACAGAAACAAGTGGATTTTGATGAAGAGGAACAAACTTATTTTTTCTTTTACTGTGAGTGAATTTCTCCCTCAGACTCTGGTCTTTTCACCGCTTTGCACAAGTCTTTTTGTCGCTATTTATGTTACGTTCTTTTAGCATGTCTGGGAATGCCATGTTCTTAGTACTTCTGACACTATAGTGTAATACATTTTTATAATAAATTCTTTACTTAATACCACCGTGTCTCTCCTACTTGGGCCTGATGTTATTTCAGAAATAGGAAAAACAAACCTGAGGATGAAATGTTACTTTTTTACCTTTTGCTGTAAAACTAAGTTTGTAATCTCAAAGTTATTGATAAAAGATATAGAACAGAAATCATGACTCCCTTTTCCAGTCTCATATTCCACCCAGTAACCATATTTGCCCAGTCATGCTGTACTTTTTGCTGTACTTTTTACTGTACATGCTGAGCATGTTTTTACCAGGTTAACCCAGGGCAAGTACTGACGATACTAATGTTTCTTTATTTTTCTTTTTTTTCCCATTAGTTTATAATCATGAGAAAACAATTACAAATATTTTTGTCAAAACATTTTTGTTAGCAATTTGAATGAGAGATCTGAAGATTTTAAATTTAAGTCTTTTTTGTTTGTAAACAATGTTCGAAAATAACTGTTTTTCCCTTTGATCACATGCAATTGTTTGAGAAAGCTAAAGGAAACATTAGCTTAGCAAAAGCAAAACCTACTGTTGGGTGGCTCTCATTCACATTCTTTGGCTTTCTAACTCAAAGCTCTGCATGAAATAAAAAATTACCTTGCTGGTATCGATTGATATCAATACTAGGCCTGGTATCAATATTTGGAACGATCTGCCCTGCCCTAATTCATATTAAGTGGCTCTCGTGAACAGTTTGTCAGTTTCTGCCCAAGTGTGTTGACCATCAATGTGATTCAGGTGTGCTGCTAGAACAGTAGACAATCATCAGGAGCACCTACAGGAAAATAGGCTGAGAAAAACATGAAAATGTACAGAATAAATTGAACAGCAAGCCACGAGGATTAAATTAAAGATGGCCCTAAATGAACAAAACAAGCAGATAACCTGAACTGACCTTCAGAATAAATTAGCTTATAGCAGTTTTTGGAGTGTTGTGCAGCATAAAGAACAGCTTTATTGCATTGATGGAATCTCAATGAAAATGCAGAACTTGTGTAAAAGCCAAACAAAGTGTCAAAAAACAAATAGGAAATAAGTATCTCACCCGAGAAATATAAATCATCTTGCACATTTCAGAGTCACTTGCATAAAATTTTAAGGATTTGCTTCTAACGTCAAACTACTTATGTCTTATATTTATTTACACCTGAACAAAGTGCAGAAAAGCAACTTTACTATTTGAATTACTTAAATAGTTAAGTTTGTTTGTTTTAAGAAAAAGAATCGGATGGAAGAAATACACTTTTTGGTTTCATTTTTGTTCAAGAAATGACAAGGTGTAAATGTCATGTGGTGTTTTTCCATTTTAAGGCCTGGTGAGGATCGGATGATGTTTTGTTTTGTGTGTGTGTGTCTTCAAACATCCTGAACCTGAAAACTAAAAGAGGATGTGCTTCATTTTCTACACAAACACACTTGTTTATCTGATAATTTATCTTTGCATTTTGTAACTGTGAATCTGCAGTTAAAAGCAAAATTTTAAAAAATCACAACAGGCTGCTTCTGAAGAAATACCTCAGCAGGTTTAAACATGATGAGACAAGTTCATACAGGTATTGTCAAATCAGGGCTGCAGGATCCCCCACTTTTTAGATTCCACAGTGTTATTTATGCTTCACTGGATTCATTTTGATTCTTTTCACTACAGAAACGTCAGCAGTGAATCCATACACTCACACTCACATGACAATGACCTGTCTACCGCCTGAGGTGCAGCAGGTTTGTCTCAGCTGGTTGAAACTGCTCCATCATTCAGAAATGTTCCCGTTGAGTTGTTTTTTTAAAGCAGTAATGTTGTTTAAACTTGTTAGGTGGAACTTATTTCTGAGAAGAGCAACTGTAGGATTTGTTTACAAGATATGAAATTACATTGTGTACATCGTGTAATTTACATCCAATCTGGTTACTGTACAAAAAATAAAGCGCAACATCTTCAAGATGTTCCATATGTGCTGTACACTTTATGTAGATTTGCATAAATACATGTGGCTATTTTAGACTTCTTTTACAACACAAGATGACAGAAAAGGCTGCCATAGAATAGAAAAGTATGGGTTTCATTCCTGGAAGGAAGTGGAGAAGCAGCCAAACAAATCTGGAAAAATAAAATCCGATTCAGAGCCCGTCTCTAAATGAGGTGATCTGTTGTTTCTGTTACACTATTTATTGGAGTTAACTTTTATCCTTAAAGGGATGACCAATGCAAATCTATCAGGACTCACAGAGCAGTCTAGTAATAATTCCTTTTAAGTGGAGACTCAAGTTAATCATTCTCAAGAGGCATCCATTTCTAATGTAATCAAAATGACCAAAGTTAATGTACTTCCTAATACCCCTCTTCTCCAGTTTTGCATCAGTCTACCATCCTGCCCAGTTTATTAGCTCCCACTATATAACATACTTTTCCTTTATTTAATGGCAAAAATCACCTTGATCAATTTTAGCATGAATGCAAGCTTAGCATAATGCTAATAAGTACTAAATGTTAGCTTAACTCAATGTTGCTAAACTTGTATTATTCCTTATCAAACAAGCCTGTTAGCTTGACGTTGTAACATCTTGTCTTACATGTTTTGTGTCTGATATTAACATAAAGCTTAAAACACTTAAGATAAAACAAGTAAAACCTCATAGTAGTACTTTATAAAATGTGAGCTTTTTCATTTTGTGATAGATGCTAAATATTGCTAAAGCTAACCCTTTAAGGGTATAGCTAACCAGAACATTAACGTTTCTAATTTAAATGCTAATCAGTTGAAAAAAATGCATCTAAAACACTGAAGGTGATGCAATTCAAGAGCAGTGTGTCAACACATATTTTGAAGTTTGACACTTAAGATTTTGTTTGCTTTCATATTTTACTTTTATTTTTGGTAGTAACAGCTGAACTGTTAACATTTTTTACCAAGCCTTTGTGTTAGTAGTGGCTTTGCATGTTTGCAATATTTAAACCTTGCATTGACTTATGTTTTATAGTCCTGCAGATAATATCAATAAAGCATCATCCAGTGGAAGAAAATAAAAATGTACTGTAGTCTGGTAGGCTTAACTATGAATTTGTCTGATCAGCAACAGAATTCAGTGGTATTTTCTTTATATGTGCTTTATCCAAGCATGGATTAACACATTTTTTACATGTTTGTGCTTCATACAGATTTTTCTATAATATATATAAAATATTTCCTATATTTCAGTATTGTAACTTTGATGAAATTATGGCTCAAATAAATCGGAGCAGTTATTTTGCTTTCTGTGAGGTATTGCTGGAAATCTCCAGCCATCTTGTATGATCTGGATCAGTCCAGTTATAAGCTGCTTTACTGAGACAGTTGTTTGAGAAAGCACCACGTAGGTGGTGATAGGCCCTGTCCTGTAGATTCGAGCAGCTGATCAAGAGAAAAAAAGACAGAACTTGATAAACTTCCTCAGGTGGTGTGTTGGCTGGGAAAAGGTCCTAATCTGAGGAATGTAATGAAATGAAATGTAAGCAGTTTGCTAAGATTACCTGTTCTTCAAGAGCACAGATCTACAAACAGGAAGCCACATTGATTACAAAACTGTATTTACATTTTTAGGACAATAGATCTCATTTTCATATGATTGGCATGAAAAAAAATTATTCAACATATCTGTGTTTGAAATTGGAAACTATGCACAACTTAAACACCTTAGATGCTGCGGACAATGGAATTATGCTCATTTAACACAAAATATATTGTAATGCAACATTCTTTAGTGAAACTGTGTTTGATTAACTTTGGTATATGTTGCTGACAACAGCGTTTCTGTACTTCTTTCCAGACCTGCTGATACTATTCACTGCAGATGTTAAAAAAACAGCAGTTATCTTGTCTTTACATTCTTCTAAAATATGGATTTGGTGAGCAACCAGTCAGAAAATGCTCAGTCAGTCGTTGCCATGTGTCACTCTACTTAGGCAACACAATCCAGTCATACATCAGCTGCCTTCTGCAGCAGATAATGCATGGAAATGGTGTATTTTTAGATTTACTTGCTGCATAATGCCTTGTTAACCACAAAGTTGTGGTAGTTTGGGACATAATGTGACAACCTAAATATGCTTAGTCATGTCTGCAAAATGCTAATGGTACACAAAGACTTTTTTTTACAAAACAACTTTTAATGTTAAAAATGTGTGGTGGGTGTTTTAATCATCCAGTGTTTAGGAGTTATCCCTGCAGTAAGAGGAGCAAAACCACGTTTAGATATGTGCAGGAAACATGAAGCAACTACCAGCCGAGCATAAAGACTGAAAATAAAAGCAGAAAACTCAGCAACTCACACTTTTCATTCATGTATTAACAGGAGAGAAAAAAAGAAAAGTTGCATTTTAATTGATGAATTTTGCTTTTTGTAGTTGTGCTAAAATGCAGGAACAACTGTTGGAATTTGCCTTCATGTCCTGGACTGCTCAGTCAGGACTCTGACATTTCCCAGGCAACGTCATGTCACAGCCTTGTGCAACAGAGACACAAACTTTTTAGGCTTGTCAGGTAAACAAAATGTCAAAACACTGGTGTCCTTCTGCAAGGACAGTTTGGAGTATTTGCAAATTAAACTTAAAGCATCAGTGAATAAGTTAATAATGTGAAAGATTTGTCATTACTAATTTGCATCAGATTATTGGACTGAGATTAATAAAGCTTTAATATGCCAGCAGCTTTGCCATATAACATAAGTTGTCATTTAACCTCTATTGTAACAAACTAAACCAGATAAATACAATAAAAAGACTACAGTGAAGTTGTCTAATAAAGAAATTTGCCTACAGGAATACATACTATCTTATCACAAATAAGAGACAAAACAACAAGTGGATCAATCGTGACTGGCTAGACAACAGTAGCTGGTCAGTTTCTCAAACAATCAGTCACATGAACATCAGCATTGATTAACTCTGACTTTGATTTGTCAGCAGTTCTAGGAAGTTCTGCTGTGATGCGTATTCACGACTGCGGTGGACACACAACGCTTTTTAGATATGAATAAAACGACCTGCTATATGTTACATGCAGCTGTTAAAAGTCTAACATGTAAAAGGGAAACTTTATAAACAGTGTGTTTCTTTTTTGTAATTTAAGACAGATGGATGCTCCGAGGTTTCACTCTCTCTGTTATCTTCTCTACAGAGTAAACTGTATCTTAAATTGGTGTATTGAATAGAAAACCTGAGGAAGAATAGTGTCTTACCTGAAGGTCCACAGTATAAGCAAATCACGAGGTTGTAAAGGCCTTCGTCAGATATGGATTGTTCCATATTGACATTTTTAGTGTTTTCAGCAACATTTAGATGTTTAATATAAAACCAAACAAAGTGCAGACCTGCAGAATCCAGCTCTTGTTGAGCATGCTGACAAACAGATTGACAGATGTGACAGTAAATATCAGTTTAAAGTATTATCAAGGTAAAGATTGTCAGTGGAACAATCTGTCTCTGATAGGCCGATGGCTGATCAGTAACTTGTACATTCAAGCTCCTGAAGTTTCCACATTATTGGACTGAGATTAATAAAGCTTTAACATGCCAGCAGCTTTGCCATATAACATAAGGTGTCATTTAACCTCTATTGTAACAAACTAAACCAGATAAATACAATAAAAAGACTACAGTGAAGTTGTCTAATAAAGAAATTTGCCTACAGGAATACATACTATCTTATCACAAATAAGAGACAAAACAACAAGTGGATCAATCGTGACTGGCTACACAACAGTAGCTGGTCAGTTTCTCAAACAATCAGTCACATGAACATCAGCATTGATTAACTCTGACTTTGATTTGTCAGCAGTTCTAGGAAGTTCTGCTGTGATGCGTATTCACGACTGCGGTGGACACACAACGCTTTTTAGATATGAATAATACGACCTGCTATATGTTACATGCAGCTGTTAAAAGTCTAACATGTAAAAGGGAAACTTTATAAACAGTGTGTTTCTTTTTTGTAATTTAAGACAGATGGATGCTCCGAGGTTTCACTCTCTCTGTTATCTTCTCTACAGAGTAAACTGTATCTTAAATTGGTGTATTGAATAGAAAACCTGAGGAAGAATAGTGTCTTACCTGAAGGTCCACAGTATAAGCAAATCAAGAGGTTGTGAAGGCCTTCGTCAGATATGGATTGTTCCATATTGACATTTTTAGTGTTTTCAGCAACATTTAGATGTTTAATATAAAACCAAACAAAGTGCAGACCTGCAGAATCCAGCTCTTGTTGAGCATGCTGACAAACAGATTGACAGATGAGACAGTAAATATCAGTTTAAAGTATTATCAAGGTAAAGATTGTCAGTGGAACAATCTGTCTCTGATAGGCCGATGGCTGATCAGTAACTTGTACATTCAAGCTCCTGAAGTTTCCACATACATAAAGTTAATCACATTGACCTGCAATGCCACATATTGGCTGGCGTTAAGTAACCTTTCAACGCAGGTTTTAGCGAGATAATGAACACATTTACAGAAAAACAAGAAACCATGTGACACAAAGAAACTAGTCCATGACCCGTAATAACCCGCAGTGTCTCAATTTAACAAACCCCATGTAAAACAATGTAAACTGGCTTGAGCTGACTTACTCTGATTCAATATTTTCACATCAGTCCTTAGTCAAATATGATCAGACTTACCCAGCTTTATTGTATTTATATCAGTTTCAGCAGAAAAAACTGCTGACACCATATACATTGTTTGTTTTAACTTATGAGTCACACTCCTTTATCTTTCAATTTCCTGGAAAAACGAGTCAGAGGATTTCCAGATCACATTTAAAAATTTCTGATAACTTACTGATATTTTGCTGCCCTCATATTTCTGTTAAAGCTTAAGTATGTAAATGCAATCATTTATTTGAATTGTAATCATGAGCACTGAGCAGCATTGTATGTCATTACAAACCGATATTTTACATAAAAAGGGTAAAACAAGCAGATATAAATACATGAATGCGTATTTTTAATAGTTTTAGCTGCCACAGTTTGCTGAAAACAACATCCCAGTTATTAATGGTTGCAAATGGCACTGGTTGCAACACCATTCCAGAGGGAGGGAATCACGTGCTTCCTTAGTGACGTCAGCTTTGGGGCGGGGCTTCGTGGGAGAAACATGGATTGGACCAATCACAGAGCTCGGTGGGATGTTATCAAGCCGCTTCTCAGGCCTTTATAAACTTTGTGTACTTCGGCTGCAGGGGAACTATTTTCTTCTTCACCATCTCCAACAGCCCAAAATTTACAGTAAGTTTAAACATTTATTTGTGTTTTCTGTCGTTGAAATATTTAAGCTTTGGTTTATATGTTTGGCTATGCAAAGAAACGCCTCTATATATATGTATTTTTTTTTGTATTTCGTCCATTTAGCTTGTGATAAACGACACACACCGCCGTGGCTGAGATCTTGATCTATAGTGTTTTTATACATATTTTAATTATAAATAAAGCTCAGTTATATTTTTAACCTCTAGTCCATACCATCTTGTTTTTATTCGACCGCCTTTGTCGTGTTTACAGCTTCATATCCCAGACAGCAGCCATTGTTACTTTATCCCCATCGCTGTAAATTTAACGCAGAAACAACGATGTTGTCGCGTAGCTGCTGGATGGGTTCGCCATCTGAGCATTACCTGTTGAAGTTTTGCTTTTCTTTTCGTTTTCCTGCTCGTAGTTTCGGTGTTGGCCGGTTTTTTTTTTTTTTTGGCTCTGGGCCGAGCCAGCAGATCCCGTGACTATGAGCAATAAAATTTTTTTTTAAAAAAACAGGGATTGGTTCGTTGTTGGGATCTGTCCCAAAGATCATCATTACCACCAATATGTGATCGATATGCAGATCCATGGTGTTTATAATGCATGTTGGGTCAAACTGTGCTCCTGATTCCTGCAAGTCATTGTGGTGAACAATCTGTCCTGAGGAAAACACAACAATCCTCAGTTTAAAGAACCACGTGACCGATCCTCCCCCCGCGTGGATTTAAGTACCTGTTCGTGGTCTTGTTGACATTTGATCCCTGACTTGTTTGTTTTGTTGTTTTTGCTGTAGGAAAAGCACAACAATGCTGCCTCTAGCTTTGTTAGTTGTCTGCCTGGGTGCAGTCCTGTCTGCTCCCAGTCTGGACCCACAGCTGGATGAGCACTGGAACCTGTGGAAGAGCTGGCACAGTAAAACCTACCATCAGGTTGGGATCTGGTTTTCATTTTATTTTCAAGCCATTTCTCTCTCTTTTTTTTTTTTTTTTTTTTTTTTTTTTTTTTAAATTTCCCTTCAGAGAAGTCTAAATGTTTGTGGGGTTTTTTGTGCAGAGAGAGGAGGGCTGGAGACGACTGGTGTGGGAAAAGAACCTGAAGAAGGTTGAGCTGCACAACCTGGAGCACTCCATGGGCAAACACTCCTACCGCCTGGGCATGAATCACTTTGGAGACATGGTAGGATATGAATTTGTAAACCTGTATCATGATAGATAAAACCTATCAGAGTTATTCCACTGGTGATGCCACAGAAATGATAGTTAGGAATGAAGATAAGTTTGAAGAAACGGCATGTGGTGCAAACGGCGATCACATTAAGAGAGAATAAAACTATTAAACTGACTTCTGCTGTAAAGAGCAACTTGCTGTTGTGTTGTTTACTCTCTAAACTTTGTTCTTACAGACTCACGAGGAGTTCAAGCAGATAATGAACGGCTACAAGCACAAAGCGGAGAGAAAGGCGAAGGGGTCTCTTTTCATGGAGCCCAACTTCCTGGTGGCCCCTAGTGCTGTGGACTGGAGGGAGAAGGGCTACGTAACTCCCGTTAAAGACCAGGTAACGACATCTGCTGGACTCTCAGGCAGCGACGGTATCATCAGGCAGGCTGGGAATGGATTTTTAGTGGAAATGGAGGCACCGCCTTCCCCAGTAAATTGTCCAGTTTCTCACCAGAAGTGAATTGAGCTTTTTGTTAAAGACATCTGTGAAAAGATACTTCTGGCCCGATAATCTCATCCTTGATGTGTTTATTTTCTTCACTGGGAGTCAACGAAGCAGCTTGTTTCTGATAATAAAACCAGTTCAGACGAAGTAAAACCCAATTTATCACTGGAGCGTCTAAATTTATCGTTTGGTTTGCAGATAAAAAGGTACAACTTCCAGTCAGCTGGTGGATGTTTGGTAAACACGATGTCATTGTGCAGTTTGCTCTTGTCATCAGGGATGTTCTTGTTTGAAGAACGAGCGGACTCTGTCCACTAGTGGAGATGTTTTGCTCAAACTGAGAGATAAGTCGGCCCCATGAAGGTTTTTTTTATTTTATCTGTGCGCTACACCCTCCTCCCCCTCCTTCGTCTGGGTGCACAGTTCGTTCTCTCCACCCCCTGCATACATTAACGCTGCGAGCTGAAACCAGTCTGACCAGCTGACTGTAAATCAGGCCAGGGTGCAGTAAACATTTTCGTATACATTAGATCATAAAGGCAGAACCAGGAGACCGGCGTTCAGATGGAAAACCTGATAAAAACCAAACAAAGCTGCTGTTTTTGTCACAGTGGAAGCAGATGTGATCAAAATGTTGAGTTTTCTGATATATTTACTACAGTTTTGACTTCTGCATGTTTTTGTTTGTGACCATCCTGACGTTGTCGCCCCGGCGTCCCTCCTCAGGGTCAGTGTGGCTCCTGCTGGGCTTTCAGCACCACCGGTGCTCTGGAGGGTCAGCAGTTCAGGAAGACGGGTAAACTGGTGTCGCTGAGCGAGCAGAACCTTGTGGACTGTTCCAGAGCCGAAGGCAACGAGGGCTGCAACGGCGGTCTGATGGACCAGGCCTTCCAGTACGTCAAGGACAACCAGGGTCTGGACTCTGAGGAGTCCTACCCCTACCAGGGAACGGTACATGTCTCACAAGTCCAGACAGATCCAGACGTGGTCTTGCATTTCCAGGAGTTTAACGCTCTTCTTCTTCTTCTCGTGTTTTAGGACGACCAGCCGTGTCACTACGACCCCAAGTACAGCGCCGCTAACGACACCGGATTTGTTGACATTCCCAGTGGCAAGGAGCGCGCTCTGATGAAGGCCGTGGCCGCCGTGGGACCCGTTTCCGTTGCTATTGATGCCGGTCACGAGTCCTTCCAGTTCTACCAATCAGGTTAGTTCTTGTTCGCAGCACAATCATGATTTTTTTTTTAAATGAAAACAGGTTGAGGTTGAGTGGAAACTCCTGCAGGACGATCTACTTCCTCCATGTCTGAGTTTCAGAACCGTATCAGCTGGTAACGACACGACTTGTGTGTTTTTAGGGATCTACTACGAGAAGGAGTGCAGCAGCGAGGAGCTGGACCACGGCGTGCTGGTGGTGGGTTACGGCTTCCAGGGAGAAGACGTGGACGGCAAGAAATACTGGATCGTCAAGAACAGGTCAGTCGGGTGTTGCACAGCAGTGAGAACTTATAGATGTACGTGGTTTGAGAGCTTGATCAGCCTCTGAAACTCAGTTTTATTAATGCTTATTTACAAAAAGTTATTCAGCTCTCATTTTTTAAAATTTATTCATGAATATGTGAGTCAAATAACCATTACAAGCAGATAAAACAGATTAACAGTTAAAGTTGACACAAAGCAGCCAGTTTTCAGCCTCCGTCTCTGGTTTAAACATCGGATTTTTAAGGTTTGTGACTCTAAAGATTCCCCAGTTTAACACTTTTCCTGGCTTTTCTGTTTTCTCTCTGCAGCTGGAGTGAAAACTGGGGGGACAAAGGCTACATCTACATGGCCAAAGACAGACATAACCACTGTGGAATCGCAACAGCAGCCAGTTATCCTCTGGTTTGAACAGCCTCACGTTTTAGCACCATAGTTTTTATTTTCTTTTCTTTTTTTTTTCTTTTAACTGCAATAGTCCGTCTGGAGAGGAAGGACAAGTCGGAGTGACACGTTGACAGGAGATTCTGCAATGTTGCACGAGGAGAGACACTCGTTTTGTTTTTTGGCTGGTTTTACGCCACTTTTACTTTTTGTCTTGAAGTTGTAGTAGAGTGTTTTATTCTCTGTAAATATGTGTATGCTACTCGGCAAGTCGTTCATAAACACTTGCTTTGGTCATTGTAAATGATTGTTATTTTCTACTTTTACTGTGATCAATAAAAATTGTGAAACACTACTTGTGTGTTGGGATTGGATCATAAATGCACCAATAGGAAGTTGGAATAAAACT
The DNA here is from genome assembly GCF_933228915.1 of Telmatherina bonti. NCBI lineage: Eukaryota > Metazoa > Chordata > Actinopteri > Atheriniformes > Telmatherinidae > Telmatherina > Telmatherina bonti. The sequence continues at coordinate 7,533,202 of NC_136611.1, read as the reverse complement.
CCCAGACAAAGTAAACTTGTCGTATTAGCTGTAAATATTAATCTCAAGCTGCATTTTGCCTAATTTAAACGTCTTAATTTAACAGGATGAAAATGGACACGAGGCTTGAATTAAACGAGTTAATCTTGTCTTCTGCTTTGTTACATTTCGTCTCGTGATGGTTTAGATCTGAGTCTGCTACTAATTATTTTTATTCCTTAAAATGCCATTCTTTTTACTGCTCCTTTTAAATGAATTAAATAGAATTAAAAAATACTTTAATACGAGCTACAAAAAGTTTTTCATCTGTAATGTAGGCTATTTTTATTTTGACAAAAAACAAGGACAAAACAACCTAAATTAAATGGCAGGGTGATCCAATAATTAATGGAGAAAGCAAAGTGAATAATATAAGAAAATAAATTTAGTGTGTGTGCGTGTATGTGTATTAAATGTATGCTGAAGCTTTGGGGATACTGTGGGTTGGCATTGTCAAGAGTTCAGCATAAATTTGCTCATGAATGGGGACCAAGTATCATAGAAACGAGGTGTGTTGTGGTTCATTAAGGCAGACATTTTTTTTCCAGAGAGATTTGTTGTTACCAGGTTCTTCCAGAAAACTCCGGGTCGGGAGTGAGGTCCTGCCTCAAGTGGAGGAGTTTAAATATCTCGGGGTCTTGTTCACGAGTGAGGGAAGGATGGAGCGTGAGATCGACAGATGGATCGGTGCGGCGTCTGCAGTAATGCGGGCTCTGCGCCGGTCTGTCGTGGTGAAGAAGGAGCTGAGCCAGAAGGCGAAGCTCTCGATTTACCAGTCGATCTACGTTCCTACCCTCACCTATGGTCATGAGCTGTGGGTCGTGACCGAAAGAACGAGATCTCGTATACAGGCGGCTGAAATGAGTTTCCTCCGCAGGCTGGCCGGGCTCTCCCTTAGAGATAGGGTGAGGAGCTCGGTCATCCGGGAGGGGCTCAGAGTAGAGCCGCTGCTCCTCCGCATCGAGAGGAACCAGTTGAGGTGGCTCGGGCATCTGGTCAGGATGCCTCCTGGACCTCCCTGGTGAGGTGTTCCAGGCACGTCCCTCTGGGAGGAGACCCCGGGGGAGACCCAGGACACGCTGGAGGGATTATATTTCTCGGCTGGCCTGGGAACGCCTCGGGGTCCCCCCCGCAGAGTTGGCAAATGTGGCTGGGGAGAGGGAAGTCTGGTTTCCCTGCTTAGGCTGCTGCCCCCGCGACCCGACCCCGGATAAGCGGCAGAAGATGGATGGATGGATGGATGGAGGTTCTTTCAGAGGTGAGATTCAGGCGATTTCTTGTTTTCCAGTTCAGGATAACAGGATTATTGACAACAAAGGTCCTGATTCAGACGGACCACTTCACTGTGTGGAGATCTGAACTACAAACCTGCTTTTAACAGATTTTAGTGTTTTTCAAACCAACATTTAATAATTCTGTTTTGTCAATTTGTAGGAAATATTTCCCATATAAGTTGGTGTGTGTGTGTGTGTGTGTGTGTGTGTGTGTGTGTGTGTGTGTGTGTGTGTGTGTGTGTATGTGTGTGTGTGTATGAGCAGAGCTGCAGCGTATGGATGGATGTTCTGACAGCTTCCTGTAATCTTTAGGTTTCTGTTCACAATCATCCTGATCAGGACGATACTGCTACCAAACCATGATACTACCACCACCGTGTTTCACAAATCCAATTCTTCAGCAGTTTTCTCCAAAATAATAGATTTTTTTTGTCTCATTTGTTCTCAAAAATCCATTTATTTTATTTAATCCTTTTTTTATCTTTTAAACATAGTTTCATCCCTTCAGCTGGAACAGCATTTCTAAATCCTGCATGTTTTACAGGTAACCCTACTTTAACACACCTGAGTGAAACGACGGGTTTGTTTACAGGCAGCATGGGGCTACTAACTGGAGCACATCCACTCCCTCCACTGGCTGCAAGTACGCTACAGAATTCATTTTAAGATTTGTTTATTTGTTTTTAAATCTTTAAAAGGTCCGGCCCCCTCCTTACCTGTCTGAGCTCCTCCACCCCCCACAGTCCTGCAGCTAAAAACCAGTTTTTATTCCTTGACCTTTGACCCAGCGTGAGACAGCTTCTGGTCAGATTGTCGCCGTTTAGTTTTATTTACTATTAATTCATTTTGTTTCATTGTCCTAGTTTCTTATTCCTCATATGACCAGTTGTTTTATCGTGTTATTTCTCTTTCTTTTAACTGTTTTATTCCATAATTATTTTGGCTGATTGTGTCCAACACTTTGTTCCAACTCTGGTTGCTTTAAAGGACTTTATAAATAAAGTTGAGTTGATGAAGTTCAGTAATCTGATGGAGGCGCTTCGGAGCAGGACCTTGTCTAGAACATGCAGAGCCGGGGGTCTTGGGTTGGCAAACACAGAGTTAGGAGGAGTTATTCACACACTTGCCTCTTCCACGTTATCAGCTCAACACACCAGTTACTTCGCCTGCTTCCCTCGCCCCTCCCATACCCTTCCTACACCCGCTTCCCTCACACACTCCATGGTAGAATCAAGACACCCCCCACTCCCCTCCTTCGTTCTTTGTTTTTACCTTTGGTTCCAAACTTCTTCTGTCTTATCTGTGATGTAAAGCTGAAATCTTGACTTCCATTCAGTGGATGTCAGCTGATAACTCCTTAATATTCCCCAAATTTCTGCAGAATCTGACTGAATTAATGCAGTTTAACCCTTTAAGTCCTGAGCTTGTTTTTAACATCCCCATAATGAAGAATATCTGCAACCATCTGGTCTGTGTGAAAACCTCTGGAGGATAAATAAATATTTCTTCTGTATGAGAGAAACTTGATCCAAATCAAATGGATCCAACAGCTTGTTGTCAAGCTCTAGAAAATGGCTCATTATTTTCAGTCAGTGTGTGTTGGAGCAGGGAAACAACTACTCCGCAGCACAGCAAGGACCAGTGTTTGACACCTGTGAGACCAAAACGCATGAAGACGGTCCTCTGGTCTGATAAACGAGGACAGCACAATGAGTTCCCCAAACCCAACACTTCCCATCTTACAAACCCCCAAACTTCCATTTTAATTCCAAAATAACAAAACGGGAAAGTTTTGTCAGGAAAGGAACAGATAGTTCATGTGGAAGCGACTTAGTTGAGTATTAAACGGTTAGTCCAGTCCTCAGGCTCTACTGTCCTGCAACGTTCCTGCTCTCCAACACACCTGCATGTCATCCGGCTCTGCAGAGGCCTGCTGACGAGACCTTCACCTGGTTCAGGTGTGTTGGAGAAGAGACGAATCAGACTAAGCATCGAGCGTTTAGGTTGTTTAAACGTACAATGACTCATCACATGAGTAAATATCTTTATTTACATGTTTACTCTGTTTATATTTAATCCTTTGTTTTGTTACAACCTGAATTTGAGGAAAAACGAGTTGCAGCTCCTTCATGGGATTTTATACATTTCCACAGATGTAACATAAAACACATAGTTCCTCATTTCTGCAGAAAATGACCTCAATTTTAGACATTCAACTTCTTTTTTTTTATCAGGAAGTTGTAGAAACAGCTGAGAGAGTCCATCAGGAAGAAGCTGCAGCTTTTTAAGACGTATCTCTGCTGCACAGCTTGATAAAGAACCAAACTACTGAACCAACACGTTGAGCCAACAGATGCAATCTGTTCAGTTGTTTTGGAAAACTCACCTAATTACTGCTAAATGTATCAGAAGATATAAAGTGGGATTTGATCTCAACCGACTCTAAAAATATTTAAAAAATTGTTTTTTTTTACGACAGAGAGGATAAATAAACCTCATGATGGTGTAAAACCTTCCATCCTGCATGAAACGCTTGCAGCTGCAGCTTCACGGGAACTTCTTAACGAAGGACAGGTACTCGTTGATGTCGTCGGGGGAACCCACCACGAAGGGCACCCGCTGGTGCAGAGCTTCTGGCTGGACGTCCAGTATCCTCTGGGTGCCGGTGGTGGCCAGGCCGCCCGCCTGCTCGATGAGGAAGGCGATGGGGTTGCACTCGTACAGCAGCCGCAGCTGAGGAGGCGTTGAAAGAAGAAAACAGGTCAGTTAAAGGAGGGATCCCCAATCCTGGTCCTCGAGGACCGGGATCCTGCAGGTTTACTAAGTGTCCCTGCTGCAACACACCTGATTCAAAACAGTGTGTGTTTAGCAGACATGTGCAGATCTAGTCTGAGTCTGAGTCTGGTGTGATCCAGCAGGAAAACCTGCAGGAAACCGGTCCTCCAGGACCAGGGTTGGGGATTCCTGAGTTAAAGGATTTAACAGAAATGCAGATTATTCTACAAACAAGTCTGCCTTCATCATCATCATCACCGTCTTGATTCTTAGTGTCACGGATTCAGCAGCATGTTGGAAACGTTGCTCCGAGATTTTCTCCATGTTGACATGAAGCATCACACAGATGCTGCACATCATGATGAGAATCTCCCAAAGCTGCTCTGCTGGATGGAGATCTGGGGACTAAGGCGGCCGTTGGAGGACGGGGAGCTTTGTGACATGGTGCATCATCCTGCTGGAAGTTTCCGTCAGAAGATGCTAAATAAGGGATGGACATGGTTGGCAACGACCCTCAGGTAGGATGTGCTGGTTAAACCACGCCATGTTGGTTGGTACATGTTGGTTTCCAGCAGATTCTGATCCTACCATGTGAATGTGGAGCTGAACTGGAGACTCATTAGACCAGCAACGTTTCTCCATCTTCTATTGTCCAGTTCTGGTGAGTCTGTGTGAATTGTAGCCTCAGTTTCCTGTTCTTACTGACAGGAGGGAACCCGCTGTGGTCTTCTGCTGCTGGAGACCATCTGCTTCCAGGCTGGACGGGTTGCGTGTTCAGACATGATGTTCTGCTTGGAACCAGTGCTGACTGGACTCCTGTTGTCTGTCTGCTGATTCTCTGTAAACCCTAGAGATGGTTGTGTGTTAAAACCCCAGTAGATCAGGAGTTTTTTAAATACTTAAAACAGCAAGGATGCCATGTTTAGAGTCTGAACTTCAGGAGGTCGTCTTCTCCTCCCCTCCGTGACTGAATGCATTGTGTTACTGAACAGGCGACTGGCTGGTTGGACACGAGGTGCGCCTGATAAAACAGCTGGTGAATGGAAATCTGTTCCATCTTTCATCGTTTCTCTTTTTGTGGTTAAATCATAATTCCACTTGAATAGTTTTTTAGTGCAGAATGAACCGAATGTTGTGCAGATTATTTGTCTGAATGAACAGCATTTCTGATGAAAACTTGTCGCGTCATAATTCAGTTTTTACTGCAGTTAGCTAAAAATATTTTCCCTGAGAATTTGCATGGTTTCATTTCCCTTTTAAACAACAGAAAAAGCTGAATTTAGCTCTAATGTGAAAGTTTTTTTTAACCACTTTTGTGTTGTATCTTTAAATAATGTTTCCACATGTTAAATCAATTATGTCTGATATGAAAGATGTTGATTTAACCCGGTTAGTTAACCTGGTTAGCAGCTGCTTAAACTGAAAAGCAACTTTTCTCAGAAACGTGCTGCTGGTCTGCCATCTGCACCAAACACTGATGCTCTCAGATCACAGCAAAAAGCCATGGAGCTTCTTCTGCATCATGAAATGGCTGGAAGTAGGAGAGTATGTCGGGGATAAACAGGTCATGAAGTCGCTGCCATGAAGGAAACAGGTGAAAGGTTGCAGGTTATCTTTATAACCGGTCTGAGCTTTATTTATCACAGAGCGAGGAGCAACTCCTCCAGCTCAGGTTGCACAACTGAGAAGTTCACGCTGCTTTACAGTCAGTTTAACCTGATTCCAGTTCAATAGCTTTTTACTGAAGGGTTAAAACTTCTTGTGTAAGATTAGTTTGCTTTTTTTTTTTTTACTGGATTTAAATGTTAAAATTATTTTTATTTTAAACGTAACCCAGAAAGACCAACCAAGTTGCAAACAAGTTGGCAAAAATCTGCATCTTATGTGGCCTTGACTCGCTGCGTTGGCTAAATGTGGTTGGAGCAGCCAGAATCCAGCCATGTGAGCCCCCATCACTTCTATCCTGCAACCCACTGGCCATGACCCACACATCCAGGCCAATAGCTAACATCTGGACCACATGTGGCCCTCAGGAGACTTGTCATCGTCCAAGCCACATAACACTTACCGGTGCCGTACCTGAGCCAAACGTAGCCCAGATTTGGCCCAAACATGTCAGCTTTCTGGGCAGATCCAGCTTTAAGGATGCATGCATCATCATCCTTTTCAGTCTGTGAGAAACGTTGGTGACAAGCTTCTGCAGGATTTTACCGTTTTTTAGATACATGACCTCTGTAGATGAGCATCACTATGTAGTTCAGAACTAAAACAGAGATTTAAGTATTAAAATATCGCTTAATATCTGCTTTGGAAACATCAAAGTCTTTGGGAGAAAGACCAAGTTAATGTGTCATCATCATCATCATCATCATCATCATGGGTGTGAGCTCTTGTCAAACTCTTGTCTTTAAGGTGAAAAACTGACATGTTTTTCTGACTTTTGCATAAACGCTTTTATGTGACCGTCTTTGTCCACTTTCATCCACGACTTTTAAGTTTTTTTTCATTTGTTTTCCACCTTCAGCAGTTTGTGTTTTCGCCTTTTGAAGCAAACATGAAAACTTCAGCGGTGATGGAGGTGTGTGCTCACTTTTCCCTTGGGGCTCTTCTCGTTGGCGGGATACATGAAGATCCCTCCGTAGGCGATGGTGCGGTGAATGTCTGAGACCATGGAGCCCACGTACCGGGCTCCGTACGGGGAGCTGCCGTCCTGCAGGAAGGATGAGAAGAAAAATATCAGCAATATCACATGCTTCAGGTCACAGATGCTCATCTATAACCTCCCAGGTTATTCAGGTTTTTTCAAAGAACCAGAAGAAGGCAAGAAATGTTAGTCTTATCACCCTGAAATCAGCTTTTTACTGGTTTAAATTATGGTTTAAATCTAATATTTGTTTGTTTTGTTTTTAGCATCTTTATCCTTCCCCCTTTTAGGTGAAGTGTAATCTTTTCCTCATTCTGCATAGGAAGGCCACTTTTGTGGCGCCTGCCTCCGTCTGCCTGATCCTGTTTATGACACGTTTTGTCAATTCTTGGACTGGTTCAACTGGAATAATTTTGTTGTGCTGGGACCAAGCGGCAACCTCCGGCAGTTAAAAGTGAAGCATATGCAGAAGTGCATAAAACTGCAGTTCCCCCTTCGTCCACTAGGGGCTCCAAAACAGAGCAAATCCCCATAGACTCCCATGTTAAAAAGACCAACTTCACAGCAGAAATAAACATGTTTACAGCCTGGTTCAAATAAATATTTTAGGTTTAATAGGTCAGGTTTACCTTCATGACAACTGTGGGGGGAGTGATTTTTTTCCAACTTGCCCGTTTTAAAATAATTTAATCTCAAAGTTTGCACTATTTAGGGGCGTGTCCTTTTGATTGACAGGTACCTGATCTCCCGCTTCAAGTCAGAAGATTGTAGAACAATCGCGGTTTTTAGCCGGTTAACAACGTGACTTAGCTTTAGCCCGCTTACCTCCGTTAGCTGTTTAGATTCTGTTAGCTCCGGGTTAGCTCGGTTAGCTTTTAGCTACAGAAAGCTCGGAGTTCACTCGATGTCAATCATCCGCCATGACGCTCACAGCCCCCCCCTCTCAGCTCCACCTCTTTGCCCATATTTGTATTTTCCGGGTGAGACGACACGCATGCCCCTGCCAAGATGGTGATGGTAGGAACCGCCCACCGAGCTTCAATTCAGCTGTTCAGAAACCTACGGGTGACGTCACGGAGGCTCCGCCCATGTTTTTATATACAATCTATGGCTGGGACGCCCAATGACAAATAAAGCTGATTATGATTTTAGACCATATTCTGCACAGAAATGATGTATTATGCAGTCAAATAAACTCACTAATCAAACATTGAAAACAATGTTGGATCTCTGACACACAGATAAAAGAGCTTTAAAAATGTGTCTTTAAATGACAAATTTGGACTTTTCTTTTTTTGGCTTGTTTTATATGTAAATTTACATATAAAGTTGTTTATTTTCCCTAATATGATAAAACAATAAAAGCTTAAACGGAGACTGAGGGAACATTTTTCTATCTTCTGTCCAGTTTTAGTGATTCTGTGAAAACTGAAGCCTCTGTTTCCTGTATAGCTGACAGGAGAGGCACTGGATGTCGTCTCCCATCATCCTCAACCTGTCTGCCCATTTTCCTCTGACCTCTGACATCAGCAAGGCCGTTCATTGTGTGTTTTCTCTACACAGTTCTGCATGAAAATCCCAGAGATAAGCAGTTTTTATTGCCAGATAAGTCATGTTCGTGTGACTGGCTGATTAGCTATGTGTGCTAAGAAGGATTGAACAGGTGTATCCTTTTATAGAGCAACCAGTAAGTAATGAATAATCTGGCCAGTCCTGCTAGTGTGGAAGCTGCAGCTGTGTGTTGATGTGAGCTGCTGCTGCTGGAAAGGACCCGACATGGGGGGTCAGAGTCCAGCGTCAGCAGCTGGAGCTTACAGGACACGATGCTTCAGGGTCTGGTTGTGTTGCTGCTCAACAACACATCATGTGGTGTAAATGATGTGAGCTTCATGTTCAGAGTTGCACAACGTGATGGAGTCATGTGCTCACTGAGTCACCTCCCATCCACCACAAGGGAGGGTGGGTGTGCATAGTTAGCCTTAGCAGACCCTCCCACAGCCACAGTTCAGACATACTGGAAACGGCGTGAAACTTCCTCAAATAAGTTTTTATCAGCAGGAATCTGCAGCCCAACCTGACATGTTAAAAGTCCTCAGGGAGGGAAGAGGATACTGGTCTCACTGGGACCAGTGGTTTAGATGTTCATCCATCACTTTTTAATGGTTTTACACTGAAAGCTTTGTGAAATCTTCAGCTGCATGTTAAAAGTCAGCTCAGCGTTTATCACAATAAAAGCAGATTTGTTTGTTTCAGCAGGCGATGACGTTGGACTGCAGGTGTTTCCATTAAACGGCGTTTCACACAGAAGCTGCAGAACTCGTAAAAACTCGTCTGGATGAAGAGATTTCAGGAGAATCGTGGTTTATGTAAGGTAGCTGGGGTTTTCTACATGCTGCAGAGATTTTACCACGACTTTTCAAAGCTCTTCTCCCTCATTCCCCTTTCTAGTTCACTCTGAAACTCACATTGTTTGCTCCATACTGGGTCATCTTCACAAACTGGTCACATGACCACGTGTCACATCCAGTGGAAATATAAAAACAAAGTGTTTCTTTTATGCTTCTATACAGAAACATCTGAAAACCCACCTGAGGAGAGCGTGAAAACTTTTTAGTGACATGTGAGAGATTTTTCCATCACCGTTTTTTATCTAAATTTTTAATTGTTGCGCATTTCTGGGTTGATGGAAACGTGACTGTGAAGGAAAAAAAGCTGGAATCTCTCTGAACGTCTCTGCAGGGTTTTTAAGAAGTGTTTGCTTTACTGTTCAACCTTGTGATGCTGCAGTTTTCAGTGTGTCGTTATGTGGTGCACATGGCAGTGACGCTGCGGTTACCGACGCTGTGCTGAGTCCCTGAAGTGATCGTTCAAAGGAGGAGACAGAATTAAACAAGCCAAAGTAATGAATAGCTTATGGTAACTTAGAAAGTGCTTAAGGACAATGTTTTTGTAGATAGTTTTAGTTATCGTTGACCTGCTTTGGTGTCTGTGGATCAGAATTTTTTTTTTTTTTTTTGGGGGGGGGGGGGGGGGGGGGGGGGGGTCTGAAGCAGCTGCTTTCCAAACAGGAAACCTTAAATAATAAAACTAAAATGAAAGGGAATACTTATAACAGTAATTATATGCTCCCCACCAGCTTTGCAATCAGGTAAATACAACCTCACTGGTGCCAACAGAAGTCTCCGGATTATTTCAACACCTTGTTTCCTTTGGTTGTAATTCCGTTGCAGATCTGCTGCTGTGATCATCAGCCCTGCACCGCTGTGCTGATACGATGTGCTTGTTGATTTCCAAACATGTTGTTGTGCATTTGGGTCAAACCTGTCTGGACATGGTTACACACTCTTCTGATCTTTGTTGCTTTTGGAAAGAAGCGAGTTTCTCCTGCAGCCCTGCCAAACAAACCATCATAATTCAGCCCTGAACATCCCGGGTTTCTATGTTGCAGTAATCTTTCCCTGTGGAACGATCATTGTTTGGAAAGGTTTTATAACCCTTCCCACATTAATCAGCCGCAACAGTTGCTGCTCTAATCATTTCTGATGTCTTTCCTCCGCTGCATTGTGTCGATCACCTGATGATCAGTCTACTGTCTCAGCTGCTGTAGTTAGTTATTCTACACGCTGAATTGTCCAATAAATGCCGATATGGTGGAATATTTTGTGGTCTTCTGCTCACGTCAGGCTGCATCTACCTCAATTTAAACTTTTCATCATGACCAGATGATTCATTAGATTTCATTTTCTTATTATTACGGCCACAGAAAACCTTAGAATTAAGACGGTGCATCTTTTCACTCCGATGTTTCAGCAGTTTTTTGTTATTTTTCTTTTGCTTTGTGAGAAAAACTCAAAGCGAACAAATCAGCTGATATATTTGTTGCAGGCTGGTTTTGTCCTCATGGTGGTGATGAAGACGGATGCTGAAGCTCCTTTCCCACATCTGATGAGGAGGAACGCCAGTGACTGGACTAACCTCAGCATCGTGTTCATGACTGTGCAGGAGAAGTGCTGAGCGTGCACGAGGACATCAGAGTTTCCAGATGAGAAGCTGCCGTTTCCTGAGGAACAGGCCGTTTCCTGGACCCTGTCGCCATCCTGCAGCTCAGCTGACCGAGTCGTCTGACTCAGGTGTCACGCTCCATTGGCTGGAAATCACATGCTGCGTTCAGGTTTGCAGCCTCTCTTTCCCCACCGTGCATGTGTCACCTGGATGCACGAAGCATTCCCCACTGTTTCTCAGTATAACCTGCACCTGGTGCTTCTGCATCAGCATAGAGGTACCAGACAGCTGCTGCAAACCGCAGTTTAAATCTAAAAACGACCTGAATGATGTCACTGGAAAAAGGACAGAAAGGGTTTGTAAGAGAAACTTCTTGGAGTTTCACTTCGACTGGCTTGGTTTGTGTTGCAGCCAATCTGCTTTCTGTGAGCTGATTCCAGCAGATCAGAAGCTTGGTCAGGACTTGCATGACCAGAGATGGAGGCTGCTGCTGTTTCAAATCCTGCATCAGGATGAGCCGAGTCTCAGCGAGTCTCTCGTCAGATTTTAAAAAGCAGTCAAGCCTCAGGCTCACATGAGCATGTCTGCTGATGAGTTCTCACCTCAGGGAACTTCTTGTGTTTGAGGTACTCGTTGACGGAGGGGTGGAAGTACTTGGCGTATCCCTCGTTCACACTGTAGATCTTTCCCTTCTGCTTGATCTTCACGTTCCTCTCGGTCAGGATAAACTCACCGATGGCCTGTCAGAGAACAACCAAACATTCAGCAGCTACAATCCTCCAGAAAAGCACAACATTTAGCTTTAACCTTAAACACATGCACGTCAGTAAATCTGCAAGCTGAGAGGCGAAAAGGAAAAACATTCTGTGTGAGATGCTTAAAAATAGTGCAAGAGGCTGTTTTTCCTTTCTTTTCTGGGTTTAAAACATGAATACTTGGATAAATAACTAAAGCTGCTTTTCCAAAGGCAAATCCCTTCTAGAAGAGTTTGACAGATTATTTCAGTGAGAAAGTTCAGAAATAACTTTATTTATAGAAACAAACAGTAAAAGAAGGAGTTATGTGGGGAATTTCAAAGAGAAAATTCAGATGAATCCAAAGAAAAGAGGCTAAAATGTTTCATTAAAATGTTTTTTTCCACTGATGCTGAAGGTGGCGGATGTTTTCTGTTAAACTCCAGCTGAATTCCTGCATCTGCAGCCCTCCGTTTCCTGTTTGACCTGCTAAACGCTGCATGGAGGGAATGATTAACAGGATATGATCTGGTTTCTCAAATAAACTCAGCTGCAGAGCCGTTAAACCAGAAAGTGTTAAAACTAAAGGAGACATAAAGCAGAGGAGGAGACTTTAGTGGGATGACTGGGAATGTTTAACTGGTCTGAAGTACTCACAGGGTCCAGCATGAAGAAGTTGAGGCCAGCGCCGGTGCTGAGGGCCACGAGCGTGGCGCTGCCGTACAGGGCGTAACCAGCACACACAATGTTGCTGCCCTGCTGCAGGGCATCCTTGTCTGTGGGCTCCCCCTCTGATACCTGCATGTCATCACAGGAGAAGTAAACATGAGCCTGAAAGCTGATAATACGAGTAAAACCCAAGAAAATACAAAAAGGAAGGAAGATGGTTCAACAGACAAAAAGTCATGTGAACGAATTTTTAAACATAAAATACATCAAATTGGAAAAACCGGATATGATTCCCCCTCAGCAAAAAGTAGAATACTTCAGGTTTATTTTATTACATGTACTATTTATTAGTACAAGTGTACCAAGTATACTACATACCAAATACTCTAAGTGTATGAGAAAGTATACTAACTGTATACTTCGTTGGACTAAACTGGAACATTTTTAGTATACTTCAAGTACACGACATAAGTTAATTTTAAGTTCACAGAAGTACACTTTCATGTATAAAAGCAAATACACTCAATATACTAGTGTACTATCACTTTTTACTTTATTGAAGTAGATATGCAAGTATACCACAAGTGCAGTCTTCTATATACTGCCATTGTACTAGTTATATATACTTCTAGTCCACATCTTATTCATTCAATTATACTTTTATGAATTTAGAATTACAAAAAAAAAAACAAAACAAAAAAACACTTCTATGCTGTTTTATTCATTTATTTATAATACTTTACAAAGTTAACTTGTACAATTGCTTAGCATATTACTTTTAGGATAATTTTTAAATACTTATGTAGTTAAATGAACTCATACTGTAAGTACACGAGACTGTAATATATTTACAAAACCCCAAAACAGAATGTTGAACAAGTTTGCTATATTGATATAAAAATTTTAAACATATTATGCATTGTATTTTACAAATACCTGATTTAAAGATGCAAATGCACATTAAAGTTTGTGAGTTTCAAAAAGAAAGAAATTCTATGAAATCTTGTCACTTGGCTGGAAAAATAAAAGGAAAAAGTGCACATTTGCATGTTAAATGGAAGCAAACCAAGTTGAAGTCTGTCTTTGCCAAAAATGGTGAAGGAAAAAGAGCATTTGTGTGTAAAAATATAAACAAAATAGCTTCTCAAACTGAAAACTGAAGTAATTTCATGTCAAAATAAATTTTAAAAAAACTGCTTGTTTGGAACTAAAAATAGTCTTAATGTACGTAAAAACAACGACTTCTTTTCAGTATGAGCCAAGTATACTTTTACTATACTAACCTGAAGTATATACTATATAGTACATAGAAGTAAACTTCAAGTATACTGTCTCTGTTATAGAATAAAACAATTATACTTATTGTATATTTGAACAAACTACTTTTTTGCGAAAGGTCTGATTCATCCAGTCTGATTAAAATCAAACTTATCTTACAGGATTACTAATATAGCAGCGTTTATGTGTTCAAAATAAATCAAAATGTTTTTGATCAAGTGTACACAGATGCCTACAGGATGTTCTGTGGTGTTTTTGTTTACAATGAGTCAAAGAGCTGCTGACGTCAGAATGCAGCCTGAAACCTGCAGTAACAGGACAGCAGCGCCCCCCTGTGGCTGCAGGCTGTCACTGCAACCACATGGAAAACCTGAAATCTGGCTTCGCGCTACTTTTATCCACTCAGAGCAAAGCATGTCTAAAGGTAAGAATCAAACATACTTCATAGTTATTCCTAAAACGAATATTTACTACTTAAAATAAGATGCTGTCTTACAAATAACACACAGATTTAAAAATGAGCCCTGAAAAGGTTACAGCAGTGGAGTCCTATTTACAGTCTATACTTAAAAACTAATCTGAAATATACTTATAACATTTTTCTATGTAATCTGTTGACTGATTTGCACTTAACATATGAAAAATGATCTCAGCCCTCTTATCATTGCTCCTATCTGAACATCCTCCACATGGAAACATTTATATAGGATACTGTTTAGCAGGTTGAAAGAGGAGAAATACAATTATATATTAAACAATCTAAAGTGAATTTGACTGAATAAATCTAAAGTACTTCTGTTATATGTAGCAATGCAAAAAGACTTTGACCAGCCTGGTTAAACTGGATCAATCCAAACCTTATTACAGTAAACATGAACCGGTAATGTTGTAGTAATCCTACATGACAAGGAAAAAAATACTTGTAAAATATAAAAGAATGTATCTTTTATAAGGTAATTCTGCAGGAGGAAATGCTTTGTAATATCAGCTTCTTCTTAGTCCATAATATGTCATTTTTCTATTTTATTTTCCGTTTTGCAGAAGTAAAACTCACCCGCTTGTAGATGGCAAAAATTGTGCCGATAGAAGCCAAGCAGTCGATGTTGCTGGAGCCGTCCAGAGGGTCAAAGCAGATCACGTACTTCCCCTGAGGGGGAATGAAGACACAACAATTACAGCTAAAAGCAGAAAAAGGAAATATACAAAAACATCTAAGCCTGTGCCGTGTTGTGTGTTCAGAGCTCAGAGTTGGAACCAGTTCTGATCTGACTTCCTGTTGGCTTTCTGTCATCTCCAACCAGTCTGCCCATTCTCCCCTGACCTCATCAACAAGACGTTTTGGTCCAGACGGTGGATATTTTCTGCTTTTCAGACCCTACAGATAGTTGTGTGTGAAAATCCCAGTAAACACTCAGACCAGCAACAAAATATCCTGTTTCCTTCTCATCCTGATGCTCAGTTTGAACCACGTCCACATCCTCAATCCAGGTCCTCAAGGACCGGTGTCCAGCAGGTTTTCCACGTGTCCCAGTTGCAACACACCTGATTTAAACCAATGTGTATTGATCAGACATGTGCAGAGCTGGTCTGAGTCCTAGCCAGCTGTGTTCCAGCAGGAACACAAGGAAAACTTGCAGGACTCCGGTCCTTGAAGACCAAGATTGAGGATCCCTGGCCTACATGACTAAATGCATCAAGTTGTTACCATTTTACTGGCAGATTAGATATTTTATAAAACTTAACTAAACAAGTGTACCTAATAAAGTGGCCGGTTAGAGTAAGAACTGATTTATTCCATTCAGAATGACCATATTAAATCCTGATAAGTCTTATTTATTTGCATTAAAGAAATTGTTGGAGATTAAACTTTTTTCTTTTTTTTTCTTTTTTAGAAATTTATCATGTAATGAATGTAGTTTTTAGACCAAAACAAGAGAATTAAAGAGAAAACAGGCCAAACTTTTGGCTTTTTCTTTCCCTAGAGGAGAAGATCTCATTTAGATTACTGAATTTGTTGGGAATATTGAAATTTGCAACAACAAAATTCATATTTAGTGATGTTTCAATGGATCATTTTTACCCTTTTATCCTTTGGTGTGACGATGAGCTCCTTGTTTTCCTCAGACACCATGCAGCAGGTGCTGTAGGACGCCTGCAGCATGTTGATGACCAGGTCATTCGACAGCACGTCCAGCTTCTTCACATCGTCTCCGGTCACGTTGACCGAGCCCGCCATGCCCTGCCTGTGTGAAGCAACCAGAAGCCAGATTCAGGATGTCAGAGACTGTTCAAGTGTGAAAGTTACCCTGAGCCAGAGGAACAATGCCGATTTGTTCCTGGTTACATAATTTCACTGAACTCCAGCGAATAATGGTGCATTCTTTATGAGCTGGCATCATTTCAGCTCCTCTGCTTCATTTGAAGCTTCTTGTAAAAAATCTGCTGCATTTCAAGCATTTCAGTCACCTGCATCTGCAGCACATCTGGGAAACTTGAGCTTCTACCTGGCAAAACTGGCAACCCTCCAAAGTCAAGTCCCTGCTTTGTGTTGGACTTCCCAGCAATCCACAGTGTTGCTCAATCTTCCCAGTTTACCTGCTGCTGGAAAGGCCAACAGCCAGAGCTGCACAATCTCTTCTTACTTCCAGATTAGATTGTTGGAATGAGCTGAAATATAACATGTATGACCAGTTCTCGTGTGGGTTCGCAGCTCCTCTGCTGTGCCAGAGCCTCTCAACATTACAGCGTAGAGGACAAACACGTCTCTGGCCTTCAGTCACACCCCCTCCTGGCTCCTAAATCTGCAGTGGGAGTGAAGCAAAATGTCAGCCATCCACCTCGGGCAGAAAACTCCCCGCTGTGGCTGCTGCGCTCCCTGACGTCTCCGCGCAGGTGTGCACGTGCCCCACCTGTTTAAAAGTCATGCCATCATCATTAACCACCTCCAGTACTTACAGGTGAGCCAGGCCGGCCTTCCGCACCGCAGACGAGATGGCTTTGATGGCGGTGAGCATGGCTGTGAGCAGCTGGGTCAGCTCACCAGTGGCCCCTTTGGCCTGCCTTCCCGTTTCGATGATGAACCGGGTCAGGGTCCATACGTCTGTGTCAAACGCAGACTGGTCCGACATGCTGGTTTCTGGTTCTGGTTCTGGTCTTCAGGCTGCGTGGTGTTGAGCTGGCAGAAGGTGGGCTGCAGTGAGGACCCTCATTAACCAGCCGCGTCCTTTTCATTCCCAGAGCCACGAGGTTGGACCAGGGGAGCTATTTGTGAGTGCAGCCAACTGGAGCGGGGTGTGTGTGCGTGTGTGTGTGTGTATTTGCAGATGGCGGTGTCAAGTGTCGCCCGTGGAGATGAGCAGTTTAATGCTGCACAAGACTTATCAGCTCTTTTATTCACCGAATCACAAATTTGCAACATGAAGGAGAACAAATCAGGTGTGTTTGCACATTAAAGCTGCTGTGCAAACACACACATCTTCATTTAAATGTCAACAAGCTGCAGGAAATGCACATAAATAAATGCAATCCGTGTTTTTGTGCAGTTTTTTTTTTTAACTTCTGCACATTTAAAACAAGTCATGTGAGACGCAGCATCTTCCTGAGCTGCATTACAGGCAGGTTTATACCACAGATATTATTTTAATCTTCAGTTGCCATGTTTTTGCACAACAGCAGCTCATGTGAGTTTTAAATGTCACTGGTGCAGCACCAGTGGTGCTCCTTGAGCTTCCACTGACCTTTCATTCAAAGGTTGACTCCGCTGCATAAAGTGTCGGCAACATTCACAAGCAGTGTGTCTGCTAACCTATTTCCCTTTTACATGGTGAACTAAATGTTTGAAAGAATATTAAAATTCAGCTGATTTGGTGTGGTTTCACATTTTTTACACTTCTCAAATCAACTTTTATTTCTGCATGTTTTACTTCCAAGCAGTCAGACTTTATTCATCTTTTACAGCGGGCTGGAGCAGAAGTTCTGCAGGCTTTCTGAAGGTCCTTTCAAAGACATCGTGAAATTAATCTCCAGTCCAATCGCTAAGCCTCGTCGTCTTGTTTTTGTTGTTTAACTCTGACTTACTGTGGCAGAGTGATACGGCTTTAGCAAATATAGAATTGGACAACAATGTAAAATGAGAAAACACTCACTTTTATTTAAAAAAATCAAACCAGACAACGCCACCTGGGGCCCCAGGAAATAAAAGCAGCGTCGCTCCTGTTGAATGAGAAGAGACGTGTGACGCAGTTAAAACTATTTATTCAACACAAAGTTTTAAGAACCAAAATTGGTTAGGTGTAAAACCACTGCTAAGACTGATAAAACTAGTGACTATACAACATAAAGAAACAGGGTCAGCTGGGACCACCAGTGGGGAGCAGCCTATAGGGAAGTTGTGCCCAGGTGTGCTGTCGCCTCTTACCTTGTGAACACAACACTTCACTGCAAACTACAAACGTGGAGCCCTCGTGTGCACAGTGCATGAAAATAAACCAAAAACGTGGGGGTTCCTTAAACACAAGTGCCAAACCCATCCACCTAATGCTTCCCAGCTGCATAAAATAAAATAAATCAGTTAAAACCAAGGAGAACTAAGTCAACATATAAATGTAAGTAAAGCAAAATAAGCAAAGCAAAGACATGAACAAAAGAAACTCTACAATAACAGTGTGCCAAACAGACAGCAGCAGGTGGATCATCCTGAGGGCTAAACTGAACCGGGAGGAGTACAGAGGTCAGCCGCCGCCGCCAGCAGCAGAATCAGCAAACAGGCAGAAGGGGGTCAGCAGGTGCCTTTTACCTGCTGATTAGGGGGAGGAGCCAACCTAAGTCACATGACAATCATGCGTGCTCACCGCCACATCATGAATCACTGATGTATTAAACTCATGTTTATTATAACTCAAAGTACTTTATATAAAAGTAAAAGCTTTATAAAAGGGTGCAGAAGGGGGTTAGCTTTAAAATAAAGATAATATAAGATCAAATAAAAAGGGATGAAATGCAATAAATAAAGGTTAAAGGTGATGGATTTATTATGTTGTTGAAAGGCAGCAGCACAAAGGCTCTTTAACCCTTTACCGTTCACGTGAAGAAAAAGCCCAGAGAAAATGTTTCTCTGTGACTTTCCGACTGTGTTGGATAAGAATAAACAGAATAAATGTTTTTATTGAATGGTTGATGTGTTAAAAAGAAGTTAATAATAATGTAAAAACAGTTACAGTTCTGCTCATATGTATTCATCCCCTTTCATTAAAGAAAAGGCTGAATTTACAACAGTCACTCAAATAACTGGAGACTTAAAAAAGGAACAAGAACTAAAAATTTGCAACAACATAATTTAGTAATATAAGACACTGTTTTTTCATTTAATTGAGTTGAAGAAAGAAAAAACAAACAAACAAATTGGTCCTGGACAAGTTAGAGACTTTTCTGTTGAACAGTGGGACAAAATACCTGTCAACAGGTGCAGAAGTCTGACTGAGAGGAACAGAAAACACCTGACTGGAGCGGAAACATTAAAGGATTGTTCAACTAAATATTAGTTTATGACTGATGTAATATGTAATAAATTATCTTATTTGTTTGCCTTTTTAAAATATTTCTATTGAACCAGAATTAAAAAATAATGTAACGATTTTCATAAAATTTTTATTTATTACTTTAGTCAATTTCATCTTATTTTACAGTCAGCTGTTTTTTTTCTTTCTTTAATGAAAGGGTATGAATAAACATGAGCACAACTGTAAATGGTTGAAATTTGAAACAGAGTTATAAGAAACACTTTATGGGGTTTACGTACCCAAACCAACTGGTAGAGATGCTCAGGCAGGTTTATTTCCACTAAAGTCACTGCAAATTTAGGACCTTAAAGGGTTAATAAAGCAATGGAGCAGTGTTGCCGACAGATCTTTTAATGTACTTTGTATTGAGCCTGTTGGAAATTACGCCTAAGGCCCAAGGACAACCCACTTCCCAAAGGCAATGGTCCTCTGGATGGCCACCTAAAGCAGGCCTGGTCCAAACAGGGACCAGAACCAGCAGCCCCCCCGATGATGCAACCAGCCGAGGCACCAAGTTTAGGTCAACCCAGCTGAACACGTTCCTATGTTCCAGTAAGTTACTGCATCTACATCCAGTTTTATTGGCAATACATAAAAAATGAAGATTTTTGTGTTGCTGAGTTTAAACTCAGTTGTTAAACGCAGTTATTCTTACATTTACTCTGATGAGGAGCACAAACATTTTGTGTTTTCTTGGGACAACACGACACAAACTCAATTTTGTCTTCGTACTCGTTTATTAAGACGTCATGATATCACAAGATAAAAGACACCAGGTTTTGTTGCATAGAGGTTTTATGTGGTCATTTGCACAGCTGGAACGTTTCCTCGGTCTTACTGAGGCAGGACTGACGGCGATGTGAGAAAGTTACGCCTTCACGTTTTGTTTATTCAGGCGTTTGTTTCTGCTTTTTGGCACATTTCTGGTCTTTGGTCGTTTTTCTGGAATGTGAGCTAATTCACCAAATCTTTTTACAAGTCAACTCAAACGTCTTCTTCCCATCTGTCTTCTGAAAAGTGAAATAAAAGCAAATTCAGCTCTTTGCATAAAAAAATCTCTTCACGTGAGTTTTGGTCATCGGAATCTTTACATCCAGTTTGTGTCGTGTTCGTCTCAGTCCCCTGCAGGGCAGGTTTCTCGAGCGGGTTGGCGTGCTTTCACTTCTTGGCGTGTTTCTGGCAGATGGCGATGTACTCCAGCACGTCTTCAGTGGAGCCCATGGCTACAGGGGAACGCTGGTGGATGCTCTCTGGCTGGATGTCCAGGATGTTCTCGAAGCCGGTGGAGGCCATGCCGCCGGCCTGCTCCATGATGAAGGCCATGGGATTGCCTTCATACAACAGCCGCAGCTTTAAACAAGAAGAAGAAATTCTGTCTCATTTTGATGCACATTGACATTAAATAAGCACATTTCTATTCTATTCTATTCTACAGTTATTTAGCAGATGCTTTTATACAAAGCGTCTTACATACGAGAGTGAGAACAACACAAGCACGAAATCAAACAGTACAGGACGTCATAGGAAGGTGCTGGTGGACTGCTGTGAGTCCAGTTGGGCGCAGGTGTTGACATGAAGTGTTACAGGCTGTTTTTTTGTTGTTGTTGTTGTTGTTTTTTTCCCACCCCCACAAAGAATTAATACTATAATATTTGTTGCAAAGCACTGGGCTAAATTTACATCCTCCTCGAGAAGCAAGAACTGAGTTCTTGTTCTCGAGGCTGCAAGAACAAGAGAAAACGTCTTGTTCGTCAGGTCCACACATCCTCCACGAGAAGCACGTCTGCAGCAGGGAGGGGTCACTGCGGGGGGCGATGTCTGCTTTATGTGCAATGAACCCGGTTGTTACCTCCGCCGAGGAGGCTGTTTTCCCCGGCGTCTTTTTGCTCAAGATAACTTAAAAGGTTACGGACGGATTTTTATTAATATTTCAAGAGTTGTTGCAAATGTAAAAATGAAGAACTGATTAAATTCTGGTGGTGATCAGGATCACCGTTTGGATCCAGGAATGTTTTAAAAGGATTCTTAAATTGTGCTTGGCGGAGGTTTCCGCTCTCCGAGTTTCTAGTTTCACATTTAACGAGCAGCTTCGTCCGCGGCAGGGCGGGTTGTGCACGCCCTGGGTCTGAGTGTTTTAATGCCACATGTAAAAATGTTCGTACTTTCTCACCACCTCGATAAGCTGTTTTATCAAAACAATCCGTTTTGCCGGCAACAGCAAACACACAGAAGCAGCAACTCCGCTTCATGCTTTCTCTGTGTTAACGACGCCCACCTCACATGTCCGACCAATCACACGATACTTCTCGCAGCCCCCGCAAGAAAAAAGTTCTGCCAGCCCGGTGTGTCAAGAACTGTCCTCAAACACGTCCGCGAGAACAAAATGACGTCATTTTCTTCTCGGAGCCTCGAGAACAAGAAAAAAGTTCTCGCTTCTCGTGAAGTATGTAACAGGCTTAAGTTCTCCAACTCCTCTGACAAATACAGCTATACTAAGTGTTGAAGTGCTCCTTGAAGAGGTGAGTCTTCAGCTTGCTCTTAAAAGCAGAAAAGGACTCTGCAGAGCGGACAGAGTTTGGGAGATCATTCCACCATCGTGCAACAACAGAGGAAAAGAGTCTGGCTAGTGATTTAGTCCCATGTATTGGTGGTAACACGAGGCGTCTTTCACTGGTGGAACGTAGCTGTCGAGAGGGAGTGTAGGTCTGGATTAGGGAGTGAAGGTAGACAGGAGCCGTTTGAGTTATTGTTTTGTAAGCCAGAAGCAAAGCTTTAAATTTGATGTGTGCTGCGACCGGAAGCCAGTGAAGTACGATTAGCGGCGGAGTGACATGAACTCGTTTGGGTTGGTTGAAAACCAGATGTGCTGCGACATTCTGGATCATCTGCAGAGGTTTAACTGAGCATGTAGGCAGACCTGCCAGAAGGGAATTGCAGTAAGTGATGAGTGAGATGACCAGAGCCTGAACCAAAAGCTGTGTCGTGTGTTCTTTCAGGTCTGGTCTGATTCTCTTGATGTTGTAAAGAGCGAATCAGCAAATACGGGCAACTGAGGCAACATGGACCTAAAAGGTCAACTGGTTATCCACCATGACACCAAGATGTAAGGAAGGATTGGCTGGACAGACAATGACAGACAGTTGATGGCGGATCTTACAGTTACTCTGACATCCCCTGACTTAAATCATTACAAAACAAGCATGTTAACCCTGCTGAGTGTCTCAATCGAGCTCAGCTCAGTGTTGCAGAAGGATGTGGATGAAGAAACGATGTTGTGACAGCGCCGTTACTGCATCCTCGCATTGCTCAAGTCAGCCAGATCAGATTTTATGAGGAACCTTTGTTAATGGGCTTCTCCAATGAAATAAGTAACTTTAACCGTTTTAGACTTAATAGATCATGGAGTTATTGCGGTTCCCATGGAGACGGGACACCTCAGGTCTTAATAGCGTAAAGCCACAGTAGTGAAAACAGCTGATGATGAAACTGGTGTCATCTTCTCATCAGAATTAGTGACATCACCTAAAAATGACACAAAACGCCAGTAATATCCATGTAATCTTCCTCTGTCCTGCAGAAGACCACCACATGGAGCCACACAGTCGGGCTCAGCTGGTACAGAAGCTCCAGCTTCCAGGTTCGCGTCTGGGCGTGGGGTCGTCTCCTACACATCAGTCCCTGCTCTCCCTGAACCCTTTCCTGTCAAGCTACAGCAAAATAAAAGCTGATACAGGCCAAAAAATGCTTTAAAAAATACTGTCTTCTAACACAGTTTAGTCTAGTCTGCAGGTTGAAATCTGTCTTAAAGGCAGATAAAAACAAACTTTTAACACAAATGTGATCTATCAGTGACTATTCAGCCAATAACAAGGTGATCTGACAGAACTGGCCTCCTGATACACCCGGTCTTTCTACACCTGCTCATATCACAGATTTGTCCTCAGACTAAGCGTCAAGCGAGGTTTCTGCTTTCGTCCTAAATAAAGTCACTAGTTTTCTTCTCTGCCTGAATCACAATATTTTAAACTTAAGTTGTTCTGTCTAAACCAGGCGCCCAGCTTTGGTCCTCGAGGGCCACAGTCCTGCAGGTTTGAGACATCTCCCTTCTCAGCTTGTTGTCATGTTCTGTCCAAGCTTGTGGACCCATCAGTCTGATTTCAGGCGTGCTGCAGAAGGAAACATCCAAACCCTGCAGGACGGCGGGGGCTGATGGCAGACTTTGGACTAAACAGTAATGTTGTACTGGTCCATGGTGTAGTTGTTTTGTTTTAACTTACAGTATTTAATCTAATTTTATAGGCAATATTAATTCCTCATTAGAATAATGATGATTATTATCCTGTTGGGGTTGAGTTCATGCGTGTATGTAGATACAAGACTGTTCACAGAGTTACGCTGGCTGGTCATAACGCTTCATGCTAACGTTGTAGATACAGTGTGCACGTATCTTGCTGATGTTTGTTTATGGGAGACATAACAGTGAAACACTGCATTACATAGTCGATAAGAAACCCAGCAGCATTCCTGTCTGAAACTGGCTGTTCTTGTTGCACTTTTCTGTGATTTTACTTGTCTAATGTGAGTTGAGTCTTTAATTAAAGTTTTGAATTCATCTCTTCCAGCGGTAACGTCTTTTCGAGTTGCTGCGGTGAGATGGAGAGGGGAGCAGGGTGTCTTTACCTTTCCTTTGGGACTCTTTACATTTCCAGGGTATAAAAAGATCCCTCCGTACATCAGCGTTCGGTGCACGTCTGCCACCATCGAGCCGATGTAACGCGCTCCGTAGGGCTCGCTGCCGTCCTACAAAAGGTTTAAAACAGCAAGATACAAGCTCAACATGTTGTTATTTCTGGTGTTTTTAAATAACTCCATCCTGCCAGCGGCGTTACCTGAGGGAACTTCTTCTTCTGCAGGTACTCTGTGACAGCAGGATCAAAGTGTTTGGCATAACCTTCATTCAAGCTGTAAATCTTGCCTCGCTTCTTGATCCTGACATCCCGCTCCACCAGGATAAATTCACCGAGCGCCTGAGGAGCAGAAACACACCAGGAGTCACCTCCACACAAAAAATCAACCTGCAAGTTTGATTGCTTTTCTTCTTCAGTGAACGTGGAGTCTGCCGACCGGGTCGAGCATGAAGCAGTTGACCCCCTGCCCCGTGGAGAGCACGATCATGGTGGCGCTGCCGTAGAGGGCGTATCCGGCCGCCACCAGCTTTCTGCCCGGCTGCAGAGCGTCCTTCTCACAGGGCTCGTCGTCTGTGTTCTGAAGAGACGGGTGACATGCTGCGTTACTCTCAAATCTCTCCCTTTACATGTTGCACTTCAAGTTGGGGGTTTCTTTTACTACCATCTACAACTATGTTATTAACAGGAAGTCACCCTTTGATACGAAAAATCTCCTGTTTATTTGCAGTTTTAGTTGAACATTTTTAGTGAAACGATCCTTCAAAAGCATCACACCTTGCTTTAATCTGCAACTTAGATGGATGGAGATGCCTGGATACAAACATGGTCGTTCATAACAACTGGCTCCAGATTTCTAAATCAAAATCTTGTCAAAACTTTGGAGTTTTGACCAGTTTTCATACCTTCTTGTAAATGGCGAAGATGGTTCCAATGGAGACGAGACAGTCGATGTTGGACGAGCCATCCAGAGGATCGAAGCACACCACGTATTTACCCTGGAAAAGATGGAAATAATGACAGAGAAGAGGGTTCTTTTTTCCCCTGACTGAACCTCCAACATTAACCTCACACACTTCCAGGCAAAGGAAAGCGCCGGCATTGCTTACTCACCCTCTTTTCAGGCTCCACAATGATAGCTTTGTCATTCTCCTCAGACACCAGCACGCAGGAGGTGAAGGACGACTTGAGCATGTTAATAACCAGATCATTAGACAGAATGTCCAACTTCTTCACCTGATCCCCCGTCACGTTGGTGCTGCCTGCAATGCCGTAACTGATGTGACACAAAAGAGAAACATTTTGTTCATGTTGTAAAACTTTCAAGGCAAATTTTAGCTCAGTTTTCATGTTTTCTCCTCCGTGTAATCATAGATAAGAGCTGTTTAAACTAATCTGAAGCAACTGAATGGAATGAATTCATGACAAACAGCCTCCAGTGAGGGGAAAAGTGCATCTAAAGCAGGACATTCTGCTTCTAATCTGCTCTGGTTTGCGTGGAAATGAGAGAAGTTTTGCTTCAACAACAAAACTGACTGAAATTAAAGCACATAACAAGATAATAGGGAGGACATGATTGTTAAAACACAACAAGTAGGCGTGATGTAGGGCACGCGCTTCCTGATTGGTGCGCAGACAACCAGCGTTTCCAGCTCATCCTGTGCCAACGTGGATGCGCGCGCCTGACAAACCTTAACCTTGTTTAAAAGCTGGAATCTCAGCAAATGTTTCATTTCTACACATAAGTTTTAAAAGCTGTGGGAGTTGTCAGCTCACAGATGTGCGATCCCAGCTTTGCGCACAGCGCTGGAGATGGCCTTCACCGCCGTGCACAGCGAGTTGAGCAGCGTGGTCAGCTCCCCTGTGCCCTTCGCCTTCCTGCCCTCCTCCATCACGAAGCGGGTCACGGTGACCACGTTGGTGTCGAAGGTCCCCCGGTCGGACATGGTGTCTCCTGCAGGCTGAGAGAAAGACGAGAGGAGGAAACGCTGCAGGACTTAAATGCGCTGCAACGCGGAACTCCGCGGAGGGAGTGAAGACACAGGGGCCAATCCGGAGCTCCAGGAGAGGTGTGGCCCCGCTGGAAACACTAGCCGCTTTGTACACACTGGATTGGGTGGCGATGAACTGATAATGTTACCAATAGAGGGATGTGACCAGAATAATAGAAGCTGCTCAGGCATGGAGTCAGTCTGCCTTTGCGCAAGACAGGCCGTTTACATTTCAGCAGGTTCGACAACGATGTGAATAGTGCAGAAAAAGTCATTGTTTCCCCCTCTGACTGTGTGCATTCATGCGTTTCACCCCTGCAGATGAATTTAGAAGCTGTTGGAATGAAGGAAAAAGCTGGATTTTGTTTCTGGGAGGTTTTAATGATCTATTAAAATCTGTTACATTAATTAAGTAAGAACTGAAGTGTGTCCACACAGCCCAAGCTTGGTAAGAAAACCCAAATAGGATCAAATAAGTGAAGTAAATAAAGGAACTATGAAGATCTCACAAACAAATTAGGCTGGTATTTTCCTCTCAAACTCCCCATCTGCAGTCACCAGTCAGCTGACAGCAGTCCTGGTCACTTTTAGGCGTGTTCCAGGTCAAGCTGAACTGGGCCAGGTGGTTCTAAACTGGAACCCAGCAGGTTGCTGTTAGCAGTAAAGCAGGACCGGACAACTCTTGTCTTCAAGAGCTGCAGTTCTTCAAGTAGCAGACTTGTTAAGAGTTTAGGGTCCAACTCTGCACAAGTTTGCTATTTACCATAGACTGTATATGAAAGATGGACGGAGCCTCCGGTGGTTAAAAGTGAAGCCGATGCGAAGTGCATAAAACTGCAGTTCCCCCTTCATCCGCTAGGGGCTGCAAAACAGAGCAAATCCCCATAGACTCCCATGTTAAAAAGACCAACTTCACAGCAGAAATAAACATGTTGACAGCCTGGTTCAAATTAACATTTTAGGTTCAATAGGTCAGGTTTACCTTCATGACAACTGTGGGGGGAGTGATTTTTTTCTAACTCTAAATTACTTTAAAAGTAATTTAATCTCAAAATTTGGCATATTTGGGGGCGTGTCCTTTTGATTGACAGGTACCATATCTCCTGCTTCAAGTAAGAAGATTTTATAACAATCGCGGTTTTTAGCCGGTTAAAAACGTGACTTAGCTCGTTCATCTTTCTTTATACAGTCTATGCTATTTACCCGTTGATTTGAGTCAGCTGTGTTGCAGCTGGGAAACTCCCAACACCTGCAGAACTGCAGTCTTCGAGGATCGGAGTTGCCCACCTGCGTACTAAAGAGTGTAACTTCACCTGTTTTGCTTCTGACTAGTTTGTTCCTCCTGCTAAAAGAGGCACTCCCATAGCATGGCACTGCCACCACCATGCTTCACTGAAGGGATGGATTAATGTTAGTCAGGATTTATATATATATATATAGGAATATATATATTCCTTTCTTAGGTAAACTTTAGAAATATAACTAGGAACTTGCTGACTGGAGAGCAAAGAGAGAGTTTATGGTGGTCTACATTATAGAGGTTATGATAATCTTAAGAGCTTGAATCAAAGGCAGTTGGACCTCTTTATTTTGTCCCTTATAATGAGCCAAAACAGCTCATTAACCTGAATCTCCTCAGTAAGTTTAGAACTGAAAAAGCCTTTTGGATAAGAAGTCTTTTTTTTCATGAGAAAGAACAAAAGAGTTTGGCGTCACACACACCTTTGAGGGATAATGCTATGTGATGTGAAGCTGATGGGTGGAAATAAAGATGGGGAAGCATAAATAAATTCTACTTTTAGCTGGGAATATTGTGTAAAAATACTACTTTGGGGGCTTCATCAAACAGCCAGGGTTTATTTTTTTGGGAGTTATGTTTTCTTACGCACATATGTCCCTTTTAAATGTTGTTCTATGAACACCAAGCAACCATTTTTTGTTTATCCTGTAAATGAAAGATATTAGCATTAATAAATGAGTCCTACAGATAAAAACAGGATACATACTGCAATTAAATACGAAGTCTGAATGTCTAATCATCTGTCTACTGATCTGATGATATTGTGTCACATCAGTTTTATTTTATGTATTTATTTGTTGAAGTGCAAAAGTACTAATTTGTATAGCTTTTTTTTTTTTTAGTTTATTGTTTTTATAAATCAGCACAGCACGTTTTCCTCACCATTTCCATAAATAAAAGGTAACTTACTGCAGGTAAACCAGACTGTTGGGTTGAAGCGTAAAACTAAAAAAGAAACTGACACTAGATGGCGCCATAGGACCAAACAACCTCATCTGATTGGCTGACTGCTGCTCTGACCCAATCTCTCTTAAATTTAATGTGTTTTAATTGTGATTGTTTTGTACAAATAAGCACTTTTTTTTTATTATATGGCACATTTTTCTTTAATTAGAAAATTAAGTTCAATTTAGGGGCTGTGTGGAGTTTGCATGTTCTCCTCGTGTATGCGTGGGTTCTCTCCGGGTTCTCCGGCTTCCTCCCACCATCCAAAGACATGCATGTTAGGTTAATTGGTTACTCTAAATTGCCCCTAGGAATGAGTGTGATCGTGAGTGGTTGTTCGTCTCTCTGTGTGGCCTGCGATGGACTGGCAAGCTGTCCAGGGTGTACCCTGCCTATTGCCCAAAGCCAGCTGGGATAGGCTCCAGCTTCCCCGCGACCCTGAATTGGATTAAGCGGTTTAGAAAATGAATGAATGAATGAATGAATGAAAGTTCAATTTAACAGGCTGCAATATGATGAAAACACTAAAACAGTATAAAAAGGCAAGTTAAAATGACCAGGTGTTGATATTAATGAATCTGAACAGCAAAGTAACTACATTGGACTTTCTTAGAACTATATTCTTTGGCGGAGGTGATGCATTGTTCGGTTACATATGATCAGGGTCACTTAAATGTGCTAAAATATTAATTAGTTTATTTAATATATTTGGAAATGTTAAAGTATCCTGAACAAGACGTTTTGGGGCTGATTAAACCATTTTATCCAACAACTAAAACGACATCAAGATGAGCCAAAAGTTGCGGCGGAATGATCTAAACATCAGTTCCGGAGTAAATCTCCTGGTTGTTTGGTTTAGCATGACCTGGCACATAAAGTAGGCCAAGCCCGGGACAGGTAAGCTACACCTGTGCCGCGCGGACAGGCCTTTATGAGCAGCGCTCGCGCTGAGCTGCCTGACCGGAGCTCTTGAGGACACCGACTGCGCATGTGCGCGGGTCAACTCGCCTATGCGGTGAAGCGGACAGTACAAAGAGGCTGCGGGCGCGACGTGACGTGCGGGGTGCTGCGGGGATAAAGCTGAACCGTGCGGAGGTTTGCGTGGAACTATCCCGACTGTCTCCCATCAACCAGGCGGAACTTTAAAGCGGAAAGTTGAGAACTTTTGAAGAAAAAGAAGAGCCTGAGACACACTTGGCGTCGGGTGAGTTAAGTCCTTCAGTCGCGTGAGTTTTTGTTTGTTTGTTAAATACAACACACACTACTGAATTTAAAACAGTTTCAAACCCTTTGCTGGTGTTTTGTGTCATATATCCAGGCATGCTGGAGCTGCTTTAGTGAATTATTGAACGTCCTCCATGCAGGTTTGTGGCGCAGCCGCCAGACCAGACAACCGCATGAAGCGCTGCTGGTTAATCAGGATTATGTTTAAAGTCATATGGTGTCTTTTTTCCCCCCTCAGCACCTGCCCATTCTTCTAATCTGGTGCTGTTTTCTTTGTCTCCCAACCAAACAAGCCAGACAAGCCATGCACGTGTTTCTGAAAAGGTGCTCAGTTGTTTGGACTGAACTTTGAGCTGCAGGTGAAGGAAACTGAAGAGACTTCACTCTGATTCTTACAAATTCAGCTTTTTTTTTTTATTTCTGCATGTTTGGTCAGGATTCCTCACCTTAGGTTTGGGTCTTCATCCTGCTACAGTGCAGCCATCCTCACCTCCTGCAGAGGAATGTGAACGTCTTTCTCTCTGCAGCCTCCTCATATTCTACAATACAGTGCAGTGATTGACTCCTCACAAAAGCTGCTTTATGGGAGCTGAAAGCGACTTTGAAATGTTGCATGTGTGTAAATGAAGCTGCTGAGTTCAGCCCACTACCTGTGTTCCTTCTGGTTGTAGTTATGGTGGGGTGCGGAGGCATTTTAGGGATTGCAGACCTGTTTGGTGGTCTCTTTTGTGCTGGTGTAAGAGCTGGGGTCAAACAGAGGGCTCCTCGTCTTCTCCAGACTCGGAGGCTGTTCCACTTTCCTTTAGAGATCAAGTACTAAATTGATATGTCAGGGGGAAGAATATGAGCTTTGTGGAAGCTGTCTAATGAAATTCTTCAGCTTCCAGTGTGGCACTTCTGGCATAAACCCCAACCTGTATTTCTACACTTGGGAATAATAAGCGCAGATTTCAAGCAGTGCCTTCATGCAGGAGGCCAAACGAAGCATTCCTGAACCAAAGAGGTCTTACGGTGGGGTGGTTCTGGCAGGTTTGGTCATCTTTTCTACAGTTCTTTTACAGCTTCAAGAGCAAAATTTTAATGTTAAGACTTTTTAATTCAAGATTCACCAATCAGTTGCTGTCCTTTTTATATAGCTTTATTCCTACGACAGTGAAACTTTAACATCAAACCGAAGACATTTCTTCGACTGAAACTTTAAGTTTAAGACAAAATGAATGGAAAAACATTTCATGTTCTCTAAAAATGATTAGAAAGTGAAGTTATTTAGTATTAAATGGGTTCCATTTGTTGATTAGCAACAAATATCAGTTATTGGGTTTTGTAAGATGGGTATTTGTCTTTTTAATGAAGTTTTGATTTCTCTGTTGACTGAAACCAGTTCTTTACTGGTTCCTAATGTTGAGGAAATATTAGAATTTGTAGATTGATTCATGAATCATGATAGATTTGTCACAGAATCATTTTTAAAAGTGGAAAGTATCCATTACATTTCTTTATGCCAAACATTTTTTTTTACTGTGATGAGTGGAAAATGTGTCTTATTTACTGAAACGTAGGTGAAGAAACGGTTTGTAATGAGCTTGAAAGTCAGTTTCTGGTCTGAGCAGCTTTTATTCTTCAACACAACAACAGGTAGTCTTCTATAATGGCTCTTCTTCCAGGACTTTCCAAAGCTCTTTGGGTGTTTGCTGCCGGTTGTTCCGGTCTCCTGCCAGATGATTCCACACCCTGTGGAACCCTGGTCCTCGAGGACCAGTTTCCTTC
Organism: Telmatherina bonti; assembly: GCF_933228915.1. NCBI lineage: Eukaryota > Metazoa > Chordata > Actinopteri > Atheriniformes > Telmatherinidae > Telmatherina > Telmatherina bonti. The sequence continues at coordinate 7,502,338 of NC_136611.1, read as the reverse complement.
AGGTTTTCCAAGTGTCTCCGCTGCAACACACTTTATTCAAATCCATGTATATTTAGCAGACATGTGCAGAGCCTGTCTGAGACGGAGTCAGGTTTGTTCCAGCAGGAAAACCTGCAGGACACTGGCTCTCGAGGACCGGGATCTAGGACTCCTGCTGTGGAGGATTCTTCACTCCATTTCCAATCCAGTTCATGTGTCACTGAACACACCTCCCCCTTTTCTCCACGTCTCCCGTGCTTCAGTCTTGCTTCTTGCCCGCCATCCCTCCATGCAGACCATTCCTGATGAGGTCTCAGTGAACATGGGATGTATCTCTCAAGTCTTTTGTTGGACCCCCCCCCCCCCCCCCCCCCCCCATCTTTTGAGGACTTAATCTTTTGATACTAATCATCTTCTTCTCAAAGTCCTAAAATACTGAGATATACCAAGATTTTTAGTGCAATTAGTCAGACTGTTTTTTGGTACTTTTAGTTGAAGCAACTGAATAAGATCTTTGCAGCAGGTAGCAAAGTGCACCAGAAACTAGATTTGGAAATGATTTTCTTTTGCTCAGGCTGGCTCATCCTTAAGCTGGGGACTTTTTTTAATGCTTGAATGGTTCGGAGGTCAGTGTTGAGCTGCTTAACAAACAAAAACGGCGTCTCTGAAAACGGTTGTATGGAGCAGAAAAGCAGCAAATTGCTTTTCAGGTATCAGAAGTTTGACCCCCAAATTTACTTTAAAGGATGAATCAGGTTATCAGAAGTAAACCTGACGTGTGTGTGTGTGTGTGTGTGTGTGTGTGTGTGTGTGTGTGTGTGTGTGTGTGTGTGTGTGTGTGTGTGTGTGTGTGTGTGTGTGTGTGTGTGTGTGTGTGTGTGTGTGTGTGTGTGTGTGTGTGTGTGTGTTCCTGTTTTACAAGTATTCCTCTGACATTTCTGAACTCCAACTCGTTCACACTTTAACAAGCTTAGTGCCAAATCTGTACATCGTGCCTGTCTTACAGCACCATGCTTTGCATTTCACGGCTCCTCTAGCGCACCCCCCCCCATACCACATAAGCAGATCTAGAGGGGGGGCGTACTGCCTGGCATCGGTTGGTACATCAGGCTTAGCGGCGGTCTGCGTCCACATCCCCCCTCTCTTTCAGCTTTTATGGACATATGGCAGCTGAAGTCTCTCAATTCACACCTTTGTGAGAAGACCATCCAGTCCACGCCATCAAAGTGAGGACACCCCCCCCCCTCCTCCTTGTGGTCAACACTCTCATTCCTCCAGCGCTGCTGCCCCAGCCTCGCTTCGCTTGCGGGTTTACAGTCCTTTGTGGAATCCATCTGGTGTTCTCTCTATAATTTCATATCAACAGGCGGCTGGGTTGTAATTTTAGTTTTGGTCGAACATCTGTGCATACTTCTGTCCCGCTTGTGCTCTTCTTGCACATTTCAGCGCTAAAGATAATAACTATTCAGCTGCTTTTTACGGGAAGATGAAATTTCTTTGCAGCCGTCTCCTTGCTGCGTGTTTTGCTGTGAAAGCTTCGCAGCAATTTCACCCCACTGAAACCACACTCTTACTGGTTTGACTGGAGGTGAAGGAGGGGGTTGTTGCAGCTGCTTAGGTTTTAAAGTGTGGTATGAAGACCTACATGAGCCTCAGGCGTTGCTCTGTTATTACCAGATCAGGTCTACTTTGACTAGAAGACAGTGAAACTAAACGAGAGCTCCTCTGCAGAAACCAAACCCTCCAACGTGCTCGGATACAAGCGACATGTGTCCAGAGCAACGTTGGGTTCGGTTAGGAGTGTAGAGCCTCAGTTTCCACATGGAAAACCTGAAATATGAAGGTGCATGAAGCAGTGTTTAAATGGCGGACTTGAGTGAAGCTGAGCCTCTGGGAATCCTCCTAAAAGGTTTTCAGCAGGCCAGAGCGGCTGCCAAGCAGCCCCACACTGTTCGCACATTTCCATAATGAGGAAGTTATTATGGAAATGATCAAAGCTCTGGCAGAACTTCTCAGAAATCTTTCTAAGTCAGTTGTTTCTGGCTTAGGAGGTTTAGCCGAGTCACGGCGCTGTGAGACGGATTGGGAGACGTTTGTGTTGGCTGGGTTCATCTCTGTGTTCCGACTTTTATTCAAGCAGAATGATGCCGGACATTTCAGGTTTATGATTTTAGACAGATTTGTGTTGTCGTTAACCACGGGAGTGTGTTTGTTAGCCTGCAGGGATTATGTGGAGACGCGACCTAATTTTGTTTACTAATCTGTCTGTTTTGGTCAGAGTCCAGCCACCTTTCTGTTGTCTGTACCTGCTTCTTTAGACCTCTTCAAATTTGACTGTTTTTCATCAAACATATGCAAACTGATAGTTTTCCCCTTCTCCGAGGTGTAAATTAAGTAAATATACCAGTTATTTTTATCTTGGACCTTGGCTATGTGTGCCTGAAGACCCATATAGATTTATTGTCGACGTTCAGAAACAATGCAAAATTCAGGATATTATGTCCTTGTTTTCATTGCAGCTTCCCAGAGGTTGATGCTGTAGCATTGAAAGTTGTACCAAATGAAAGATAATAAAATATCCTTGCTTATGGTTGTTAACACATTGGATTCTTAACTGACTATCTGCAATAAAGAGATAAAACATGATAAGATGGGATGTATGTACATTAAAAGTAACAATTTTGAGATAAAGTAGTCATATGTCATCCATAGCATAAAAAATATGGATGTTTGACATTGTGCATTAAAATTAGCTCAAATTTACACAAGTGTTAATGTGTTAACAACCATATGCAAGAACATTTTATTAGTTTTAATTTGATTTTTAATTAGTTTTAATTAGTTTAATTTGGTACAACTTTCAATGCTATAGCATCAATCTCTGGGAAGCTACAATGAAAACAAGGACATAATGTCCTGAATTTTGCATTGTTTCTAAACAACGTCAACAATAAAACTACATGGCTCTGAAGGGCAGGTAAACCCAAGGACCAAGATCAAAATAACTGGTATATTTAGTTAATTTAGACCTTGGAGAATGGGGGGGGGGATATCAGTTTGCATATTTTTGATGAAAAAGGTTAGATTTGAAGAGGTCTACTGCTTCTTCCGCTGCAGGATCAGAGTGGTTGCAGGCAACTTCCAGCTGCTATCAGGCAACTGGAGCGCAGGAAACCCCTCGAAACTACCTGCTCTTAACGGGTTTTCAGCTCCGTTTAACCTTTCTTTCATGTTGCAATATGCTGTTGTGCCTTCCTCTTTGGGTGCAGTTTGCTCCTCTGTGTCCTTGTGCAGCATTTTAATCACAGTTCAACATGTTTAATGACTCTGGTGTGCTACTTTGTCCGGAAAGGAGGCGAAACAAAAAGCTTGAAGAGCGGAAGCTGCAGCGTTGATGGTAGCTGATGATAACGTCTTTTTGCCTTTCAGGCATGTGGAGCTGAATCTCCTCTGTCTTACATTTCAGTTTGTTAATCACTTATCAGAACTAAAGCAGGCTGACGTGTGCAGAAAGTCTCATGTGATCATAGAGGTGAGAAGACGCAGCTGAAGCTCCTGGTTGGAGACGGTTTTGTCAGTGTGGTTCATAAGGTTTGGAGGCTTGTAGATGATTCATTCCTGCATGATGCAGCTTGCATGAGGAGGAAAACTGTTGCAGCCAACATGAATGTGCGAAGGGAGTGTGTGTGTGTGTGTGTGTGTGTGTGTGTGTGTGTGTGTGTGTGTGTGTGTGTGTGTATGTTTGGCTGGGATTAACCCTGCCGAAACCCTGAAGTGTGTTCACAAAGATGTTTTGTTTCCTGGCATGTTAATCCCTTTCTTTCATTAATGCTTCCTCGCAGTCATTACAGGCTCCTTCTTTTCTTTTTTTTTCTTTTTTTTTTTTCTTTTTTTTTTTTTTTTGAAGTTCCCTTCATCCTTTTAATGAAAGATGATTATCACAGATCGGTGATATTTGACATCTTTTATCACTGTAGAAGTCTTATTTTCTCCTCATGACGACCTTTTATCATAGTTATATCAACTAAACTTTATTTAAATTGGTTTAATACGTGTTTAGTGAATGAAGAAATGCCGTTGTTGCGTCTGAAGTGATCCTGGATTGGACTCTGCTTCTGTTGAAGCTAATATGATCTATTTATTGCTTGTTTTGACATTTTGACCACTATGGGAGGAGTGTCAGGACTGTGTGGTCAAGGAAGGAACCTGAAGACATCAGTTATCCCCCACTACCTTTATTCTTGTTTACAGGAGAGAGGAGATGATTCCGTTTTGATTTGATTCAGGAAATGGCAAATCTCACACAGACTGTTGCTGATACACGTTTTATCTTTATGATAAACGGGTAGGTTTTAAAGTTTAGGGTTAGGTTTTGAGCATTGTTGACATCGTAGATCCTGCAGAATGGGAGGCAAATGGACTCGACGTGTTCTCATAAAAAGCAATGGTTTGTTTATTCCTGTATTTCCTTATCATGATGTATATCGCAGGGTCAGCGTGCAACTTCAGCCATTTTCTAATTTTGTGCAGCTTAATTTTAAAGTTTGTGTATTTATTGAATTTTGGAGTGAAAATGGAAAAACTTTCTGAAGTTAAAACTTACATTTGTATCTGTTAGCATGTGTGCTACTCCCAAAAAGTTGGCGATAGTCAAATTTCTGGTGAAATCACAGGGGGAAAAAAGTAAAAGGTTGATGCTACGCTGATGTTATATAATGAATGTGGGACATTTAAGTGGAATCATCTGTGGTAACTCCTTAATTTTTAACTAATTATAGAAAAAACCAAAGAAGTTGTGGGTATACCACAGGATAAAAATATTTCTTAGTAGCTTGTCATGTGTTTGGTGTCGTTCCTGTGAAGAGGAGTGTTTCAAACACAAGCCGTAGCTAAAATGGAGCATTTGGTGGTTGATTCACGGTCCAGACACTACTTTTGGATATTTTATGTGGTTGATGTTGGAAAGCAGCATGTTATGCAAAAAGTATTTAAACAATAAACAGCTGGACAAAATGTCACATTAAACTCACCTGTAAATGTTACAGTGCATGTTGGGCTCTCTCTGACATCATGCTAACTGCTAAATAAATACCCCAAAATCTTTTAATAATGAACACTTGAATTTAAAAAAATAAATTCAAGTGTGTAGATGAATATTCTTCTCCTGGCCTCTATGAAAGGCCACCATTCAAGTACTGTGTTGGACCCCTTTTTCATTCAGAGCTGCCTTTTTATTCTTGGTGTCAAGGCAATGTAAACGTTCTTCAGATTGTACTTCATCCTCACATGAAGTATCACACAGTTGCTGCAGATTTGTCGGCTGCAACGATGAGAATCTCCTGTTCCACCACATCCCAAAGCTTCTCTACTGCAGTGTTTCACAATCCAGGTCCTCAGGACACATGGACACACATTTTAGATGTGCTCACCTGATTCCGTTACCTCTAAAACATGCAGGACAGTGGGTCCTTAGGACCTGGATGTAGATCTGGTGACTGTGGAGCCGTTGGAGGACAGTGAACTCATCGTCATGGTGGAGATGATGTGAGCTTTGTGACATGGTGCATCATCCTGCTGGAAGTTTCCATCAGAAGATGCTACACTGTGCTCAGAAAGGGATGGACATGGTCAGCAGCAGGACTCAGGTAGGCTGTGCTGGTTAAACCATGTCATGTTGGTGCTAAAGGGGCCCAAAGTGTGGCAAACGAATACCCTAAGCAGGCTGAACTGTTGTTACAAGACTGAATGGATCCATGCTGCTGCTGTTGGTGCACCCATCCATCTATCTGTGTGGAAGCAGTGAAACTGAAGACAGACGTGAATCTCTGCATGTTGCAATCAGCATCCAACAAACATGGAGTCTGCATACTGCTTGTCTTGTGGGCTGAAAGATGACGGCCGTAAAGAAATCAATGCAGTTGCAAAATGTTGGTTGGAAAATTCATCAAAACTCTTCTTTATATAAAAACTTGCTTTGTTGCATGATTTAAAAAAATCATCTGTTTTCTGCAGCATATACAGGCTTGGCTGAGTTTTAGGGTCCATTTCCTCAACATACCTCTGACATTTCTGTGCATGTCAAAGGGGGAAGTTCAGTTTACATAAACTGCTCATCATTAAGTTGTCACAATCCCGTCAGACCCAAGTGTGACTGATGTGAACAGGCTTAAATGGGGAAGTAAAAAATCCTGCTTGCGCCCTGTCAGTCAAACAGGACAAGGCAGGTGTTTAAGGATATTCAGGGCTCGAATGATCGTGCTAATCCCTCAGCTATGCAGGCATGCAGAGACTACACTTGTCAAGTTGAAGCTGCTGTTGGCAGGAATTCATAAAAACGTATCTTCTGATCGATTGGTGTGCTAAAAACCATGCAGACCTTGTTTACAAACACTATAATATCTTATGTTGGTTTATTTTGGTAAATTTAAGTCCAAACTTAAGTTTGTTTGTATTTTTAATGCAAAGACTTGAAAGTGTCGTTCTTAAATGCAGCGTTTAAACTCCTTCATGCCTGGTTCAGTCAGCTGGTGAGGGAGCTGCCATGGTCGGGCGAGCTAGAGAAAGAATGAAGGGGTTAGTGATTGTCAGAGAAAAGAAGTAATTGGTGGTTGTTCCATAAGGATTACTAAAAAGAAGAAAAAAAAAGACTGAGATCAGCACCTGGATGAGTGCAACGCTGCAGAATTCAGTGACCTCAGCAGATACACCCTTCCTCCTTTCAATGCTCCGTGAGCTGAAGTGAACCTGCAGACCCAACAAAAGGACAAAAATCCAGCAGACATGTGGATTTTCACACTAAAGCAGAATATTCACAACTTTAGAGGCAAAACACCTCGAGTTATAGTTACAATTCCAAATTTGCACTCATTTTAATTGTAAAATAATACATAAACACCTACATTTACTTGTTGCGCTGCTAAAGTTGGAATTTTTAGCAACGCTGTCAAAATTAAACCATTAGATAAATTTGGGAAATTATCTTAATACTTCAGTGCATCAACAAAATTGGTCACTTGTCATATTTGGCATAATCTTGGCGAGAGAAGCTGATTTTGGGCAGATATCTGGTCGAGCTTTTTTTTTTTTTTTCTTCAGAAAATCTTGAACAAAATACTTTGGTGATTATTTGAGGATTACGTCTTTAGACTCTGGAATAACTTGCTACTTGATGTTCACATGGCCGAGACTTTATAGACTTAGACTTAGACTTAGACTTAGACAGACTTTATTCATCCACAAGGGAAATTCTGTTGTCACAGTAGCTCAGAACAGCAATAGAGGAAGAAATAGAAACAGCAATAGTAGGTAAGAGAAAAAAAAAGTAAATAATAATAATAAAATAGAATAGGTACTATCCATAAAGCAATCTGGAATATGTACACTTTTACAAAGATAAATAAAACTATCAAGTAAAATTGGCAATATAGAATATGGAAATTTAGAAATTTACAATATATACAACATGTGACTAAATGCAGTGCCAGTTTACACAGGGGCTTTGAAATGAATGTTTGGTGTTATGTTATGGTTGTTAAAATCCCGTCTGAAAACTCACTTTTAACCTTTTCGCTCTTGACTTGGGTTCTGTTTGCGTAAAAACCTAGTGGAACCCAGTCTGTTTTTTATTTTTTTATTTATTTTTTTAAAACAGTTTGCTTTAATAGTTAATTTTATTGTATTTATTTAATCGATGTCTATTTTGTTCATGAACGAGTAAAAAACTTTGCTAAACATTATTACTTTGATATTTATTTACTTAATCATACAATGCAGTCATTGTTAGAGAGCATGCTGAGTTAAAGACGCCGGGAACTGACTAATGGGAACTATATTTGCTAACCTTTCTCTGAGAATAAACACACACGAGGAGGGCTTCTTCAAATAGTTTGAAGCTTCTGCGTGACCAAACTTTTTAGAGCAGCAGTCGGCAACTCTGGTCCTCGAGGTCAGCAGTCCTGCAAGCCCTGCTGCAAACACATCAGTGGCGAATTAGCAGACTAGAGTTTGATGCTCTGCACAAGTCGGATGTGTCACCTGTGTTGCAGCAGGGAAACTCTGAACACTTGCAGGACTGCAGCCCTCTGACTGGAGTTACCCATCCCTGCTTCCAGAGGGGAAACAAACAAACAAACCTGTCGAGTTGCAAACAGCAGATAGATCTTGTCGTCATGACAACAGTGAATTGATGTTTCCACCGTTTAGTCTTCTTAGAAAAACCACACGAGGGGAAAATCAAGCTAAATTTAGTTTGTTTTTATTATTTTAATAAACTCTGCGATTTTAAGTGCACACACTTCTCACTGACACGACATGTCAGCACAAGCTACTTTCATCAGGTCAAACATGCGTTGGTGTGTAAATCCAGCAGCTTTCTTTAACTCTAAGCCTGTTTAAAACTTTCCCCGTTTGATCCCCACCACCGTGGGCGCTGCAGGCAGGCCTGTTGAGGTTCCCTCCAGTCAGAGATGTGTCTGTTTACGGCTGAGAGAACCTCAGCGCCGCGGCCCACTGGCCACCAGGCTCCTCGTATTTCAGCCCTCTCTCCGCCTGGTATTGTCTGGTTACAATGCGTGTGTATATTTTGCGTGGCGGTGTTGCGATTGGCCGAAGCTCTGCCGTGTGGGACGGAGCAGGATGACGTCTCTGAGATAATCCCTCATTTCTCTCTGGGGATGTTGGTGGAACTGGCTGCAGCTGAGCGAAATGCATTCATTAGAAAACACTTTTCAGACCTGATAGAGGTGAGTTGATGAGTTGAGTCTGAGGCGGTGGCATTGCTCGCTGCAGATGCATTTGTTTGAGTCGTAGCTTGCATGCTGTGTGCTGCTTCTAAGTGCTACATCTCTTATCTCTGCACAAGATAAAAACCTCCAGAGAATTCAGGAAAAAATCAACTTGTAGCTTGTACTTGATGTTCTAGACGACTTGTCAGTGAGTGCATGAACGTACATGTTGGTCGTGTGGGTGTTAATCATAACTTTAAGAAGCCCATATGTACGTTCCTGGTTTGTAACACCCAGAAGATGCCACCCCGTGTGTCCTGAAACTCTACATAAATAATTTGAGACCTGGAGACCATAAAGCAATTTGAGTTTGAATGTTTTTAGAGGAATTGCTGAAGAACGTGCTGATGTAAGATGAAAGCATGTTTGTTGTGTCTACAGCTGCTGCTTCTGCACACGTCCAGTAAAGACTGAGTCACTCTGACGTGAAGGTTAGATGGGGGCTCACCTTTAGTGTTGAGGTGAGAACAAAGCAGAGAAAATGCTTTGTATGTGCGCAGCTAAATGCATTCAGATGCTGCTGCTTATTAATTTCTTATGGATCTGCTGCTTCATCGTGATGTGGGTAGAACAGTTTCCATCAAAAATCAAATGATCTGTAGGGAATTATCTGGTTTAAATGAAAGGAAAAGTCAGATATATTACTTTCAACTTGGCCAGTTTGAGTTTGTGTTGCATGAAGTGAAATGGATGCACTGTGTGTGCATGTGAGGCGACCAAAACTTGCCTTTTTCTTGAACCATGTCAGTAGATTTCAACCTGATCGCTAGCAGGGATGTCACAATTACCCAATTCTGCAATTATTTGCTGTATTAAACACTGTTATTGATTGCAGTAGTCGATAGCTACTGAAAGAGTTGTCTGAACCATAACGGCAGATAAATGCAACTTCCACACAGTTTGTGTTGCCGCTTGTGCTGCTTTGTTTTGCTTCCTTGCGAGTTGCAGAAGAGGCTGTTGGCATGAGATGCTATAACTCAGGAAGAGGTATTTCTTCCAAACAAATGGATTAAGTCCTTATTGTCAGATTGTACAAAGAAAACTGTTGTGTGTGTGTGTGTGTGTGTGTGTGTGTGTGTGTGTGTAATGTTAATTTTCTTTTATTAAATGTATTTTTCACACCAGATGGTTGTAAAATGTAAAACGCTATGTAAAATATTTCCTAAACCAATTCCCATTATAACTACCATTATTATTTTATTCAAACACATCTTCTTTGGGATCTGAAATAAATAAAAATAAATAAATAAATAAAATAAAAAATAAAAAAGTCATATGTAAAACTTATTGGACATCCTGTAGAAGAGAAATTCCAAGGTGTTAGGACATAAAAAGTTGCAGAGAAAGGAAGAAATGCATCAAACATTCCATTTTTTAAAAATAACTCAATTTAAAAGGAATTTAATCTCAGTTTGGCATAATTAGGGGTGTGTCCTTTTGATTGACAGGTACACAATTTCCTGCTGCAAGAAGAGTATAGCATAACTGCGGTTTTTAGCTAGTTCACGACCTTTGACTGTATAAAAGATGGGCGGAGCCTCAGTGACATCACCCTTAAGTTTCTGACGAGCTGAATTGTTCCTACCATCGCCATCTTGGCAGCGTCATGTGTGTCGTCTCGCCTTGAAAATACAAATATGGGCAATAAGATGGAGCTGAGAGGGGGGCTGTCAGTGTCATGATGGATGACTGACATCGAGTGAACTCCGAGCTTTCTGTAGCTAAGAGCTAACTGAGTTAACTCGGAGATAACTGGAGCTTACCAGCTAACGGAGGTAAGCGGGCTAAAGCTAAGTCACATTGTTAACCAGGTAAAAACCACGATTGTTCTGCGTTCTTCTTACTTGAAGTGGGAGATCGGGCACCTGTCAATCAAAAGGACACGCCCCTAAATATGCAGAATTTCGAGATTAAATTACTTCTAAACGGATGAGTTAGAAAAAAATTCACTCCCCCCACAGTTGTCATGAAGGTAAACCTGACCTATAAAACCGAAAATGGATTTTTGAACCAGGCTGTAAACATGTTTATTTCTGCTGTGAAGTTGGTCTTTTTAACTTGGGAGTCTTTGGGGATTTGCTCTGTTTTGTAGCCCCTAGTGGATGAAGGGGGAACTGCAGTTTTATGCACTTCCGCATTGACCTCACTGTTAACCGCCGGGGTTTGCCTCTTGTTCACAACGTGACTTAGCTTTAGCCTGCCTACCTCCGTTGGCTGGTTGGCTCCCATTAGCTTGGTTAGCTTGTAGCTACATGCAGATCAGAGTTTGATAGATGCCAATCATCCACGCTCACAGCCCCCCTCTCAGCTTTACCTCTCTGCCCATTTTGACATTTTCCGGGAACGACGGCACATGTGGTGCTGCCTAGATGGCGACTGTGAGAACCAACCAACGAGCTACCTACGGGTAATTTCGTGGAGGCTCCGTCGATCTTTTTTATATGGGTTCTATGGTTTCCTCAGAGAAATCCACAGCTAAAGGTCCCAAAATTCCCTTTATGAAAGTTTTCCGACAGGTTTTATAGCTTGTGTGTGAAACCAAAAAACAAGATAATTCAGTCATTTCTCTCGCTCTCTCTCTCGCTCGCTGCAATTAATGGACGCCAGCATGGCGTGAGCGTAGACAGGCACTGCTCATGAACATTTCAAGGTTTAGACACAGAAGTAGCTGAAATTAGTGACTAAAATTCAATTCAGGGTAAAATAATTGTTGGTCTTCGGACACCCTGATGAAACCATTGAAAAAAATGTGTATGGAACCTTTCATGTTGGATTCATTTACTCTTTCCAGAGCAGAGGGGATTTAGTTGCAGTGAGTCTTCTTGGTTTCTTCGTGTTTGCTTCTAGATTTCATCATGTGGCATCAAAAGGTAGAAATAATTTGAATTTAATGATCTGTAAGGAGGAATGTTCCTTTAGTTATGGTTGGGGAAATGAACACAGAATAATCACGATCATTTCTCTGACTGAAATCCTACGCAGATAATCTATAATCATGACTTCCTTCGTAGCAAGCAGTCAGTATGTGTAGAAGTGGCTGGATAACTGCAAAGTGTGGGTCATCTGCACATTTCTCCAACACAACCAGCAGACCAGCTGTCTTCCTGTGTGTTGGGACACTTTATCCCCGGTTTACTGGACTTGGAAGCTGCTGACTGGGAAGGAAGGTCTGTGTACATTTAACGTCTGTGTGGAAGTAATTAGCTGAACGCTTGGGGGAAAATTTTTCGGCTTTAACACAGATTGCAGCCAAATTTCTCTTTATACTTGTCGATTAACATCAAAAGAAAGCCGCGTGTTTCTTCCGCTATGAACCCATGTGTCTGATAATCTTACAAACTTTACATGAGTTTAAAAAATCTCCCTCCAAATGTGAAGCGTTTATTGATAAACTGATGATTGATAAGAAAGTCTTCACTTGGATGCAAACATAGCTGATGGACTGGAAGCAGAATAGCTTTTCCAGTAAAATGTGACCATAAAACCTGTGTGGAAACATATTCCTTTGATTTGGCGTGTAAACATGTTCCTGAAGAGACCGGGGCGTTTCTCTGTAAACTGTTAAACTGCAGCAGTAAATTATTTCCTCCTGCGGTCGGCAGGGTTTTGTTTACAGTGGAGATCGACTCTCTGGTGACACCATTGATCTTATCTGCTGTGGTAAAAGCTTCTGTGCACATAAAGGGCTGCTGTCTGCTCGCCACATGCAGACGACACTGATGTCAGGCTGAATTTCAGTATTTATAAGGATATATTCTCACTGTAAACACAAACTACTGTAATTTCACTGTCGTCAAGCTTTACGTGACAGTTTTGCTTCTAAGGGGTAAAACTGGTTCGTTCTGTCTGCATGATGTTCAACCGTGCTGTCATGAAGTCAACTTGTTAATGGCTTGGCATCCTCTCAGGTTTCAGTTTCCACAAGGTGAAGGACGGATCACTATGGCAACCCTGACCCATCCCATGTTCAGCTTTGAAGTGGTGTACAGCACGAGGTGTCCATGGTTGGGGAAAAATCTTTATTTCAGTAGCAAACAGTTGGAGGGAGAACTGGTTTCCAGTCTGAATTTACTCTTTTACTGGTTGTTTTTTGTTTTTTTTATTTTCCACTTTTTCAGTTTAGTTTTGTTTTATTCATCCAGTTTTAGTTGAGAAAGGATGTTTTCATTTACATTTGAGCTGAGATGGTAAAGAAATCTTTATATTTATAAATTAAGTGTTCAGGTGATAAATGAATCCCTACAGTGTGTTTACAATGAATTACATGTGAAGTGGACACTTTTACACGCCTGTACATTTCATCTTAGCTTTACACTTATTTATTTTTTTACCAGCTTCCTCTTCCTCAAAATGAGGGTCAAATGACCAGTCTGACTCCAGTTGATCCCATTCTGGGTGATTTGGGTGTTTTTTCTTTTTCAACCAGTCCAAGCAGCATGTTTACATGTGTTTTTACATCTGAGTTTGGTTTAATTAACATAATTTTACTACTTTTTTAAACATTATGTGAATCTACAAGAACTTCATGTTTTTTTCAAACTTTTATACAAAAGCTTGGCGTTTTGGACAACATGAATAGAGGACCTAAATTAAAGTTTGATTGTATTTTTCTCTCAGATTTGTTAAAGATCAATGCAGGTTTTTACTATTTTGGCCCCACCAAAAATACTGCAACTTTGTATGGCGACAAACACTGATAAGCAGGTTGCGAACTGAATCCTCCGACGTCAGTGTGGCTGCCGACATTCTGAACGTAGCGACATGTTTTCTAAACTATTCCGAAAGAAGCAGTGACATGTATCCATAATTTTCTAAGCATTCTGGAAGCAGTCGTGACCAGCGTTGTAAACCGGTAGCTGAAAAGTTCAATTTTTTTTTTTCTTCCAGTTGGCGGTCATGATAGGGAAAAAGTGATTATCCTCTTTGCTTCTGTTTTTAGTTGTCACAAAATGAGAAGAAGAAAATGGAAATGCAGTTTGGCTGATTTATCCATTTTAAGAGTCAAAAATGTAGCAATATTCTGACTAGGGCCTGACCGATATGGATCTTTTGATACTGATATAAAGACTTTAGAGCAGGCCGATAGCCGATAATGACCGGTAAATCCATCCACCAGAAAAAAAAATAATTAAAAAATATTACTCAAAGCTAAAACACTACATTCTAAGCTCATTCTTAAACTCGTGTCTACCTGTTAGACACCATGAACTATCTGAATTATACACTGATTTAAAAAAAAAAAAAAAAAAAAAAAAAAAAAAAGTAAATCCGGTTTTCTTATTCCGCAGTGCCGACACACCGTCACTGTTTTATCAGCTGACCTCTTTCCTTCTTCATCGTATCTGACAGGGAAACCAAAGTGTTCCCACACAGGGGATTTGAATGAACTGGGGCGTTCAAGTTCCTCCACTGGCCATGACCACGCTGCCCTTATGTGGAACGATTACTCACGCAGCTTTTTTTTTTTTTTTTTTTTCCCATATCAATCACGTGTGTGCCAAACTGTAGATACTGATCCGAACGGATCGCGGATCAATGATGATCCGTTGCACCACTAATAATAATAAGTATTCAGAAGTTGTGTAAATGGCACGCAGCCACCAACTTTCACACACGTTCACGAGGCTTAACACTAAGCACTGCTTTCCTCGCTGCAGCGTGGCCACGAGGCACGCAATGACAAGATTGTAGAGAATGTAAGAGGGAAAATATATCTGTTTATTTAACATTTCAACTTACCAGTGACAAAATATAAAATGCTCGTGAGCAGACTTGACTTTGCTAGCCTCAGCAGCTATGTGTTTCACTGTCCGGTTTGCTCTGTTTCGGCTTCCACGGTGGGCAGCCATGAGCAAGGATGACCCCGCCCCCGCTACTTATCCAGCAGAGGGAGCCCATGACACATGGGCTCCCTCTGCTGGATAAGTAGCCCAATTACATTTTGAACTACATTTAATATATGACAAAAATAAATCAATAAAAAATCGGCAATTTTTTACCGATAGCCGATATCACCCTGGGCCCCCATATCGGCCGATAATATCGGCCGGCCGATATATCGGTCGGGCCCCAATTCTGTCAATGAAAAAGCATTTCTGCTACTCTATTTTAAATTACAGAACAGAATTTTTTCCATAGACCTTTGTTTGATACCAGTCTGGTTGAATCCTGTTCTGTCCTGGTGAAATGACAGGAAGGATGACAGTGTAGCAAAAATGTCCCAAATCATTCAGCTGAATTAAGTTATTGCTTTTTTGTAAATTGATGATTCTGGCCCATTAGAGCGTTCCTTAATTCTGGTCCTGAGTAAGTGTCTCGTTAGTGAGCTTACAAAGAACTCATAAATCAGGCGTGTTGGAGTAAAAAAACATGCAGGGCATGGGTACTTGCCCAGGATTGAGTAATATTTGGTGCGTTTCCATAACACTTTGTGCAAAAACTAAATATTGCTATAAAAAATGCTAACGGAAACACTTGCATTTAGAAAAATCTCAAATATTGCTAAAACGTTTTTATGCTCTCATGGTGGTTTTTCACACATTCTATAAAGAAACATTTTGCAAAAGCGTAATGGAAACACTTTTTTTGCATTTGTGTCAGCGGAAAAGACGTGAAAGGTAGTGACAAATTCATTTCTGATGACGCAGTGTTTAACAAACTGAGAATTTCAGAGTTTATGAAAAACAAAGCCATAGCAAATTCTCTGCAGCAAGTAGAAAACCCCCAAAATAACACTATGTGGCTACCTTGCGTAAGCCGAGGAACGAAATTAGAACTTGAGGCCTATGTGCAACACTATTTCAATAGAAACACCCGCAAATCGCAGTTGTTTGTTGAAACTTACAAATAACGCTTTTATTTAGCAAAAAATGTAATGAGAACACAGCTACTAATTTTTTTTTAATGCTAATGCTTTTGATGCATTTATGTTCAAAAAGTTGAAATATCAAGACTTTACTGCCAGACTGCATCGGTGGTGACCAAATTTTAAAATTGTTTTTATAAAAAATATTAACGATTAATTAACTTAAACATAAAAATTAAGTTAATTCTTCATAAAACTAACTATATTGAACTACACCAAAGCCACCAAGGTGGTTACAGTGGAATCCTGCATAAGTATATTTTATATTATATTATGGTTCATAACAGCAAGAAAAAGTCAGTTTTTCAATCAGCTCACATTTAAAAAAAACAAAAACAAAAAACAGATGTTACTGTAAAACACTACCAGGTTGTGTCCTCAGATGTAAAAAGCATTTTATCTGTTGATCTTTGAGGTAACTACTCACTTTTCCTGTCTCGTTTCGCTGTTTTGCATATTCAGTGACATCTGCCACCAGCAGACACCGATTGTTCCTGCCATCCAGCCAAGCTGAAATAATAGCAGAGCACAGGCCACCACTCCAGTCAATATTTGTTCATGGACACAAGGCCTTCTGGTCTTCTGTGCAGGAGTCGCCGCTGTTTTAGAAGCACTTCGCGATGTCAGGACTCATTAACACAGTAAACACAGCGCCAGTTCAGTTGACCCCGAGGCTCGGATTGGGGTTCACAAAGGCATGATTTACCTTCAGGTGCTTACCATGTAGAGAGGATATAGAAACTTTCTAGATCTCTGTTAAAATATCACATTTTTGTGATGATTTGATAACTTTTCTGTAAATGGAAAGCCCATTTTGGCAAATTATAGCATCTTGAATTGAAATCTTAAGATTGCGCACAGTTATAAAGGATGATAAGAAACTATGTCTTTAGACATGCAAACATTAAAAGCAGGATTGTATATTTGAAGATTTTGAGCTTTTGTTTACTTTAATTCCTGAAAAAATAAATGCTTCCAAGCACAAGAAGCATTTTAGTTTTTTAGGCCTGTATTTAATTTAAACACTCACTTATTGTAGGCTATAATTTTCTGTATAACATGTTTTGTATGCAAAGATAAGTCGAAACGGAGGTGAACTATGCGCTTGTCTGAGCACAATAAGCTGCTTTCTTTGCGATCTGGCTCACTTCTACCAATATATACTGTTGCCCAACAAAACATGACTTTTCATGACTGTCAGCACTTACGTCATGGCAACACTTTAAATGAACTTTAACCCCACCACCTCTGAATCATTCCCAAGCGTTGTCGTTAAAAATTCCCAGAATACCGCAGGAGTTGATCCCTTGTTTTGCTGGAAGTGGATATTCTCCCTGCAAACAGAGAGAAGCCTGAATGCCGCAGTGTTTCCGCTGGAATGCAACCTTCATTGTCAACTGGGATGACTACCCACGAGCAAACCCCCCCCCCCCCCCCCCCCCCTCCACTTCACTCCCGCAGCCCCTCACTGTCACCACAATACAATTGTTGTATTATATCTATGAAGGCATGCTACTGTTTCCATAGCCTATGACCCTGTGACTGAGCGCCGAGGCCAAGATAATGAAAAGGATGACACGGAAGTCATTAGTTAGTCCCACAGTTATTACTGCTTCCTCAGCCCAACAATGGCTGGGAATTCAAGCTTTGATTTGAGCTTTTTTATTCCCTGTAAGTGCACAGCTAAAGCATGCTGTGGGAATAATGTTGCAACAACTACATGTTGTTTCAAATATTGTCATGTAAAGCAAGTATTTGTCTAAATTTAACACTCATCTATATTCATTTTTAGGTCCAGTTTGTCTGTTGCTTGTTAACACACATAAAACTGAGCTTCAGATTGAGGAAGAAAGGGGATTTAAGGTACTTGAATGTGTCATGGTTGCTGGTCTGAGTATCTGAGAAACTGCTCCTCTGCTGGGATTTTCACACACAACCAATTCTAGGGTTTACGGAGAACAGTCTAAAGAAGCAGAGTCTTTGGATGATAACAGATTCAAAAGCAACAGGAAGGCATATAAGCACTTGTTCCAGCCAAGAGATGCAGAATCTCTGAACGCACAACACGTCTAACCTTGAAGAAGATGGTCTCCAGCAGCAGAAGACCACACCGGGTTCCCTCCTGTCAGGAAGAGCAGAAAACTGAGACTACAATTCACACAGACTCACCAGACCTGGACAATAGAAGATGGAGAAACGTTTCTGGTCTGAGTCTCCATTTCAGCTCCACATTGGTAGGATCAGAATCTGCTGGAAACATCATGAAAATATGGATCCATCCTGCGGGATGTACCAACATTACATGACTTGCACACCTCTGCCAAAATCCAATATTATTTCTGACCGTGTCCTACCTTTCATGTACAAAGTCTACCATCTTCCAGCAAGACAATGTACCGTCTTAAAAAACCCAGATCATCTCCCGCTACTTTCTTTGGGATGTGGTGGAAGGGGAGATTCTCATCATGGATGTGCAGCAACTGTGTGATGCTTCGCATCAATAATGTTTTCAACACCTTGTTGGATCTGTGACGCCATGAAAGACTGCAGTTCTGAAGGTGAAAGGGGGGTGGTACATGGCACTAGCAAGGTGAACCTGGTAAAGTGATTTATACTTGAGTGAGTCGGCTCCTTTTTTTGGTCGCCTGAAGTAGTGTGACCCATCACCAAGTCGAACAGCCATTTGCTCTTTTTACTGGCTTCCTGAAGCTGTGAGGTTTGCTGTAGGAAGACCGATGGCATCAGTCAGCATTAAGGGAAACCACTGACTGTTTAAGAAGAAAAACAAGCTAAAATAAAACCTGTGGATATTTGGAAAGAACCTACTTGGATTTTCATTTTAAACATTAGCTGCTTGGAATTATTGGTCTCAGTAATCTTGTTGTTCTTATGCCTCTTTTCCATTAGTATCAGCCTGTCTCAACTTAACCTAAACTTGTCTCAGCTTGGTCCAGTTTATTTTCCATTACAATTTAGTACCAGGTCTAAAATGGGCGGGGTTCGTGCGAAATCGCTGTGACGGCAGTGTTGTGTAGGACAAGCTCTATAACAACACAGGTCCTAGAGGCAATCTGCTACTTAGTCTGTGGCTCGCTGGTCGCTGACCATAAATTGTATCTGTTTGTTGGAACCACTTCCAGTCTCGTCTGTTTTGTCCACTCTGACCAATATGGTCCTTGACCTGCTGATAGTCACTTTTTTCAGCTTCTCTCAACACTGCTGAAAACTCCTTTGGTAGCCGTGAGTAGCTATAAAGTCAGAAAGCTCTTGATAGATATTAATCATTTTGTGTCGCTCCCTCTAGTTCCCTCTGTATCCTTTCCTCAGCAACCAAGCAAAGAAATGTCTCCACCTCAGTGTTGGACCACAAACAGACTTTTGTTGCGACATCACACACAACCCAACTCGGCTTGCATAGAACCTCGGCTGAGGAGTTACAAAGAAAGTACCGGTAAACGGGTACAAACACCTTGTGGAAAACCCAACAAACCGAGTTAAGGCGAGTTAAGTTGAGACCAGCTGATACTAATGGAAAATGGCCATTAGTTTGCTTCAGCTGTTACTAGTTTTGTGTCCTTGTATCTTTAGTTTTTCATCTTCCTGTATTAGAATAAATTAGACTTTAACACGTGAAAATGGAGGGATGTGGACAGTGAAGCGTGGTTATCACTATCAGAGGAAAAGAAAAGGGATTCTTTTTTTATGGTGGAGGTTTGTGCCTCATACTGTCAGACACCCCCTTTTATCTCCCCCCGTCTCTCTGTGGAACGACTGATTTAGCTAATGGGATTAGACCTCTCTCTCTGCCTGCCTCCCTCTTTTCCTTCCTCGCTTGTCGTCTTTCTTTTCGGGAGTTCATTCTTGAGTTCCTCTTCTTTTCTTTCCTAGAAAAAAAACACGAGTGCTTATTTGAATAGGAAGCTTCAGAGAGGAAAATTGTGAATTAATTAGAACTAAACGGAGGGGTTAAGAGCTTCTTTCACTTCTTTGGGCCTCCTTACTATGGACTGAATTTGGATTTGTGTTCTTTTTTACTTTTAGATCTTCTACCAAAGGCCAGATAAACTTTAGTAGGTTCATCATCACAAGCGTCCCATAAAGTAAGCAGGGATAACTGCGAGTTTCCTAGATTAGCATGCTAGATATCCTCGATGACAAATGACGCTGAAGTCGCTTAATCAGGCCTAACCCCTGATGTCACCACTTTAAGCAGCACGCTCCTGACCTCTCTGATAAACAATGAGGCCAGCGGAGAGCGTCATAAAAGCCAGCTAGCGTTGGGGTGGTGGGGGAAGAGGTGCTCGACAGATGGACATGAATATATTTTAAATGAGATTAATTTCCTCTTTATACAAAACAGCCTAAAATACAAGAGGTTCATTTGCAAAACGAGGAAGGCAAAATGTAAAACTTGTGCTTTTAGGCTTTTGTTTTATATGAATTGACTTATCACGGTTATTATAGAAGGAGCCATGTGGATTTGCTTTCATGCATCAGAAGGCTTGAATTGTTTATTTATATAAGGTTCCTAGTTGGCCAACTTTAAATGAGCCCCTCAAGTTGATGCTAGAGCTACACAACATATCGTTTGAACATCATCTTCACAACGTATGTATGTGGAGTAGTCACATCGCAGATCCAGCAATGGCGGAAGGAAATTAACACATGTTTTCCCTGTCCATCCATCCATTTATGATCTACAGGATGGGGAGCCCACTTATTTACATTTACGACTACTCCAGTGCAGGCAGTCATGAATGAAACATTTGCTGAGATACTGGCACAATAAATATAAGCAAACAATAAGCATAACTTGAGTACAGATATAAACCGTGCTTATAACGTTCACAAAAACTAGTAAGATCAGTGCAGGTTCACCGTCCACAGGTGTGAAAGAACGCAGCGTAATATAAAGTGCTGTTCAAGTCATAGGTAAAATTCCTGGATCTTTTTCATATCGCAGGGTTAGAAAATGGCACAATGTCAGTTCTTCCCAATATCATGCAGCCCGAGTTGGTGCAGTGCAAGGTGCAAGAGAAGATATGAAGATGGACATATTGTTTTTTTTCTTGGAAACTCAAACTGTTATCTTTTTGTTCCAGCAAGAACTGGGATGCATACCAGAATATTCGACCCAATGGGTCGTACTTTGTTGAGACCCTCTTGTTTGGGTTGAGCTTCACCAATCCGACTTAAAAGGGTGTTTCTTGGTTGTTGTTTGTCTTTGTTCTACTTTATAGAGGGCGTCAGGCTGCTGTTACAGAGCTGATGTATCAATCGCCATGCGGCCGATACGCCGCCAAACGGATAAGGTTACTGTCTGCAGTGGAATCGAAACACAGATCAGAATTTTCCAGATAAAACCACACCAAACCATTAAACCCATTGATGAAAGTGGTGCTCAAGTATTAACCAGATGTTTGCACTTGACTCAACTATTAATTTTAGGCTAGCTTTTGTGATTTGATACCATTGGAGGCAGAATATTGTCTTGTATTTCGTCAGGGGACTCGTGGTAAAAGCCTTCCGGTTAGACTGAGGAAATATACTGTGGCAGAATCTTCAGCATCTTCACATTCATCTTCAGCTATCTGCTGCTTCTCTGTGGAGGACGAACATCTGTAACATCAGCACCACGACTACAAGCATTGTTATTCCTGCTGCTTCCTAATTTAAACACTTTCAAAGGATTGTTCCATCTAAAAGTAAAAAATAAATGGATGTTGAGAGATTAAAACAAGTTTTTCTTAACGTGCAATTTCTACAAATTTATGTAAAACAATTTTTTATCTCAAACAGTTTTTTCATCACTTAAAAAAACCTAAATTGATAAATGAGTAGATGAAGAAAAACCTCCAAAAATTGCTTCAAAAGAATGAAGCTTTTCCATTGGATCATAAAGAAAGAGATAAAATTTTTGGAAAAAAAATAATTAATTTTAAACCTTGTATTTTCAATCTTTTTCTTGTCTTTAGTGATCTAAGGTCACATGTTAAGGTCTTCGGTTGATACATTCGTACTTGTTTGCCCGGTCAGTTGCTGGCCTTCTATTGACATC
The DNA here is from genome assembly GCF_933228915.1 of Telmatherina bonti. NCBI lineage: Eukaryota > Metazoa > Chordata > Actinopteri > Atheriniformes > Telmatherinidae > Telmatherina > Telmatherina bonti. The sequence goes on along the minus strand of NC_136611.1, from coordinate 7,480,653 downwards.
TCATTGATGGAAACTGAGATTTTAATCAAACTGAACACACAGTTGCTTTCAGAAGCCAAACGGTTTTTATGAGTCAGATGCGCTCAATGGAAAATGCGTTATCTGGTGGAGGCTGTGTCATCTGCTGAATCTGCCAGGTGTCTTTTGTTCCTAGTATCTAGACCATGGCACAGCTGGGACGGCAGCCTGTTGAGATGGTGGAAAATCTGCCTCTTCAGGGAGCATTGATTTCTTTGAAAACAGGCCTCATTACAACAGCCAGAGTCTCATTCAGGCCTTGATTTGCTGCTTAATGGTCGTATCAGCTTTATTAATTTATCATTAAATATTGGCATTGTTTATTTTACATGGAAACTGTGTCTTTAAGTCTTTCTGCGTTACTTGTATCTATACCATCAAATATGCAGACACACTTTCACATTGCATTTAACTGAAAAATGTTGCCATAGTTTTGATTGGTAGTTGTATATGTTAAGCTTTTTAAATATATGGAAGTGATTTACGTACAATTGGATTGTAAAATTTTAGGAACCACAAGGAGATCACTACTTGTGTTATGAGTTGATGGGAAACGGTGAGACTGATTTTTAAAATGGAACTATGACATTAGGGGTTTTGAAGATCATAAGAAGTATTTTCTGTTATTAGATTTACCAGGAACTTTTGTGTGGAAGCTAACGCGAAGCGCAAATTATTTAGAAACATTGCAGTAATGTGACCTTGTAACTTGGCCACACTGTCATAGTAATGGGAACAGGGTACAGGAGGGTAACTTACCTGGGTATCAGCCATGTCTGCTGGGGATGAATGGGTAAATGGGATCAATGGGTGGACAATGTTTAAATAGCCATGGATTGTGCAATGCGGCAGTGACGTTACCATCTGGTGCCCCACTGAACGTGGCAAGACGCCAGAATATTATGTTTCTTTCTTGATGTTTCAAAGATGGGAAATGTATGGGGTTTATATATGTATCTTTAGTTTTAGTGTTGTGTATGTTTTACTGTGGCGATTTAGGAGAACCCAGTTATTCATGGAAATTGGGGCGTTCCTGTTTGGCGGGGCTTGGTATTTATTTAGACGCTCAGTTTGGAATTGTCGGGTTGAAGAGTAAGGAGTGCAGATATAGAGCGTTTGCAAATCAGTGTGTTTTTGGAACTGCAGAGAGTTAGTGGTAAAATCAGGGTAAATAGTTGTACATATTCATATTTTTCACTGTATATATTGCTGCGCCTTGCTGGATTCCCTAGGAAACGAATAAAGCACCTCAAACGAAGTCATGACTGCGCCATCTTATTGGGAATAGCAGAGGACCCCGTGGCAGACCTACATGTGAATTGGATTACTTTTTTGTATCTTTTTTGGGACAAAAATAGGCTTTTTTTTTTTTTTTTTTTTTGTAGTACACAGAAGAAAAGGTGGGTGTCATCGGCATAACAATGAAAGTCTACATCATGTTTCCAAATAAAGCTTCAAGGAAAATAAAACTGGTCCCAATCCAGAGCCTTGTGGAATACCATGACCACCTGGGTTGTTGTTGTTTTAATGTATGAAGAGAGAATGAAATTATTATTTTCCCATCATCGGGGGTCCCATGAATGAATTTTCCATTAAGGTAACATTACCTTTTTAACTTTTCAGCCTTTTCAGTTGGAAGTTTCTTCTACATTCCTGGAAGCACAACATGAGTTTAAAATAGATTAGTGACGAGTTATTGCACATGGGGACATCGGGACTGAGCATCTGGTTAATTCACCTCTCAGTACAGGTTTACAGCAGCATTTCTACACGTGCAGTTCCACATGTTTTCCAAACCAGTCAAACAGGTTTGCAGGGCTAATGTTGCACACTTGAATGATGAGTCAGTGTGCTGTCTTTCTAGGTTTTATTGTGGTCGGCTGTTACAAACAGAAATGAGGGGACAGTAAGCATGAGCATCCACCATTTTCAGCAGCCGACACAGAAAGAAGTCAGTAGTGTGTAAACTTATAGACAGTATTAAGTACTAACAACCAATTATATACCTCCTATATTTACAGATTCTATTTTTTTTTTTTTTTTTTTTGTTGACAGGTAACTGCACACACATTACAAATGCTCATATTTAAACTTTAGTCCCGATAACACTGACAGTTAGCTTGAAGATATCAGCTAAGCTAACATTAAGCCAGACTGTTAACGCTACACTTGAGGGGATAATCTACCATCTTGCCCACACTTTCAGGGACCTATTTCCTATCCTATACAAATACATGCATGCGTTCATTTGTCTGTTACAAGCAGAAATGAGGGGACAGTAAGCATTAGCATCCACCAGTACTAAATACTGTGGCGCGCTGAGTAAAGAGTGCTCATGACATGAGATACTCCCTCCTGTGGCCAAATAGAGCAATTACACACCCACTGTACAAAGTCTGTGAGAACATAGAATAAAATAACAAAATAACCAAGAGGGGTAGGTAGCTTTTGTAAATCCTCTATGCTCCCCCACTAACTTGGCATTGGCTCTCTGCAGTGTCGTAACTGATCCATGTAATGTTTTATAACTTCTGTTTGGCTGCAGGGCCATGCAACATAAATGAAGGGGACCACAACGAGACTTTTATTACTTTTTGCTTTGGATTTGCTGTTTGGATCAGTGTCACCGTGGCAGTGTCACCGCTTGGCATCCTCCTCCTTTACAACTAAAGAAATTTTCCACCTGTGAGGAAGATGCATTTAAAACTTGTCTTTTAGAAGATTATCTTCCAGTATTTTCCATTATTTTAGAAGATTATCTAGCTTAATCCAGTGAACAGATGTTGTCTTTAGGTTGCCTCAGTGTTGAAAGTTGAACAATGAGGACTTGATTAAAGCAATACATCACGGTCAATGAGCCCATTTTTCACTTAGAATTTCTGACATGCAGCCAACAGACTAAAGAAACAATGTATGTGAATAAATCAGCTTTTCTGGTAATTTAGGTGTGTTTGAGTTTATGTGCACAAAGAATTTCACCTTTAACTTCATTATCATTAAATCCAGTGTTTAAACTTTGTCGGACTGGAATCACAAAATACAAACATGTTTTCATTTAATTAAAAATCTGATTTTGGTTTTGCTTCAAGTTCTTAATTTTTGTGATTTCACACAATCTTGCTGGTTCAAAGAATAAACAAAAAGGTGTGCCTTAAGGAAGGTAACTATCAGGGGAAAATATGTTGCCTCGTTCACTTTGCAGGCCTTAACGATCAAAGCAGCTTTTTCCACCAACGATCTTTCTTTCTCCGCTGTTACAGGTTGCATAACAGCAAACCAAATCGGATTTGGGTCACTCCAGCCTGTAGTCCAAACATAGACAAAGTTGACAGTGGGGAATAAAATGTAATTTTTACATTCTTGAAGTTAGTTTTGGTCATTTTAGCATCCTTTTAAATCATCAAATCATCCTTATTTGACTTCAATAAATTTGAAGAAAAAAAAAAAAAAAAGGAGAATGAAGACGTCGTTCCAGAATAAATACAGGATGTAAAGTGATGTTAGAGGATGCTGTAGTCCGTAATGTAAAATGTCCTGCAGATCCTGCAGGAGATTTCACATCACGGATGCATACTTGTGTGATAACTTGCTATAAAACAATGTCCTCCATGTATTTGAATAATTGTCTCCTACAGCAAACTCGTTTGCATCCCTGTATGTTAGTGGAGCCCCATTACTGTCACCGCTGCATGTTTCCCTCCTCCTGGCAGGAATCCAGCGTGACTCATTAACTCCATCATTTATCCGGAAGCACAAGTGGCCAAACAAACAGCCGAAGTTTACCAGAAGGATGTCTGTCGGCTGCTGGTCTTTGCAGAAATCACAATATCCAAAGTTGCTCCTCAGATGCTCGTATGAAGTTTATTTACACGTTTTTACAATGTTTTATTTGCAGCCTCTCTCCTGCCCATCATGTCGTCAGCAGTTTAATTAGCTTGTCCGTCTTTTGTCTGGCTGCTGTCGGAGAAGGGCGGCAGAGGATGCAGGGGTAAATCTCATTGGTCCGTCTCCTAAAGGTCAGAAGAGTGGGTTCGCTTGGCACAAAAGCAAACATGGCAGCACTAAAGATGGGGAATTTCTCCAACAATGCCTTTTGAGTGACAACAAGTGGCAGCTTTGGGAGTAAAAAACCTGCTACTGGTGAAGGGGTTGGTTTAAATCAAAGGTACATGTTATGTACCAAACAGTGAGACATTAATTAGCTTTTCATGATAAACATTTCGTTTGTTTAGTTGAATTGTGTTTTGTTACTGTGAATGTCTGTGTTGTCTATATGTGCATTAAGACATGCATGTTTACTCTCATTTACATTCAGCACAACAAACTGCTGAGACATTTAGACCTGGTTTTGCTTGGTTTCCCACCGAGGAGGGTCCCCCTGTATGGGGGTTAGAGTAGTTGCTGGTATTATTCACCAGCCTGGAGTTCCCGTCCGCCTTTGACACTCCACTCAAGAGCTAAACAAATAAGTGGCTCCAGCCTGTCCTTAGTCAAGTGCAGGCCGGACTGAGGTGGAGGGGGGTGCAGAGAGTCTGAATTTTGGGAAAGGGAGAGCAGCTTCTTAATGGCCCAACCCAAACTGGACAAGCGATTAATGGGAGGAGGATGGAAAAAAAGAAAAAGCTAGAGGCACCACAAATGACGGTTTTATCCCAGAGGATGTTTTTGATTGCTGCTGTTTGGAAAAGCAGGTCATAACTCTGAGAGGCTGTAAAAGTTAGAAAGTCACATGTTTGAATCCTAACATTTTAAAGACACAAAGATGGGACACTGAACATGTATATTTGATCACTTTTCTCATGGAGAACTGTCGTTAATCCCGTTAATGGTTTCATCATCCAGTCAAGAGAGTTGAACAATGAAATACAATCACATTTAGTCATTTCTAGATTTTTTTTTTCATCCATGGATTTATTTACTGTAATTTTATGAAGAGGAATTTACTGCATATGTGGATTTTATATGATTTTATTATTCATGAACATGTTGTAAAAGCTCCGTTCCTCCTGAATTGGAACCTTTTGTGTCCTCTAGGGGGCGGTGTTGTCAGCATAATGACTCCTGACTTTTGGGGGGGGGGTTTGTGGTTTGTGGGTTTTTTTGTTTGTTTTGTTGTTTTTTTTTTTATCATGCAGAGTGAATAATATCTTGAATCTCTGCTCAGGACAACTTCATTCAGCAGGGCGCTGAATTGGCTGATTAATGGTGTAACAGACGGTGAAATAAAAGCTCATTTCTGTTGTAGAATATCTAATGAGAGTGACAGATGTGATCAAAGAATGATCAACTTAAGACTTCCAAAAGGAAAAAAGAGAACTGGTTAAAATTAATCACATTTGACAAACAAATTGACTGAAATTAGCTGAAGCTTGAAAGTGATGAAAGCTCTAAAAGGTGAAATAACTTGTTTGAAACCTGCTTTGGCATGTCAGAAGCAGCTGATCTGCATTTTAGCTGCCAGCTGAAAAGTAAATCAGGCATCTGCCAAATTTTTATCTCCTCAGCCTGTCATGCATGAAGTCAAGCCGCAGTGTAGCATTTTAACATTGTTTTTCTTGACACACCTTTTGAAAACCTGAGGCATTAAAGCTGAAGCTCGTTTGCTTTTAGTCGCCTTGAACCAGTTTTTATGAGTGAACGTCTGCAGAGCTGCTGTCAAGATAAGTGTCTGAAGAAAGAAAAAGAAACTTGATCTCCAACCTTACAAAATATTCATTTAGCCAGGAAGGATAAAAGCACATCCTCATTTCTCTGACAAGTTATTTAAATCAATTTTTTTTTTACTTCTTCATGATATTTTCTTATCAAACATATAAAAAAAAAAGTAGACTTCAGTTACAGTATTGTAAATCATTATGATAAATGAACATAACTTCTCATGTCCTAACATTAATGCTGCTGCTTTGACCGTTTGCGGCACATTAACAGAATAAAACCTCAAAGTAAAAAAAAGAATCTCCTCGTGTAAGTTTCATGTTTTATAAGTCAGGATAAAATACTTCTACTGTGCTCATAAAGGACTGGATGTGATCAGCAGCAACACTCAGGTGTGCTGAGGTGTTTAACCTTCATCACACTGCATAAAAAATGACGTTTTTTCTTTATAAAACTGTATTCTTTTTTACAAACAGAAAATCGTGCCTACCTATTTCAAAGCAACACGACTCGATCGTCCTGCTCCGTCTCCCATTGCACCTTTTCCTTGGTCGGTATACCGATTAGTCTCGCGGACAAACAGAGCGATGATCTCTTCGTTGAAGAATAGCTCAGTTTCCCTTCAGACACATCGGCTTCTAAATGTGGCAATGATCACAAACAGTGAACTGTGTCACTGGATTTCAGCACATTCATGCCCGGCAGTGTGTTGAAGGTTAAACCATGCCATGTTGGTACTGGAGGGACCACCGTGGGCCAAGGAAACCCCCTCCACGCCATTCCACCACCAGCCGCCTGAACCGTTGAGGCAAGGCAGGATGGATCCATGCTTTCATGTTTGCAGTAGTTTCCTACCATCTGAACGTGGAGCTGAAGTGGAGGCTGGACGTGTCGCGCATTCAGAAAATCTATCATGTCCATTCTCCTCTGACGTCGAGACATTTTCATCCAGACAGCTGCTGCTCGCTGGATGTTCTCTCCTTTTCAGGCCGTTCTCTGGAAACTCTAGAGGTGTGTGTGTGTGTGTGTGTGTGTGTGTGTGTGTGTGTGTGTGTGTGTGTGTGTGTGTGTGTGTGTGTGTGTGTGTGTGTGTGTGTGTGTGTGTGTGTGTGTGTGTGTGTGTGTGTGTGTGTGTGTGTGTGTGTGTGTGTGTGTGTGTGTGTGTGTGTGTGTGTGTGTGTGTGTGTGTGTGTGTGTGTGTGTGTGTGAGAATCCCAGTAAGTCAGCACTTTTCTGAAAAACTCCGACCAACAACCATCATCGTCTACATGACTAAAACACTTTGCAGCCGTGTGATTGTCCGATTAGCTTTCCTGATACGATTTTTTCCAGAAGAACTCTCTGAGCTGTTTGTGTCTGTTTAGGAAAAGCAGCTTGAAAGACGACTTCAGGTTAACCTGAAGCAACCTGCAGTGGTGAGTTCACACCGAACCAAGAAGGTCTGAAAGGGTGAAGGAAACTGTTTTGGCAGCAGAAAGATCCTGAACAACATCTTAGACTTCTAACAGATCAGCAGCTTCTGCTAAATGAGTGGAAACTGGTTGTGTTGCATTCATGTGTTCTGTTACTGAACGCGGCGTTAGCTCCTCAAACGGAGGAGTGACGGCTTGTGTGTGGAGGAGAATCAGAGGATTGTCTAAATTTGTCATAATTTGTGTGTTTGTGCGACGTTCACATGGTTAAAATTTGATGCTGTCTGTCAAACACAGGCTGATGTACTTCATAACCAGAAATAATCCTCGGAGAGGAAAGGAACCCGTCCAGAAGACGAGCTGCTGCTTTTCCATCCTCGTAGACTCTGACGTTGTTTTTCAACCCAGCCTGAACCTTCCCCTCATTTGTCAACCGTTAGAACTGCAGCTGCCCAACGTGGTGTAGATTTAAAGTTCAGCTGGATTTGGATCTCTGCTTGCGTCTCACAGATGGTTCAGTCCGATCGATGCTCTGTAATTTTATAAAATCCTGCTGCCAAAGGTTTTTAGCCAAATGTTCTGATTCTGATGCCACCTTGAAATGATGAGAATCTGTTCCGGAGCATGCAGAGAATCTCCAGGTGCTGAAATACAAAAAAAAAAAAAAACAGGGGCTATAGTAACAGAAATGAGTGATTTGCATGATTGCAAAGTACCCTGAGGAATGCTTTCCACTCATGAACTTTGTCATGTACGAGGCCTGCAGCTGCAGCACATGAGGAATGTCCTGGAGCTGAAGGTAAAAGCACCTGAATAACTCCATCTGTAGGAGCACACCTGCAGGACTGGTGGTCCGCTCGTCCTTCTACTTTATAAACTCTGAACTGGTTTCATGGCACTGATAAACCGATCTTTTATTATTAAATGGTCCATAAGGCTGATTGGTGAGCTTCAGCTTCATCTTCTACACCAGGCAGGTACAGCATATAGCCTCTAATGTGAGCTGGGACTCCCGTCCTTTATTTCACCGTCTCCCATCAGGACGCAGGTTCCAGGTGCCGAGCTGTCGGACCAAACATTATAGGAACAGTTATGTTCCGATAGTTATGTTTTATGTTATGTTCCTATATATATATATATATATATCGTCTGCAGCAGTCCTTCTTAATAAATTTTAGGATTTTAAATGTTTTTTTTTTTTTTTTTAATCTATTAACGTAACTATTGATTTTTTGACCATTGTAAATGTCAGAATGTCTGTTTGTGTTTATTTTATTCACTGTCTTCTTTGATACCAAACCCATCTAGTAGATTTGTTGTACAGCAACAAATCTACTAGGGGTGGGAAAATTGAATAAAAAAATTGGGATTTTTTTCCCCTTCATAATTGAAATTTTTTTTTTTTTTTTTTTTTTTTTCCAATTAGATAAAATTAATCCACTATAAAATTTACTTGTCTTATTTGGCGTTTTAGCAGCAGAATCATGGTCTGGCTACTGTACTGTTTTTTCCTCATTGAAATCAAGAAAAATGATGTGCAAAAAAAGTTTTGTACATTTTTTTTTTTTGTTGTTTTTAATCTACAAAAATCAACAATATTAAAGAAATGTGAGAATCTCAGTTTAAATCAAATTGGAATCCGAAAAATCTGAATCGAATTGGGACAAAAGTATATCGTCACAGCCCTAAAATCCACCTACGGGTATAAAATAAAGTCAAGCAAAGAAACCAGAAAACGTTTGTTTCTTTATTTCTGTGGCGTTTAAAAGCAAGTTAAGTTAAAAGTTGCACAGATGCATGAGAAATGCGGAGTAAAAGCCTCTGCATTGGGTGAAAGTTTAGCCTCCACTGACGGTTTGTCCAGCAAAGTTACTTGTTTTCTTATCTTTTGGCTAAGTGGGATTATTTGACCTTTTAACCTTTTCATGTCCACCGCTGGCGATGCAGCAGCACACGTAATCAGCATCCAGTGGTCATAAAGAGATTAAAGAACAACATTTAAACATGCCGTAATCCCGTCCTTCCTGTTGTAAGTTGGACATAAATTAGTCTACGTGCTGCAGCTTTGGTTGTATTCATTAAGAGGATGGTTGCTTCACCAGAGCTCTGATGTGCTGCAGGAAAGAGTCGCGTTCACACAGGAAGGGAAGCCTCCACTTTTATAGGAATGTAGCTGTTTTCCACCTCTGACCCTGCGACTTCTCTTGGGAAAATGCCACCCTCCTGACAGTAGACTCGTAAAGTCAGACACAATCCTTTCATTCCTGTAGTTTCCTCCCTCCTCGCCGGGATAATTGAAAGGCTTTAACGCGGGCTTTTCAGAGCTGAGCTCAGCAGGATCACGCAGGACATCAAAGGAAAGGAGGCTTGGGCCAGCGTAAGCCGGGGTCAGGACGGTGGAGAGCGCTGGCACTGAGGCGTCTGGCCTCTTCATCCCGGCCTGCACCTTCCCCACAGTCTGCACAGCAGCTTCTCCTCCAAAGCTTCAAAGGCATTTCATAATGAGGGCCAGATGCAGAGCCGAGATGACAAGCGGCTGCTGCTTGTTCTGCACGGAGTCACCAGCAGAGGAACGCATCGTGCATTTACATAGTTTCACTTTGTTTCTCTGGTAAATTCATCCTTGTTGTCAGCTAATCTAAAAGTACAAAATGCAGCCCGTGATGCTGCACACACACTTCTTGTTTGGATAAAACATCCCAGTTTATCTGGAGGCTGTTTGCCTCCATTAAAGCTGCAGCTTCTGCTTTTATTAGGGGAAAAATGGGGCTGCTGAATATCCAGCGCTGCGGGTTTGAAGCTTTTAATGCTGTTTACAGAACAAGTCGCTGTGTTTTGCCCAGTGGAAAATGTGAAGTGTTGCATCGCATCCTGTCGGCTCTGTGAAGCTGGTGACGGCTGCAGACTCGGTGACTGGCATTCAGGCTTCATGACGCTTTAACTGGATTTAGTTTCAATTTTATTAAACACATTTAACTCTTGAGGTCGCAAACTGGTCTGATTTGTCAGAGATTTGTTCACACGTTGCTCATCAGATTCCTTCCACGTGTGTTTTGATTGAGCTGATTGTGGAAAATTGATTTTTTTTTTTTTTTTAATGCAAATGTAAAGCCTGTTTTTCAGCTGACTTGTCATTACAACCCAAAATGCACCTTTACTTTGCATTTCTTTAAATGTTTCCTGCACGTCGTCTTGTATCCTAATAAATCAGCCTGTCGGGTGTCTTCTGAACATGGACTCACCTCAGTGAGAAGAAGCCAAGTTGCAGTAAATCTGCTGCCTGTCTTTGTTGCATATTTAAGTAACAGCTGAAGTAGAACAAAACGAGTTGTTCTGGTTCGTCTCGGTAATGTCACCGCTCCGTTTGTTTTCTTTTAATGCAACATTTTCAGCCGTGCACAGCTCACGACTTCTGCACGGATCCCTTCTTTCTGTGGTGAGTTTACTTTGCTTCTTCACGACTCCAGAGTTTGTAGAAAACAGATCGACAGCTTGGTTTGGACCGACTGCTTTTGTAGCCGAATGCTTTAAAATGACTTTTTTTTTTTTTTACTGGATACTAAAAGTAATCATGCAAACCCCAAACTCTGCTTGTCGTTGTAAATTCTCCGTTTTCAGTATTTTACTTCCTCAAAAGCTGTTGGGATCTTTTTTAAACTATCTTGAGCACTAATTCTTAATTTCTTTTGGTCTTACTGTTTTGGTTTTTTTTCATTTATTATCAGTCCAGTTCTTACTCCAGACCAAAGTAAAGATGGGTGTGGATGGTCAGAAGTGAATCATTTGTTCCCATTTGCTGAAGATTTAATGCATAGTGGTGTTTTTTGCAGCAACAAGGTGATTCCCAAAGAGGTGTTGGATGAAAACTTGTCATGTTTCAGTGATTTTTCAGTGTCCTTTTAAAAAAAAAAAAAAAAAAGCCAGTGCTGGTGTAGATGGAAGTCTTGTAAAGGGTTTATTTGGCAGTTTTGGCCTGCTTGCGGGTCATAGTGTCAGGACATTTAAGAGTTGCAAACTGCTGTAAATGAAAGTGAAAAGCAGCACGTTGTCATGAGTTGATGTTGGGTTTATGGTCGAATGACTGACTGGAATGTTGATCAGTATAATTAATCCTTAACTTTTTAGTTGGACTTCTCCGTCTTCACCCTCAGCTGCTGCTGGTTGATATGTAACTATCTACGAGAAGCCTCTCTGCTACATTCTGCTCATAAACTGCGTCATCTGAATGGCAGCGCAGACTCCAGAGCAACCAGAGGTCGTTAACGGCATTAGCCGGCCATGTGTTTCACCTGGAGGCCCAGCGGAGGGGTCGCTTCCACCCAAACAGCCTTAAAGTCCTGTTTCCCCTTATAGGACTCAGATCGTTTGGCTGTCATCTGAGGAAGTTGTCTAATCTTAGCTGTGAAACCTATCTGTCCCTCAGAGGGCTGCTGGGTACGGCTCGCCGTCGGACCATTGCACACTCGCTTGTGTTTCTACCTGCGTGCTGCGGCAGGAAGTTAGAATGAGAGCTACAGGTAAGACGTTTCAGCAGATTGAACAGTCGTTTGCATGACGCGGAAATGTTTGTGCAGCGACACGTTTTAGTTGATGTTAACCTTTAACGCTGCAGTGGAAAGTCCATAAACTGCATGTTGGATCCAAACTGCAGAGATCCGAAGTTGCATTTGACATTTCGAGTCTTTGTTAAGGTGACTTCACACGGTTTACAAGCTGAGGTTGTCTGACAGGCGTAGGGAGACATGCTGAAGGTCGCGTAGTAAACTGCACCAATGAGAGTTCCTCAACTCGTTGATCATTAACCGTTTTGTAGCAGGAAGGAGAGAAAAGAAGTCAATGAAATGTGCAGAGTCGTCCTTTAATGTCTTAAATCGGGCTGCAAGGTTTGTTTGCTTTCTTCTTTTAGTTTTTACTGCAGGTTATTACTTCTGAGATCCTAGTTTGTTTTTGACATTGCTGTTATTTGTGTTACAAGGTTTTTGGTTTTTTTTGTTCTTTTTTTCCCTGATTTTTCCAGATTTTATGTCTAATTTGTTTGAAGTTGATTTTTGCTCACTAAAACCTGCATGAATATATTGGAGCGGTTGGCCTGGTGGTTTTTCTCTGCAGGCTTCTTTCTGATAACTCCGTTCTGCACATGAATTACTGGATAAAATGGAAGTTTACATTATTTCTCAGGATCTTTTCCTTTTTTCAGGTTTGCGTTCTGGCAGCTCATGGAACAGGAGATGTTTGGTCAGTTGTGTGTGTGTGTGTGTGTGTGTGTTCACTTGCATGTAGCTTGTTTAGTTTTCTTTAGTTTTTAATCTCAAAGTGATTTAACAAAAGTCCTAAACGGTCTGTATCTTAGGAAGAACAGTTGTTTAAAATGGACTTTCTGACTTTCCACCATGACTGCGATCAGGTTTTATGTTGTCCGTCTGTCTGTCTGTCAGCAGCATATCTTAAAGTTTTGGACAAAGTTTTGGAGTTGTTAGATTTTGGGAAAGATCCGGATCATTGCTGGACTCGACGGGGACGGGTATAATAACAGTTGCTGGCAAAATAATACCTCAGCGCCGTTCTGCACTTCTAGTTCTTCCATTTGTGTGTGTTTCACTTAATTTCTGCATATTTGTTCCAGTGATCTGTCCCAGTCAGTCTGAGCAGGACCAGTCTCTCTTTGGGTCCAGATCTGGACCAGACATACATCATATGTAGAAAGTGTGAAAAATCCTGCGAGGAGGTTACGAGGTGGTTTTGGCAACGAATTTCTGCTGAAAACCAACAGAAATATGTTGAACATGAGTGGTTATACTGCAGGTTTTCTTTATGAAATGAACTCGCCAGTCAGCCATTTGAGTCAAACTCCGGTCCTGGAGGGCCGGTATCCAGCAGGTTTTTGTTTTTTTTCCATCCACCAACACAGCTGATTCAAATCAAATGGATCCAGCAGCCTCTAGTCAACCTATTTCTGCATTTAGGTCAGGTGTGTTGGAATATGGAGACAACAAAGACCTGCAGGAAACCGGCCCTCGAGGGCTGGAGTTTGACACCTGTGATTTATCACAATTCAATTATTCAATTTAGATTTGATTGATTTGGGAAACCAGTTGATCCATAAGGGGAAATATCACATGTTGAATTCATTTTACTTTTATGGTGAGTATTGTATAAACAATAAACATGCGGCTGTCGGCTGAAATTTAAAATAAGTAAATGTGTACATTTTTGCTCATTGGAATTATTTTTATTCAACAAATGACTGTTTTCGTCACTGAGGGTTGTTTTTGTTTGCGTAGCACCGTTACTACAGATCCGTTGGCACGGCGATAACCTGAAACGGTGGTCCACATCATTTTATTAATGCATTGAGTAAAGTTTTGTTTTTTTTAACTTAAATCGGAAGAATTTAAACTTTTCTACACTAAAAATTCAGACTTTTTGATTATCTTTTTTTATGGATTTCCCTCAGTTGTGTTGATTTTAAATCTTCGGATGGCCTTCAGCAACATGACTGCAGTTTATTGGATGTAGAAATGATTCATTTAGCTTCTCTGGAGGAAATCTGATCCATAATTCACTTTACAAAGCAGAGACGTGAACGCCCAGTAACGCTGCGGGAATCGGAGCGAGGCTTTTCTTGAGCCGCGGTGCTTCTTTCTCGTCCCTTTAAGCAGACTCAGATTTCTGAAGTTTTATAAGCTCATTGCGAAGCACGTTCTTGCACTTCCTGATCTCAGACACGCGCTTTACCTCCTGCATGGCGTGCTATGAAATATGGCTGATCCCTCGCTGCTTGGTCTTCATTCTGCTTCTGGTGAAACGGCTCAACTAGCTTTTGTTTGACAGATTGGGAGGAAAAGTAGAAGAAATGTTGTATTTGCAGCAGTTGCAAAGCGTTTATCAGGTTATTTTTTTCTCATGCATAAGACTGTCGTCACGTCCATCTTTCCCTATCTGCAGCTTTATAACTACGACAGCAGATCACCGTGATCCTCTCATGGGAGTCATCAGATTGTTGGATCGTTAAAAGATAAATCAGTTAAAATATTTTGCATTTTCATGTGATTATGTTGTACTTGAACCAGTTCTTGCTGGTCAGACTCCATCGTGGCTCCATTGCACCAGTCCTGTTTGCTGTCTTCATGAACAGGAACTCAGACTGGTCTGGTTGGGACCCTGTTGGCCTTCTTAGACCAACATCTTCAGCATGAATTCAGACGAAGAACAAAGTTGGGATGGAAATCCCAAAAGCTTTGAATTTACTGGTCTGTTTACTTTCAAGCCTTCAGCTGTAGTCAAGAGATTTGGGTCAAGACTGAAAGAGTGAGATCACTGATTGGTGGCTGTGTCCTTTTGGAAGGTTTCAGGCAGATTGTACTGGGAGGAAACCCCAGGACTCTCTGAACGGATTATTTCTCACTTCCCTGTAGGAATATCTTGGGTTTCTTCAGGAGGAGCTGAAAAGAGGGATGTCAGGGTCTCAGTCCTCAAGCTGTTGCCTCCGTCATAAAAGGAGGGTGGGAAAGTCTGAGTGAAGGAGATCAGCACGAGCAGCTTCTTATTCCAAGAGACCACTAGGTGTCCCTGCTCCAGGGAATGAAAGACTTCAGTCTGAACTAAAATTGGCCTTTAAAAGACAACGTGTTCTTCTTATTTTGGTCTCTCAGATTTAACAAACCCGCCGTGTCTGAAGTCCACAAAGTCGATGTTTTCTCCTCATTGCGGTCCATATTTTGACAGGACAGCAGCTTCTTTGTTTCTGCCCATAATGTCTCCATTGATGATAACCGAACCGGCACACACTGGACCTCTATGTTCATGAATGTCAGATGCAAACACACCTGTGAAAACGCTGAGTTGCATCACATGTAGCTGACTCGTTGGTGGATGTAAAAATGCACATCGGATGGAAAATGTGTCTGTATTAGAAATGTTCAGGATGTTTTCGTGCTGCTTCTGTCTGCATTGTTGACTTGTCTGATGTGCTGTTTGTCTCGCTTTGCAGGTTGCATGGTAACCTGGACTTGATGCATGGCAGTTGCATGACTGCAGTGAGTCTTGTTGTGGGACTGAGAGCGCACAGCTGCAGCCATGGCTCAAACCGTGCACGTGAATGGCAATGGTCCAGGTAACCAGACTTCTTTATTCCCTCCTCATTTAACCATATTTGCCTTTGTGCTCTCTGGTTATTTATGCGACTGCATGTCTGTCTGTCTTGTTTCCTGTTTGCTACCTTGTCTTTGTGTTATAATCTGAGCAGTCGTGTCACAGTTTGACTATTTGACTGCACGATTTTGGAGAAAACTGTAGTTTAATGATAATTTTTGTAATAATATTCAATTACTTGAAAGGCTCTTTAAGTTCTGCTGCACTCCTGCCATCTTTACAGTTAACCTGCAGTCATTTCACCTCCTTTTCTGCATGTTATAAGTCCAGTTTTTGTCTGTATTTGAGTTTTTCTTGTTTTGTTGCTTGTTTTTATTGCGCCATGTCCTGAGTTACGTTTCATTTCCGACTGCCCACATCGGAGCAGTTGGAAACGAAAACGGACCGGCTCCCCATCTGTGTCTACACGTCCTAGATGGAGAAATGAGCATGTTGAGCTCATTTGCCTCCTACTTTGCAGGACCTGCTGTTGCAAACATTGTGATGACGATGCTCAGATGATATATTGTGCAGCTCTGCTGGGGGGGGGGGGGTATTCTCATCTGGGCTAAATAAAACTCATCTGGACAGGAATACAATAGGACTAAAGTTGGATTAGGAGTCCAGTTTCAAGCTTCTCATGGAGATATATTTAACTGTTCACCTCCTGCGTTGCATCTGACTCTGCTGCAGCTCTGATTAACAGCTGACTCTAGTTCTTAGTTGTTTATTCATAAACCCTGCAGAGAGAACTAGACTGTGATGCATGACCAGGACAGTCGGGGAATATCTGTAGCATCCTGGTAAACCTCCAGAACACAACGATGAGACGGCGTATGCTTTTAAATTATTATTACTGAATGGAGATTTCAATGGTTTTAACAGGTAATCACTGTTACGAATAATACAAAACATTACTATTAGGGCTGCGAAGATATGCTTTCGTCGCGATTTGATTCTGATTTTCTGGGTGCCGATTTGATGTTAAATTGCGATTCTCACGATTCTTCAAAATTGCTGATTTTTGTCGACTAAAAACAAAAGAAAAATGTACAAAAATGCTCGGCATTTTTCTTGAAAAAACAACCCAGTAGCCAGACCATCATTCTGCTGTTATAATGCCCAAGAAGACAAGTAAAAAGATCAATAAAAACAATAAATATTACAATAATTTTATAATGGAATATATTTATTTATTTAGAAAAGTTTTTTTTTTATAAAATTTGTTTTTAAAATTGTGAAGAAAATTAACCCGATATTTTGACTTTTTTTTTATTCCTCACCCCTAATTACTATACAGCCTTATAGATCGTGCAGTTTGAAATGCAAAAAGAAGCAACGACCAGAACATTTGGGAAAACAAATAAAATCTGATGCATTAAACAGCATCGTCCAGCTGGAAATGGCAAATTGTACAAAACCAACCAAAGGAGGGTTTATAAGGAAAGCTAGTGAAGCAGGCAGCCAACAAACCTGTCGGCTTTTACTGGATTCATCTGTTTATGTAGAAAATATCAGTTCTCAGACAGCCAGTCCGCAGGAAACCTTACGCTTCCCAAAATGCTTCCCAATGCTTCCCGGATGTTGGATAAACCGTATTATTTACTCTTGCTTCATTTGACTGAGATGAGCTGCAGAAATCTGGTCTCAAAACATTATCAGTCAACATCAGGAGGACGGATATTCACGCCGGGTTTCAGGAAAACTTTCAGCGTGTGACGATCTTACAGCAATGACCAACACCACTGTCTGTTGCTGATTGTTTTACTTCTGCAGGTTTGCCGTTTCGTTGCAGAATATTTAAAGTAGAACTATTATGTGCATTTCAGGCTAATTTATTTTTATTTCTGAGCCCAGAAGGGCTGGGATTGATTGAGTTATTGTCACAAATGGCTTTATTTACTTCAGACCGACCCTCTCCGTAGGCTGTCAGATCAGCCTGCGGGCAAAACGAGTGGATTGAGACTCTTCCGCATTAAGCCCCGCCTCCCGCCACTGCGTTACATCGGGAGCGCGCACCGCACCTGCTTTCGCCATCAATGTAACATCTCATAAACAGAAGGATTAGGCTGATATGAACTCAATAAAAAAAACAAAATACAATGTCAACACATAGCATGCAGCCCTACATGTTGGAACCTGAATCAGAGCCTGAAAACGAAGTGGAAAACAGCAACCCACAGCAACGAATGCAGCAGGATGTCTCTCTTTGGTAAACTCACCAGCCATCGTTGGGAATAACTTTATCCCACGTTTTCCACCCGCCTGATGTATTTGTACATGCCCTTGTTAACCAGTAGAAGGTAACCAATCACCGAACCTTATCCCCCGGGACGTCACAAGGATTTCCAAGTAGAAAAAACTCCCTAAAACTACACGTTTTTCATCGCCATGGAAACCGAACGGAGAGAGTGCTGGAACTCAAACTCAAACATGCGTTTAGGTGATAAAAAACAGTGCCGTTCACATGTCTGATAAGGATTCAACACTGTAACACTGTAGAAAGCTCAGAAAACTCCAAATACCATCATAGCACCCCTTTAAAGACTAAAATGTACCGGAACAAAGTTTTACTTAGTTGGAGAAAACTTGTGAATTCTGATCTTTAAGTCCAACATAAAGTGTCTGTTCATGTGGTTTGTCTTCATAATTCAGACGTAGCATGTTGAATACCCCGTAACAGCTAGCTGGGCGCTAAAACCAGCAAATCCCTCTGTTTTCCAGCTTCTAACTGTGACACTGGCAACTCCATCCTGACCTCATTCCCTGCTCCAAATTCTCATTTCTAAAGCAAATAAAACACAACATGAAACAAATTTCAGTTGTATTCAGTCCAGTGGCGCGTTCGCAACCTGATGCAGGTTCAGAAAAACTGGAGAAATTACAGTCAAAGAGCAATAAAAACATTTTTTTTATCAAACCATCTAGAATAAAAACAACTGGTGCATTTGTAAGATTAAAACTATTAACTGCATTTCTTAGTTTCTCTTTAACGGGATGCAGAGAGCTTCTCTGAATAATCGTAATCACCAAACTTGAGTTGAACTAACCACATCTGTGGTAGTCATAGCGATTTGCTCCGATTAAAGCTTCTTAATCAAGTTAAACACTGTCTCGACTGCCATCCAGTCTTTATTCTGTCCATGCATTGAAATGTTTTATCAAATCTTTATTTAACCAGGCTGAAAATCCAGTTGAGATCAAGATCTTGCTTTTAAGGGCGATCTGGTCAAGAGACCAGCAGCACACACGTCCAAACCAGATAAAAGAAAAACTAAGACCATTAAGCAACAAGCAGAACGGTATGAGTGCAGACTCGTTCCCGGGCAACTGAACGACGTTGGAAACATATTATTTCATCATTCTCACTAATTATTGTTGCATATACATGTACAGGTGTATGCAAGTATGTGTATGTATGTGTAGTGTACGTGTGTGTGTACATGTGTATGAAATGCGCCTATGTATCTGTCAGTATGTCCTTTGCAGATATAAGCAGACATGCATTTGGCTTTTTGATTCTGCTTTTTATTATTCGTTTAATCCTGATAATGTCCCAAAAATATTGAACAATAATTCAGAAATGACAGGGGGTGGAGGCATATATAAGCAGAGACTCCTGCCCCGACCTTTTAGTTGTGACCTAAGTTTAACTTTGTTGCTAGTGACCAATAATTTATTCATACCAAAACAGACACAGTTGCTGCGTTTCCATTACATTCTTTTAAAAAATAAAAGCAATATTTGTAAGTTTTGACAACAATCACGATTGAAAGTTGTTTCCATTGAACAATGTTAAGCCTCCGTTCTCGTCGCGTCTCGTCATCCGGACCGGATGGGACGAAAACGGAGGCTTACGCTAGGCAGCCACGTAGCGTTAATTTGACTTTTTGAAGCTTTTCTGACTCATTTTCTTTTCTGAAACTCTGAAATTTGCTGTTGTCTGTTCCACACCGCGCCAACTTTACTCGGACATGAACTGGTCACAAGCCTCCACGTCACGTCTCTGGACACGTGCATGCAAAAAAAAACTGGTTCCGTTACACTTTTGCGATATATTTCTGTATCTGAAAAATCCACCACATTAGTGTATAAAAACTTTTAAGCAACATTTGACTTTTTTTTTTTTTTCCCAAATGTGTTTCCATTAGCTTTTTTTTATTGCAATATTTAGTTCTAGGTGTGATGGAAATGCAGCTACTGCTAACAAGCTTCTCACCGTCTGGAAAGTAAAAGGAAGAACCGACGGTATGAAATGAGTTCAGATGTTTTCATTTCAGATAGTCGGAGTTCCAAGCTGCAGGGACGACAGCACGTTTCCCAAATTCAGCCTGGAGAAATATCAGGATAGAAAACTGTTTGGCTCCATATTGGCATGAAGCATCACGCAGCTGCTGCACGTTTGTCGGCTGCACATCCATGATTATGGTCAGCATGGTAACTCTGCAGGGCTGTGCTGGTTAAACGATGCCATGCTGAGCCCATACTGTGACATAAAAACATCCTCCACACCTTCAGACAACCGTTATCACCCTGAAACACTAGAAAACAGGATGGATCCGTGTTTTCATGTAGTTTTTACCCCATTCTGACCCTTCCAGCCGTATGTCTCATCCAATCAGGTGATGTGTTTTTCCATCTTTACTGGTCCTAAAGGAGCAGTAAGCTTCAGTTTAAGCTGTTTTATTCATGTAGATACACTCTATTGTTCACAAAGCTCACAGTTGGCTCAGAAAATCAAAGTAATGGAGTGATCATCCATCAGGTGTACTCTTGGCTTTGGTCATTTTTACAAATTAACTTTAGTCCTTATCGGATTAATCTTCCCATGGATGTCACACAGGAAACCGGTTTCTCATTCCTGCTTCTGGTGTCTGCACATATGTAGAAAAGATTTCTCCACTTCAGTGTGAAATATTTGTCTCTGCTCTGAACACACCTGTAGATGGCCCGCATTCTTGCGAAGCCTAACAAGAGAGAGTGAAACGTCTTGCTTCCAAATCCCTCCAGGAATGTGCAGCTCGCAGGATTTCAGGATACTTTAGAAAAATCACGAGCCTGAACCAGAGCCCACCTTTCAGCTTGTTAAATACGTTGTGTTGGTTGCGTCAAAGGAAACATGCTGCCGTGTTTGTTTTAACCATAGACTAAAAGATGGACAGAGCCTCCGTGATGTCTCTAGGTTTCTGAAGAGCTGAATTGAAGCTCATTGGGGGGTTCCTATCATCGCTATATTGGCAGCGTGACGCGTGTAATCTCCACAGAAAACACAAAAATGGACAGAGATGGAGCTGAGAGGGGGGGCTGTGATCATGGGGGTGGATGGAGTATCTGTTGACCGTCTGGGATTCTCACACAACCATCTCCAGCGTTTAGAGAGATGATCTGGCAATGAGAAAATATTCAGAGAGCAGCAGTTGTCTGAACCAAAATGCCAGAGGTTAGAGGACAGACTGGTTCCAACCCATAGACTGTATATAAAGAGATGGTCAGAGCCTCCGTGACGTCACCTGTAGGTTTCTGAAGAGCTGAATTGAAGCTCGGTGAGCGGTTCCTACCGTCGCCATGTTGGCAGCGTCATGCGCATCGTCTCAC
The DNA here is from genome assembly GCF_933228915.1 of Telmatherina bonti. Classification (NCBI taxonomy): domain Eukaryota; kingdom Metazoa; phylum Chordata; class Actinopteri; order Atheriniformes; family Telmatherinidae; genus Telmatherina; species Telmatherina bonti. Next base: position 7,459,843 of record NC_136611.1, on the reverse strand, counting down.
CCGGAATAAACAAATATGGACAAAGAGGTGGAGCTGAGAGGGGGCCGTGAGCATCATGGTGGATGATTGACATCGAGCGAACTCTGAGCTTTCTGTAGCTAAAAGCTAACTGAGCTAACCCAGAGATAACAGGAGCTAACCAGCTAACGGAGGTAAGCGGGCTAAAGCTAAGTCACATTGTTAACCGGCTAAAAACCGCAGTTGTTCTACGTTCTTACCTGAAGCGGGAGATCAGGTACCTGTCAATCAAAACAAGCCCCTTGCAGAAATTCGAGATTAAATTACTTTAAAACGGGCGAGTTAGAAAAAGAAATCACTCCCCCCTCAGTTGTCATGAAGGTAAACCTGAACTATAAACCTAAAATGGACTTTTGAACCAGGCTGTAAACATGTTTATTTCTGCTGTGAAGTTGGTCTTTTTAACATGGGAGTCTATGGGGATTTGCTCTGTTTTGCAGCCCCTAGTGGATGAAGGGGGAACTGCAGTTTTATGCACTTCCACATAGGCTTCACTTTTAACCGCTGGAGGTTGCTGCTTGTTCCAACCAAGGAACATCCAACATATCCAGTAGGGCTGGGAGGATATGCTTTTGATCGATTCCGATTTTTTTGGGTGTCTATTTGATTTTAATTGCGTTTTTCACAATTCTTCAATATTGCTTTTCGTAGATTAAAAACAACAAAAAAAAACTGTACAAAACCTTTTTTTTTGCTTGTCATTTTTCATGATTTCAATTAGGGAAAAACACACATTTGATATAATGCCAAAGAAGACAAGTAAAAAGATCAATAAAAATAATAAAAATGACAAAAATTTAATTAAAAAAATCTATAAATGTAAAAATTGTGAAGCCAAAAATCCCGATGTTTGATTTTTGGATGCAATTTTCCCTACCCCTAATCTCCAGCCTGGAAGCAGATGGTCTCCAGCAGCAGAAGACCACACCAGGTGCCCCTCCCATCCGGTCAGTAAGAACAGGAAACTGAGGCTACAATCGCTCAGGTGTCCAGGTGAAAATAGCTCTAGTGGAGTTTAAAGGAAGAAGTGTGAAGACAGACCATGTGGGATCATTTTGGCACAAGTTAAGGGCGTTGAAACGGTTAATAGACACTTCGCAGTTAACAAACATGTTATGAAACATGTCCCATGCACTTAAGGAAACATGCACTATGTGCCAACATTTGCAACGTAAACATCCACTTGTAACGCTTCCTGAACACGGGACAGTCGAGTGACTGGAACACACAGAAACAGCAGCAGAACAGACCTATCAAGCCTCTTCAGATACAAGTGGTAAAACAGTTTTATTATTTAGTGTTTTAGTTTGCTTTCAAGCTGTCCAGCATTATGGCCTTTTGGGTGTGGGAACCTCTTTGATTCTTAAATTTTATCCTGCATTCTTATATTTATATCACCATGAGTGTCTTAATCTCAAAGTTGTAATCTGTTCAGCACAGCTACATAATTTGTTCTTATTGTGAAATTTATTTTTTTGCTGACAAGCAAACCTGGTACCTGCAAGGTGGAGCTAAAGATGCCTTAGAGGGGGCTTTATTCAGCCCATCAGCGGGTTTCCCGTCATCTCTCTGCAGCTTCTCTGACTCATGTGTTTACTTGAATCAGTTTTGCAGTCAGTGCTGATCTTGTTTAGTGGAGCGCAACATGTTTTTAGTAATGTCTGACCATTTTTATTGATTTTTTTTTCTACCCTAAAAACATTCTTTAGTGCAAAAAAACAAGCAGTCATAAAAAGTCAAGGAAGTCATGTCTTTGTTTACAGAACAATGTTTCAGCCATGTTGGCAAATTCTGGCAACAAAAATGTGCAAAAACACAGGGGAGTCATTAAGTTATTTATGCACATTCCAGTCATAATTATTGTTAGTTTGAGGTTCTGCACATCACAATATGGTTGCCTGTTCTGAACTGGAGCCAGTTTGTGCAACGAGGCTTCTGCCAAATGTGGGATGTGTGACGCCTCAGTGCATTGAGCAACAAACCATGAAGCACATTCTTCAAATAAAACCTCAGCAGATCACAATTCAAGCTGAGTAGTATTCTGTACATGCAGCTGCAGGACTCATCCGATAATCCGAAAAACATCACGCTGGAGTCTTGCCTCCTTCTTAGCAGGCGGTCACACAGAGAACTAAATGAACATGTCCTCTCTGCATTGTTTCACTCTTTCTGCTAATATCCTGTGTTAAGTGGACATAATCAGGGGAAAAACAAGGTTTGAAGTTATTTAAATAAAAAAAACAAACACCCCTCCCCAGCGTCCCGACTCGGAGCAGAACCCGATGGCCTTGGCCTGACATGAATACCCCCACGCTGTTGTGGACAGAAAACCCGGAGAGCCGAGGTTTTTGTCGGACCAGTGAGCTGACCTCCTGCAGCTCATTTAAACCCACTGAAGCAGTTTTGTTTCTGGTGCCGTAATAGACCCAGCTGCCACTTAAAAACACCCCCATGGCACCATTCAGACACTCTCCTATTGTGTGTCTGTGTAAGTGCTGTGAGGTTATTGTGTTGTGTGCCAAAGGGGGGGGGGGGGGGCTTTAAACCTAAACAGGATAATTGTTTTATTTACTGGTCCTGACAGCTCTGGACCATCACTGTCTTCCTCCAGCTGAGCTGATGAATTGATGCAGATCTGGTTTGTTTAAGTTCGACAGAGACTTGGTGTGTGTTAATCACTCCATTGTCTTGATCTGAAATGGACTTTTCCAACAAAACAGAGCAGCGATGGGGCTCAGAATGAATGGCTTCACACAAATGCAAGAGTAACCTCCATCTATGCTGAGTCAATATGAAGTGTAGATGATGAGTTTTAATCAATTCACTGCCTACAATGTTGCATCTGTGGAAGAGATCAGAAAGTTAGGGCAACCAATACGCTGCATTTAATTAGAACAATAGTTACACATATATAAAAATTAGTCAACAATGTAGATATTATAAAATATATAGTATTTAAATAGTATATAGTATATTAAGAAGAAATTGGCTTTATTAAAAGTGGTTTCTAAAAAATCATTTTCAATTGTTTTAAGAACAGTTTTCTTTTAAATGTTTTTGCTCAAATTTCTTTAGTTAAATTCAGATTTGTTTTGTGCAAGTTTGCAAAGTCACCTCATGTCACCTTTAGAGAGAAAAGAAATCAACTTGAGCCAGTCTATTATGATCTAACAGGTGTTCATGCAGGCCTGTTTATAAAAATCAAGTTCAGGTAAGGAAACCAATGGATTTAACTAAAACTGGTCTTCGATTCGATCCCTCATCCTGAGCACGCACAGTGTGCTGAGCGATGATGGAAAGGGAGAAAAAGCCTTTCTACAGAAATGAAAAAGTTCTGCTCTGTTTGATTGTCGCTCATCGGTTTGCTCTGAGAGCCCGCTTCGTTTGGGCGAATGCTCCAACAAACTGATTCAGATCAAAGTAGACTCTGGTCAGCTGCAGGTTTTGATCCACTTTAAGTAAACCAAATACAGGAAGTGGACTACAAAAGCAAAGAGCATTGTGGGAAAACCTGTGTGGGACTTTCCCGGCTCTGGCTGGGAAAATCTCTCCCGTTCAGACGTGGAAGAATTCTGTAAAAGTTCTGATAAAAATCTGATTAACCCAAGAGGATTCAGGTCCATGTGGTTGAAACCAAGCAGCAACCTCCAGAGGTTAAAAGTGAAGCCTATGCGGAAGTGCAAAAACTGCAGTTCCCCCTTCGTCCACTAGGGGCTCCAAAACAAAGCAAATCCCGATAGACTCCCATGTTAAAAAGACCAACTTCACAGCAGAAATAAACATGTTTACAGCCTGGTTCAAAAATCCATTTTAGGTTTAATAGTTCAGGTTTACCTTCATGACAACTGTGAGGGGAGTGAATTTTTTTCTAACTCGCCCGTTTTAAAGTAATTTAATCTCAAAGTTTGACTTATTTCGGCGCGTGTCCTTTTGATTGACAGGTACCCGATCTCCCGCTTCAAGTCAGAAGAACGTAGAACAACCGCGGTTTTTAGCCAGTTAACAACGTGACCTAGCTTTAGCCCACTTACCTCTGTTAGCTGGTTAGCTCCTGTTATCTCCAGGTTAGCTTGGTTAGCTTTTAGCTACAGAAAGCTCAGAGTTCGCTTTATGTCAATCATCCACCATGACGCTCACAGCTCCCCTCTCAGTTCCACCTCTTTGCCCATATTTGTATTTTCCGGGCGAGATGACGTGCATGACGCTGCCAAGATGGTGACGTAGCAACTGCCCACCGAGCTTCAATTCAGCTCTTCAGAAACCTAGGGGATACGTCACGGAGGCTCCGCCCATCTCTTTATATACAGTCTATGGTTGAAACAGAAGTTGTCCAAATAGATGAACAAGCTTTTTTCTTTATCACCTTCCTTCAGTAATTCCTGATGCAGCGCCACCTGTGGCGAGGAGGGGAATTGTGCGATGAGTTTGAGTGGTAGTGTGGGGAAAAATGTTGATCTTTGCAATTAATGATCTTTTAGTTTTTTTTATGGGGGGAGGTTTTTCCATTTCATTCTGGATTTAACAGGAAACCAATGAAGAAAGATTTGAGAAATATGATGTGAACAGTCTACAACAAAAGCCTTGTTGCATTCTGACACTGAAGTGAAATTATATTTTTTGCTGTTTTTTGTGCAACTGTGTGCATTTACTGGGAAAAACCATTATTGGTCCATTCTTTGTTGGAGGAAAAAACAAAACATTATTAACCAGCTAATAATATTAAGCTCCATGTCTGGAACATAGCATAGCATCATCCAGTTTTGTAGACTTTTTCTCCTCGTGAATCATATAAATCAGCATGTCAGCGCTCTACTAATGCACATCTTCTGTTTTTCTTCACCATGTATGAGAAAATACTTAAGATGGGCACGATCTTTTGGAGCGGTGTCACTGTTTGCACAGGAAGCCCAAACATTTCCTCCAGCCAGCTGCTGCTTCTACCAGCAGACCCAGACTGGTGCTCGCGCTCCTTCTCCTCAGCTTCAGCCTCGTGTTTTGTTTTGCTTCCTGGTTTGGAACACGGACCGATGTATCTTGCAGATCAGTGGTTGATCAGAGGCCCTGATCAACCACTGGATCTACTTTTTCTTGGGAGTAATTAGGCTCTCGTGCAGAGCCAGGAAATACCAGGCTGGCTGTATGAGAAAGTGTGTGTGAGTGCCAGTCATGCTGTGGGGCCAAATCCGGCTCTCCATGACGTGCATTAAATCATTAAAGTTTAGTATGAGCACATGGTTCTTGGCTGAGTTGAGTCCAGTTAAGGTTGTGATCAGATGGGGGGGTAATTCTCCAGGAAGTGAATGTAAGTCGGTGTAACAGTGTGTTTGTGTTTCAGGCAGCTGGACGACCTCCACCCACACACTTACATCATGCTTAAGCCTGTTCCATCCTCCACGAGAAGCAAGAACTGAGCAACTGGAGGCTGCAAGAACAAGAGAAAACGTCTTGTTCGGCAGGTCCATACATACTACACGAGAAGCACGTCTGCAGCGGGGAGGGATCACTGCGGGGGGCGATGTCTGCTTTATGTGCAATGAACCCGGTTGTTACCTCCGCCGAGGAGGTTGTTTTCCCCGGCGTCTTTTTGCTCAAGATAACTTAAAAGGTTACGGACGGATTTTATTAATATTTCAAGAGTTGTTGAAAATGTAAAAATGAAGAACTGATTAAATTCTGGTGGTGATCAGGATCACCGTTTGGATCCAGGAATGTTTTAAAAGGATTTTTAAACATTGTGCTTGGCAGAGGTTTCCGCTCTCCGAGTTTCTAGTTTCATATTTAACGAGCAGCTTCGTCCGCGGCAGGACGGGTTGTGCACGCCCTGGGTCCGAGTGTTTTATTGCCACATGTAAAAATGTTCGTACTTTCTCACCACCTCGATCAGCTGTTTTATCAAAACAATCCGTTTTGCCGGCAACAGCAAACACACAGAAGCAGCAACTCCGCTTCATGCTTTCTCCGTGTTAACGACGCCCACCTCCAATGTTCGACCAATCACACGATACTTCTCGCAGCCTCGCAAGAAAAAGTTCTGCCAGCCCGGTGTGTCAAGAACTGTCCTCAAACACGTCCGCGAGAACAAAATGATGTCATTTTCTTCTCGGAGCCTCGAGAACAAGAAAAAAGTTCTCGCTTCTCGTGGAGGATGTAACAGGCTTTAGTCCTCAGTATGAGTGTGTGTGTGTGTGTGTGTGTGTGTGTGTGTGTGTGTGTGTGTGTGTGTGTGTATACAGAGTTGTTTCAGATGAGTTTTTGTGGACTATTAGAATCATTGAGTTCTTTATGCTAAGCTAATTAAAATACATCCACCTTGCTACCACCAGGTCCGTAAACTCTGAGATAATTCCTGGTGTCACACGTTCAACAAGGTGCTGGAAACATTCCTCTGCAATGTTGCTTAATGTTGACGAAGCATCACACAGTTGCTGCAGATTTGTTGGCTGAATCTGTATGAAGAGAATCTCTGAGGTATTGGATTCAGGTCTGATGGAGTCCAGTGAAGTCATCTTCATGCACAGGGAAGCGGCTGTAGACGGTGTGAGCTTTGTGACATGGTGCATCATCCTGCTGGAAGTTTCCACCAGAAGATGGTCAGCAACGTCATGTAGGCTGTTTTTTTTTTGTTAAATAAAGATAGTATAAATAAGAACTGATCGGTAATGAGGCTTTTTTTCCAGTGAATATCCAGTAAACAGAAAAACTATAAAAACTTAAGTCATAATTTTAGGTCTCGACTAGACTGACCTGTAGTTTCTGCAGGTATTTGGACGTTTTAAAAGCATTAGTTGGTACTGAAAAATGCTTCATGTAATGAAAGTATGTCCCACATCATCCCAGCGTCTGTTGATACAAGGCAGGATGGATCCATCCTTTAATGCTGTTCTGACTCTTCCATCTGAACGAGACAAAATTTTAATGGACCATTTTTCCTCCTCCTGATGGGACTGATGCCATGTATTTGGCTGATTAGATTTTGTTTGTACGTAATAAAGTGACCAGTGAGTGTACATGTGATTTCTGTATGTGGATGTTAAAAAAAAAAAAATCCATCCAACTATTCATTTCCTGTTAACTAGGTTGTGTTATCCTTAATAAATCACATTAGGATGTATTAATATTGGAGGCATTCCAGATTATTTCATAACAGTCTGGTTTGAACAACCCTGCAGGGCATTCAAGGAAAATGGCCATTGCAATTTCCTGAAAACCAAAGTTGTGTTTTTAATTAGAATATTCTGGTGCACAACATGAACAAGTTGAACCTCCTTTCAGTGTTTGTTTGCTCAGACTTTTATGCTGTTTGGTGGCAAAATGAGTTGTAAAGGTCTTCAAATCAAAGGACTTTGCAGACACCTTGGATGTTTTGGGTCAGTGATAAGCTGATTTAATGTTTTGGAATGATTTAATGTTTATGTTTAATGTTTATGGAAGCTGGCAGAGTTAAATTTAATGTCTGGACAGCTTTATTTCAGCCGTGTGTATCCTAATATCTTTGTTTGTCTCGGACATGCAGAGTTTCCCATGTGGGTGTTAGCAGTGTTGTTTTTAAGGCACACCCAGCCGGTGTCACCACATTCAGAACTGAGCAAGCAGATTGTGCAGAGGAAATGTTAGTGTGGTCAGCTGACCTGCAAAGGCCAAATCCTGCTTAAGAGATGGGGGGGGGGGGGGGAAGTAGCTGAATGGGTCACTTTACCTTTAAACTAGGAAATAAAGTAAATTTAATGAAAAAAGGCGCAAAGAAAAGGATGCAACTCTTAGGGAGAGTCCAATCATTTATTTCTACTGCACGTTTAAAACAACTTAGTGCTGCACAGGATAGATGTCAGAAAATAAGCAAAAAGTCAAATAAAAATTAAAGCTGCAAGCGGCATCCATCGGGTCCTCGCCTCATGCCGAACGCTCCACCCGAGTCTTCTTTCTCATAATGCAACATGTTAAGGACCCACAGAGCCAGTTAAGTTTAATGAAGAAATACAAATCGCATAAAGAGGAAAAAAAATGGTTGTAAACACCAAGATGGCGGACTTTTTAGCTCAAGCTCATCTTGGGATGTTACACGTGTGCTGAATTTCGTAGGCCTAGCTCAAAGGAGCCTTTCTGGACCCTCGGGACCCCCCCAAAATTGCCCCCCCCCCCTCTCCACAATACATATTACAATGTGTTAAGGACCAACCAAGTAGGATTGCTTTTAATTTTGGTACAGATCGCATGTATTTCTGTGAAGATATGAGAAAAGTGTTTCATGGCGAGAACGCTTTTTTCCATGGGTTGCCACAGTAACACGCTTTCTCCTATTGGAAAGATTTGAATAACTTTTAGTCCCCATCTTGTCACGAAGCTCCCTGGCGAATGTGGAGCCAATCGCATGAATCGCCTCAGACTAGTTCGTTCAAACACGATGCTCCCAAATTGACAAAAACGGGCCAAAAAATGGTTGTAAACGCCAAGATGGCGGACAACCTGTTGCCATGACAACAGGTCTACAATTTACTTTTTTACTCGTCTTGTGTTAGACATGTGTACTGAATTTCGTCATCCTACGTTAAACTAAACTTTTTTTGACCCCATTCTAGGGGCCATTTTTGGCGTTTCTAGGGGGCGCTGTTGAGGCATTTTTGCATTGGCGTGCATGCGGACCCGAGAATATCGCTATTTTCGCTGGGCTTGAGGTGTGTGATAAGTTTTGCAACTTTTCACAGGGGCTAAGGGGGTCAAAATTGAGCGAGTTGTTCATAGAACGAGAATAATAAACATTTCAATAACAATAGGGCCCTGCTATACTTCGCATGGCTCGCACCCTAATAGTTAGATTAAAAAGCAAAGACAACTTGCTCATTTAGGACTGTGCTGGAAACCAGGTTGCCTGGTGCTAAATCCCACATGCAGTGGGGCAAATATTTGTTAAAAAAGTGAAACTTCTAGCTTTTTACACAAGCTGCTAGTGTTTAGCTCCTTCAGTTGTGATCCAAGCAGTTTGTTTTCTTACTAATACAAATAAAGACTGAACTGTAGATGGTTTTAAACTACATTAAGAGACTTGTGTATGCTATGAAAGCAATGACAGACACATTTAGAGCCGTTAATTCTGTCTGAGGGTGCCGTAGATGTTAGAAGGCTTTTGTCAGCTCTAAATTTAAACTTTTATGCAGTCGGGACAAAATAAGCAAAGCCCTGCTTGTATGTTTCCCCTCAAGATGGAGGTGCGACCTGGATTCTGTTGCAGTGTTTTCACAGCAAACAAGGAGAAAGATGGTGAGCTTGAAGTCGCCAGGTGAATGTTGGAGAGTCTCAACAGATATGTTGGGTCAACTCTAGCTCATCCACAGCAGACTGGGCAGACTGGGAGGTTTTAGAGGGATGGGATGTGCAGCGTACGCATGTACAAGTGGATAAAACATGACCACATGAAGGAACAAGAACACGTTGCTTTAGGTGTGTGGTTCCTGTCCTGACACTCGTACAGACTTATTATGACCTCACTGCTCCAGCAGTAAGCAAACGGCTAATGTTGGATAATTAGGCTGAAATATTTTAATGTCCCGGCTGAGAAAAGTAGATCAGGTCTGGGACTCTTGGTACCAAGCCCTGAATGTTGTTTTTCAGCTGCTGACTTGGTGCTTACATCATGTTTACAGCAGTTTTGGGAGAAACACAGGCTGTAAAGCACAACCAGGCTGGTTTTAATGTGTTCCTTCGTAGGAAAGGTTGAATACAGAACCATGGTTTTTCAGACTTCTTCATGGTTTCACAAACTTTAAACTTCATGTCATGTTCAAACTTTCTCCTTTTGCAGTAAAGCGTCTTAAAATAAATTGAGATGTTGGTTGGTTGTTGCCATGTTTTTCACAGCCAACGGGTGTGTGATAAATTAAAGAACAGCATTCATTGCAGCTGTGCAGATCAATCCAAATATAGATGCCATCAATACCAAGTCTAGTATCGGTATAGATTGGTACCAGTGGGATGATATCGATGCGTCTTTTGCAGAGGGTCAGGTTGGGGTTAAAAAGCTGGAAAATGTGGATGAGAACTACCCATTAGTAGATTTTGCTTTTATTCAGCAAATTTGCACTGTTGCCTTTCTTTTATTTCATTTTCACAAAAAAACCCACTTAAATTTAATTTTCTTGGGTCTTTTTCAAATTGCTACTAAAAATTATGTATTTGACAAAAATCTTTGATTATAATCAGAATTTATAATAAAGAGAAAATGATTACACGACCGTTAAATTTCAAGCAAAAGGGTATCGGTATTGACGATACTTGCCCTGAATTTACGTGGTATTTGCTCGCAGCATCAATTTGCAGCATCACGCAGTAAAAGCATTCAACTAATGCAACAAACTGGTCTTTTTCCTGCTTTTTATCACGTAGATAAAACGTAAACACATCCCTGTTAAATTTGCTGTTTGTAAATAAATAAATAAAAATGAAAAAAATGAAGCCACAGTCATTCATAAAGAAGGTAGATTTGCAAACTGTATAATTCAATTGAGATAAAACAGAAAAAACTATACGATAAGTTGGATAAATTTGGACACCCCTAAACTAATACGTTTTACTCAATAACATGACTGTCTTCTTGTTGAGCAGCTCTCTTCATCTGGACTTTGTCATATTTGCTCACTTTTTATTTCCAAGATGCTGGAAATCTGTGGGATTGTGAGAACATGTCCTGTTTGCAGCCCTCTTTAGGCCATTCTACAGATTTATTTTACATTTAGGTCTGGATTCAGGCTGGGCTGTTCCAAAGCTGTTATCATCTTCCGTTGATGTCTTGTTGCCTTTATTCTTTTGGATGTCTTCTCTGGCTTACCAGGTTGTTGAAAGTTGAAATTCATCTTTAACTTTTTAGCTTTTTAGCTCCTCCTCCTCCTCCTCCAAAATCCCAGTTCCAGCTGAAGATCGACCCCAACGCATGATACTGCCACCACCATGCCTCACTGTGGTACTTTTTGTAGGATGAAATTGTGGCCAAAATATTCAATCTTTGTCTGATCCGACCAGAACACACATTTTCCCACATGCTTGCTTTCCATGTCGCCATGTTGTCTGAGTGGTACACAACCTGTACTTGCCAGAAATTCCTGCAGCTCCTTTAGCGTTGCTGGAGGTCTCTTGGCAGCTTTCCTGACCCGTTTTCTCGTCTCTTCATCAGTTCTGGGACATTTCCAGTTCCTTGCAATGCCGCATGTTTTTCTCCACTTTGCCGTGTTTCAGTATTGTAGAAATATTTTTGCTGCAATCGTCTCTTTATTGATGCATTTCAGTAAACTGGGATCCGTAGCTTTTTTCTGTGGCATAGAATTAAGTGAAAATCCTAATAAGGGGTCTTTTTAACACCTTAATGCCTGGTGTTGTAAAAGTTGCAACAAACCACTTATGACTTTTTAATTATATTTTTTATATCTACTTATTTGACTTTATTTGCTTTTATCCACTCTTGTTTTTGTATTTAGTTCGATATAATCTATTAATTTTTATGCATTTAATTTTAAAATTACATTTAATTTCCAGTTTTTGTTTTTTTTTACCTGTTAGATTTTAAATGTCAATAAATTCAGGCATTAAGAGCAGAGATGTCCACAAGACTACTGAATATTAGATATTTCTTTATTTTAGACAAAATAACACAATTTAATCAACAGATTAAAAAAGTAGCAATTATTATATTACATTACAGTCCGAAAAGGAGCAGGATGAAGCAATGCTTATGTATTCCTGCCCCCATTTACAATTATAACCTTTTCTTCCTTGGAGTTGTTAAATAATCCCATAAATAGTCAGTTTTCTTTGATTATTTTTTTTTATTTTACTTTATGGAATATTGGGAATAAATTAAGAAAAAATATTCTACAAAATATATTAGTTTAGTGTTCTGCAACTGGTTTCTATTTTTAAATACTGTTTTGTTTTGTTTTTTCCCCTCATAGATATTTTTAATTTAAAATTGTGGTCTGTTTCTCTTAAAAAAAAAAAAAAAAAAAAAAAAAAAAAAAAATTAAAAACTTGGCATTTTAAAAAGGGTGTGTACAGTTTTCATATTCCCTTTAGGAGTTGTTGTTCTTTAAATACTGATGGTGTTCAGTCACACTGATGGAGCCAAGTTTGGAGCATCTGCCTGGGAAAGTTTCACTTTAACAATTATAAAAGGTCAAATTTTTGCAAACAAACCAGATTTAGGCAGAAATGTTTGTTGAAGTCTTAAAAATATCTGATGTTTGGATTTTACTTTCAGCAACATTTACATTGACCTGCTATTAAAACAGCAGCTTGGTGTAACCGTGCTGTAATCCCTGTCAAGTTGACAATGTAACAGCTGATGACAGCAGCAGACTCCTCTCGGGCTCTTCTGTGGCCCGACCCCCTTCACTTGTCTGGTGCTGATGAGGTCATCGCTCAGCTGTTCAGGGTCTCTGCGGTACCACAGGACCGCCTGTCACTCCTGGAAGCGTGACATGGCCGGTCAGCACTCGTGCCATGAGGGGAGTCCTCCTCTGTAGCAGCTGGCACGAGACTGAGCGAACTCAGAGGGGTTGTTGATACCAGGACAAACGCAGCGCCTTTGTCTCAGAAGGGCTTAAATCAAGATGTTTTCATTGCATTGTCTCGTAAGATTTCAAGTGACCTCTGTTGGTTTGATTGCTGGGAGAAATTATCAAAAATCTTTCAATGTAGTCATTTAAAGAGACACTACAAACATCCAACCTTTAAAACTCTGTTTTTTATTACATTAAATATTAAACATACACATCCATCAGGCTGTAGCATCCCAGGCTGAAAAACTGTCTTTTACTGCTTTTATTTTTCAGCCTTGAGCTTCACATTAGAGCTGTGTTTGGCTTTATAGCACTGTCAGACATCAGCAACTCGATATCAACATGTTGGCTCTTGTAGATGCACATCGTTGCTGATTCAGCAAGAAAAAGCAAACGGATTTTATCTGACAAAGTGACAAACTGGGCCGACCTTTCCCGACGAGAGAGAACTCAGAGAAGAGACAGGATGCAAGTTGAATGGTTCTTTACCAAACGCCAAAGTGAGACAACCTGCCAAAGGTCACAAGTCCCGCTTTGATTAACCACCGTTAATATGTAACTAATAAATCAATGCAGGCAGCTTCCCTGCAGACAAAGTGTTCAGGATTACAGTTAATGGAGGAATCTACACAGAGTAGCCTGAAGGATCATTATCAGTCACGTCTCCACAATCATCAATAAATCAAAGTGTTACAAATGATGCAAACTAGTGTTTCACAGAGTCTTTAAGTTGGATAGAAATGATTTGAACCCTGAATTCAGGTCGCAGTAATGATTTAAAGTTAAATTCACAACTAAGGACAAAAAACTGATCAAACTGGCTTAACTGTGTTTGTGTCTCAAGTGTGGCATATTTCCTTCCTTCTAATATTTTATATGTAACTAAATAAAAATAAAAGGTTTATGTTGAAGTTAGCAGGTTTCTTTGTGATTGAAGTTTGATATTTATAGAAGCCATGTGAGATTAAGCTGTTTTTTATGAGCTGGGATCTTATCAGATGGTCACATCAACACACAAACGGGTCATTAAACGTGTTGAAAGTTGGACCAGTTTGACTACAGAGAAGATCAGAATAAAAACCAGGTTCATAAAGTTTGACATGTCCATTAGCCGAGCTGTTTGTCTCAAGGACAGACTGTTATTGTCTCCAACGCCTGCCCTCCTCTGAGAAGCAGGAATCTTATTTGGGGAGGGAAGCGCCCGACTCTGAGGCTCGTGTGATTGGAGGAGGCAGCTGTCCAATAGTACACTAGAACAGAGCTGCACTGACTTTACACCAATAGTGGAATTTTTTTTTTTCTTTCCCCTCTTGTGGAGAGGATTGAGAAAGCGAGAGCACAGAGTGCTGCTAAATCAGCCAGATCGAGGGGGAAAGGGTAGGAATGAAGAAAGCGCTGTCGCTCTGAGGTGAGTGAAGCTTAGCAGCAGGCTTAGGTCTGGTAATTCCCTCCTCTGTTGCAGCTGAATGGGAAGGATTGAAGGGAGAAGTTCCTGGAGCTGGGCGGACTGGAAAAGGAAGAGCAGGGCTGTTTATTTCCAGCCTGTGTTTGCTTTAGCCGGTGAGAGTTCCAGGCATACCAAGAACAAGACGCTGTATTTAGCCAACGTGGATCTGACCGAGGGCATTTTCTGCCGGCTGTGTGCGGAGTTTGGACTTTGATTTGAGCAGCTTTGATTGATCGTTCAGCGTGTTTCTCTGCGACTTGTCAGTAAAACCTAAACGTTCACCCCCACCGTGGATTTTGGACCACAAAATATTGACGCTCACTTTTTTGTGTGCTTTGTAAACAAGACGTTTATCTGCAAGAGCCGAAATTTTACAACTAAAGTCTGTTGTTGGAGGGTTTAACGTCCTCAGTTGTGCTTTTTGTTTCAGTCTGAGCCTCAGTTAAAGCATCACTACGGCTCTCTCTGGCAAATATGTCAGAAACATGAGACATGTTTCTACTCGCGCTGTCAAATTATGGTTGTCAAGGACAACTCGGGCCTTTAAAAGACGCTCCATCTGTTTTAGGGTCTTTAAATGTTTCCCATCAGCTTTTTATTTTATTAGATTTCTACTATTTGACTTTGTCTGTCCTCTCTTGCAGAAAGAACACAGAGATGCCCGAGCGCAGGAGAGGAGAAGGACTCTGTGGCCCCTTACTACGTTGAAACCCCTTACGGTTACCAGTTAGACCTGGACTTCCTCAAATATGTCGACGACATTGAGAGAGGCAACACCATTAAGAAGCTGAGTATCCAGAGGAAGCCCAAGGTGGCCAAACCGTTGGCGGCGCCTCGTGGCAGCATTGGAGGAGTTGGCGCCCAGGCTGAATGGACCTCCACAGACTCCCTGTCATCTTCCAACAGCGACGACAAGCAGTCTCCAGTCTTCTTCACCTCCAGGCCCCAGGACGCTGCTCCTCTGACCCCTACTTTCTCCAAGCCGACCTGTGAGGTCCCCCTCCATCAGTCCTACTCTGGCATCTTGGAGCAGAAGCAGCTCCTCCCCCCACCTTCGCCCCGCTTGGTCCCACGTCACAACCCCCAAGTGGAGAAGACCCTCATGGAGACGCGGCGCCGGCTGGAGCAGGAGCGTCTGCTCTTGCAGCCGCTCAGCGAGCCCCCGGTGCCCCGCCGTCGACTCGCAAGCTTCGGCGGCATGGGCTCCAGCAGCTCGTTGTCGTCTTACTCGGGCTCCATCGCTCCAAGCCAGATCTCCCCTAGCACCCACCAGCCACTGCCCATCAACGGTCATCTGTCCAACGGGGAGTATAACCCTTACTACCCGCCATCCATTGGCAGCTCCATCCGCCACAGCCCCTTGAGCTCCGGCATGGCCACCCCAGTGACCAACGTCAGCCCGTTACACCTGCAGCAGATCCGGGAGCAGATGGTGGTGGCCCTGAAGAGGCTTAAGGAGCTGGAGGAGCAGGTGAAAACCATTCCGATCTTACAGGTGAAGATTGCCGTTCTGCAGGAGGAGAAGAGGCAACTGGCCGCTCAGTCGAAGATTCAAGGCGTCGGCGGCTTCCGCAAACGCTCCTACAGCGTGGGCAGCGCTGACCAGATGGAGAACACCATCCAGAAGGAAACGGAGCTGCACATCATGGAGCCAGAATCCCAGGAGCAGAGCGCTCAGCAGCTGGAGGAGTTCAGACGTCTGGCGGCTGAGGTCCAAGCTCTAGGGAAGACGACTAAGGACGGCGACGTGACTGAGGCGGAGCCGCACAATCACGTCCACCAGAAGTCGGTCGGCGTCGTCACAGATGAAAACATGAACAAGCTCTCTGCCGCAGCTACGCAGAGAAGGGAACGTCTCCGGGATGTCGGTGTGGCAACGGAACGGGTGGAAAAGCGGAGCGCTGCGGTCGTCGTGACTGAGGCCATGCTGGGAATCACGAGCGAAGCGGAGAAGGAGGTCGAGCTCCAGCAGCAGACAATCGAAGCTCTGAAAGAGAAGATCTACCGGCTGGAGGTGCAACTTAAAGAAACCACACACGAGATGGAGATGGGAAAGCTAAAACTGGAGCTCCAAGCGGCCGGCGGGACCAGCAAGAAAAGGGCGGACAAAGGTTTGATGGTCCGGCCGGAGGTGTACAACGCCTGCGTGGAGGCCAAGGTCCAGACGCGCACCCAGGGAGTGGGTGACCATCTGGAGTTCAGCCACGTTGGCACAGATAAAACTGCACAGACCCAAACTGTGGGAGTCTCCTGTCTGCCCAGTTTGCAGAGCATCGCTACGGGACCAGAGGTCTCCATGGACCAGTGGGTGGTGCATGAACGTGTGGAGGTAAACGACCAGTGTGTGGGGAGGTGGGTGGAGACGCGCCACCAGCAGGTCGGCGTGGAGCTGAGTGTTTGTGAGGTGGGGGTGAACACAGAGGAGTCGGTGGACGGCTTGGCCCTCCGCAGAGCCGCGGCGGAGCTGAGCAAAGAGTCGCGATCCGTCGGGTGCGGAGACTGTTCGGTGGATGTCATCGTTTCTCCCGTCAAGGCGTTGGTTTCACGAGGAACTGACGCCGGTTGTGTCGGTAAAGTGGACTCGGGAGTCATGGCCGCTCCTGACTCGGCGACCCAGCACACCAACACCGAGACCGAAGTCACAAGCACGTCCACGAACACGTACACCACTGACGTCACCGACTCGTTCACTGATATGGAGCTGGTCACCTGCGACAAGCACACCAACACGGCGGCCACTGAAACCAGGACGGTAGCCGCAGGGGAGGGGCTCGTCAAAGACCTCACGTCAGCAAAGATGCGTTCGATCGCCGTAGGAACCATCACAGACGCGTCGTCGTTCCTCTGCAAGTCAACTGGAACTAAAACCAAAGAGTGCGGGGTGGGGCCTGTTAGCATCCATGACAACTTCTTGATTGGTTTAAAAACCAGGAACATAGCGTGCGGCCCTTCCCAGCCAGCAGAGACTGTCATCGGTGCTGTGGAGGCAAAAGCTGCAGAGGTGAAAGCCGAAGCCACCCCGCAGGGCGCAGTCGGGCTGGACCATTACATCGAGAGGGTGCAGAAGCTGCTGCAGGAGCAACAAATGCTGCTGGCGGAGAACTACAGCGAGCTGGCCGAGGCCTTCGGCCAGCCTCAGTCCCAGTTCGAGTCCATCAACAGCCAGCTGGTGAGCACGCTATCATCTATCAACACCGTCATGAAGTACGGAAGCGCCGAGGACATCCTGAAGCTGCAGGCGGACTCCAGCAGAGGTGAGAACGCTCCTGATAGATTCCTCTTCCTCACAAATCTTCCAGTTGCAACATGAAAGCAGCTGAAAGGGGGAACGAACTGGTTGTAACGTATTCAGAGCCTGAAAGAGTCGAGATGAACTCTCACTGCTCTGCGGCGCCTTTAGTCTCCTGCAAAACGACTAAACACATTACGTTACTACAGTATTACATTACTACCATGATTAATACATTTACACTGAGATCTAATTACGCTGGGGAGTTTATTATGTTTTACAAGCTTCTTGAAAACCAGAACTCAAGTTGTTTTATACATATATAAATACACAAAAGGAGTAGTTGTACAAGTACGTAGCACTGGAAAGTAAAGAATAAACAAAGGAAATGTTTCTCATCCACATTTCCTCATATCAGCTTTTGTGGAACCTCAAGGAGAAGACAATCTTCTGCCTGGTGTAAAAATATCATAAATCATATCCTGCTGGTTTCCTGTTGTCCGTGTGGATTTCTCAGGACGTTTTCTCATCATTGTTTTTTAACAACAAACTCAAATTTCAAACTTTTAGCTCAATTTATTGTTCCTGAATTATTTGAATTAAAAACATGTTTAGTTTTTTTTTATAACTGAGAAAATATATAAATGAAAAATATAAGAGAAAATATTAAAGTATAAATTAAGTTATCTTATTTAACTAATGCATATTGATAATTATTTAAAATGTATTTTCTTGTGGAAACCTGCAACAGGTGGACATGTGAGATCCAGTATGATCCAGTTAACCCAGAATGGTGGAATTTCTGGACTGGTGCAATAAAATGTTCACCATTACACTCCCAGCTGATCACATCCATAAACTTAAGCATCCTCTGTTAAAATATTTCATATTCTGACCAGTTTCTCCAGATTTTTTCCCTCTTTTTGTTTTGATACGTCAAATTTCTTGATTTATTTCCTGGTTTCTTTCATAAAATCTTGAAACGACTTAAAGGCAACCTTTGGTGTCTAGAATGGCGCCCAACAAATAAAATGTATTATTATTATTATTATTATTATTATTATTATTATTATTATTAAAGTACATCATCTGCAACATATGCAGTACTTTATTACTTTCAGCAAATCATTTATTTGCTGATTTCAAACTGTTTAATGTGACGACGCGTCTGCAGAAACCTGAAATACATCTGGTTTTTAGCCAATGTCGTCGTCTCAACGTGGACATGTCGAAATAAAGATCATCATCAGACAAGTTTCAGCCCAGAATCCAGACAAGTTTCCATTAAGATCCCAAACAGCCTTACAAACCTGCAACTTCCGACATGTTTCCCTCCATTTCTTTCTACATGCACGACCACCGTCAGACCCCCCGATGAGCAGGGCCGGATCAAAACTGCACAGGACCCTGAGTCCAGAGTGTTCCATGGGCCCCGTTCCACAACATAATATTGTAAAAATTGTAAATGATACACTGTGAAATGACTTTTCTAACATTTCTCAGTCAGTGGTACCAGTAGCAATACTCTAGACTCTGTGGTGTAACTATCTGGCTTTTATGTACATTTTGTTTCATGTCCAAACGGCTGGTGTTTGCCCTACGTGGGTGTGGGCTCCTGGGCCCATTCCCATTGGGCCCATGTGATAATTCGGCCTTGCCGATGAGCAGATGCATAATGATTCTTTATGCACGGGAATGCAACTCCTACTATTTGTTTTATTTGTGGCTTTTTTAGCTTTAAAAATTTCCGCGATTTTCAACCGTTGCACGATTCTCTGTACGTGTCAAAAGAGTTCAATATTTGCCTTAAAATAAACTTTTATTTATTTTCTCCCTTTAAGTGTGAAATAAAAGCATAATGTTGCACATCACAGCAGTTCAGCTGCTAGATGTACACGTCGCGCTGCAACTGGGCCGCCAGCTGATGGAGGATGTAGTCGTAGGGCTGCAGCTGTTTCTGCAGTGCAGTAAAGTCTGGAGGTTTTATATGTTGGGGGGGGGGTCGAAGCGTTCACACATGGTCTAAAGAGAATCCTGATCGGAGCAGACAGGCCAAAGTTATCTGTGACCCTGAAGAATGCGACGGGGGGCTTTGGACATGAACCAACAATGAGCTCATTTCTGCCGGGAGCCAGTAGCGTCGCACCAGTCGGCCTCTTGTTGTTTTTTGCGAGCTGCCCTGCCTTGGCCAACACCTCCCCGTCCGTGCTGATTCATGGCTCCTTGCGAGTTACATAAGAGGCATTCATGCCGCGCGGCTGATGAATGCGAGGTGATTGTCTGTGCATGTGTGCGAGCTTGTTTCTGCCCTGTCGGCGGCCTTTTGTGGAGCACTGAAAGACCAACCGGGCTGAGCTTCTGTTAACTGTAGGCGGTGTTTGACGGCACGGTGTGGAGGAACATCTGGAAGGTGTCTGTTGAAGGTTAAAGAGTACAAATAGGATCAGAAAAGCTCCGTTTACATCAGCATTGTTTGGGTTTTTTTTTTTAGTTGACAGAAAGGAAACTCATCAGGACTTGAATATTTAAATTTTCTCTGCAGACTTTACCATGTTTGTGTCATTAAAGCCTGAAAAACCAGTCTCATAATGGTTTCTCAGCCACACCTCAATGTAAATGTCAGGTTTGTTCTGCTGCCATGCAGGAAGTAGCTGAATTACCAGCTCAAGTGAGAGAAAACTAAAAAATAAATCAAATGGAGGAGATTTATGTGCATCACAGATGTTAAAATGTCTAAAAATTTCCAACTGTAGCGACAATCAGTGTTGATTCTGAAGAGAAAATTATTCTCTTTTGCAAAGGAAACAGTCAGAAAAAAGTGTTTCTTTGTGTTTTTCTGTTTGTTTTGGACAAAAATAATCAGAATAAATTATTGGGGGTTTTTTTTTGTTTTTTTTTAGCCACTGGTTGAGATGTTAGTTAATAACAATGTTAAGACAGTGAAATGGTCGAGATTAAAAAGTTTGGGTTTTACATCCTGAAAGCAGTTAAGGCGACTCAGGCAGGTTTATTTCCACATTTTTTTATCAGAAATTCCTCGTAGTTGCTGCACATTTACTTGAACCGCATTGTTAGCAGGACTCTAAAGGCTTACATTATAAAACAGGATCCTGGTGAACCTTTAAAGACTGTTTTTCTTTCTTCTTGCAGAGAGCAGCCAGCAGCTGCAGACCCCGACCGCCCAGACGGAGCCGTCGGAGACGGGGAGGACGTCTCAGACTCCGGCAGCAGCAGATAAACCTGCACAGCAGCAGCAGATCAGCGCAGCCGAGCAGAAGAGCCGCATGGACCTGCAGATGTCTACAGCGCTTCATGGTACAACATCTGCAGAGGAACGAGGAGGGGAGGGGGGGGGTGGACTGATGTCCAGCAGATTCTTTAATACAAAAGCCGACGCTGTAGCCGGCGTGCACCTCCAGGACAGTCTGTGACAACAGACACGATGGCTGAGCTGGACTTTTATTCTGAAAGTGACCGTTTGGAATTACTTCCGCTTCTTGATGTGGTTTTGTTTGTTCTGGAGGTCTGGTGTATGTAGGGAGGTATGAACACACAAACCAGCCGATGCAGAACTACAGACGTAGCTCTCTGTTAGTTAGAAGTGGCATTGTGGGTAAACATGACCAAAACGTGTGTGTGTGTGTGTGTGTGTGTGTGTGTGTGTGTGTGTGTGTGTGTGTGTGTGTGTGTGTGTGTGTGTGTGTGTGTGTGTGTGTGTGTGTGTGTGTGTGTGTGTGTGTGTGTGTGTGTGTGTGTGTGAGTGTGTGAGTGTGTGAGTGTGTGAGTGTGTGAGTGTGTGAGTGAGTGTGTGAGTGAGTGTGTGAGTGAGTGAGTGAGTGAGTGAGTGAGTGAGTGAGTGAGTGAGTGAGTGAGTGAGTGAGTGAGTGAGTGAGTGAGTGAGTGAGTGAGTGAGTGAGTGAGTGAGTGAGTGAGTGAGTGAGTGAGTGAGAGAGAGAGAGAGAGAGAGAGAGAGAGAGAGAGAGAGAGAGATTAAGCAGAAGTCCGGTGTGGAAGAACAATCTGATCGACTTCGCTGCTCGGATCCGTTCTGTTCCAATGTGGAGGAAGAAGTTCTGCATTGACCAACAGAAGAGCGAGTTTTCATCTGTGATGTTTGTCTCGGCCGATGTGAGAAACCGCGACACGCTTTTCTACGAAACGTTGTGGTTGTGAAGTCGTCAGACGGGAAAAAAGACGCATCTGAAGGATGGTAGTTGTTTTCCTGCTGACTGTAGCGGGTACGGAGTCACTGTGCTCGGCTTGTGGCCCTCCTCCATCAGCAGGAGGTTTCATGGTGTCTGCTGCGTTTGCTGCACCTGAGATCAGTTTAATTCCCGTGTGTGTGTGTGTGTGTGTGTGTGTGTGTGTGTGTGTGTGTGTGAGACTGGTAAAGAACATGTAGGATGTAAATATGTTGCACTTCTGTCTGCATTATGAGACAAATTAATACAAGCAATATGAGGCATGATGTGAGTTTGGCTTAAAGTTGCATCAGATTGTCAGGACTTTAATCCCTCCAGCCCACCTGAACGCCTCGTGGGAGTGTGTTTCACACACGCTGCCGATACAAAAGAGGCTAAATGCGACCACAACTGCATCACAAGCTTCACACTCCCACCTTTCAAAACAGTGGAAACGTGCTGAGCGACCCACAGCTGTGTGTGTGTGTGTGTGTGTGTGTGTGTGTGTGTGCGCGCTTTCAGCAGCATACGTGTTGATACTTGAACACACACACACACACACACTGGCTGCCTCTTCTGGCCGTCCCCTGCAGCATTAAGAGGCCCCTCCATCGCGGCAAGTCCTGGCAGATGTGCTGGGTGTTCTGGCTCTCTCTGCTGGTATTTTTGGTTTTGCAGGCCGGCACTTAAAATGACTGAGATGCTTCAGGCTTTGAGGAGACGTCAACTTTCTCTTCCAGATCAGACAAAGACACTGAAAGGGCTTCTAGTTTTAGTGGCGTTCTCAGCGCCGGCTGCTCTGCTGATGATAAATAGATCTGGAAAAGTTGATCTGCCCCTTCATGAGTCGTGTTTTTGTCTCACCAGGGCAGCCGTGCAGTCAGAACACCCTGAAATCTATCATGAAGAAGAAAGACAGCCGACCCGACTCCAACGGCACCAAGAAGAACCTGCAGTTTGTCGGCGTCAACGGAGGGTGAGAATAAACAAAAAGAAATTCTTCCGGTTTAAGTTTCTGAACTGAGCTGTTTTTAGCTGCATGTTTGAGACCTAAAGGAGGTAAAAAGCTGCTGCTGTTTGTTGTTTACACAGCTGTTGTGTCGGCACTTCCGCCTCCTAACCGAGGGCTTGTTAACGTCCACACGGCCGCTCCAGGTCAAAGCACGTTGCGTGCAGATATCATGAAATCTGAGCTGCCGCCTCTTTGTGCAGAGGAAATAAAAAAATTTTTAAAAAACCCACCTGAGTCTCCAGGTTTCTGAGCTTCTGTCGCCCCCTTGTGGTACAGATACGAAACTACGTCAAGCGACGACTCCAGCTCGGAGGACAGCAGCTCCTCTGGCTCAGAGGAAGAGGACGAGGAGGAGGAGTACGGAGAAAAGGAGGTCAAGAAAGTGGAGGAAGGAAGCAATGGGGAGGATTTCCAGACGGAGGGAGCAGAGGATGTAGATACGAAGGAAGAAGGTTCTGAGAAGGAGAAGAGAGAGAGGTGGGTCTAAAAACCAAAAGGATCTTCACATGATGCAGAAATATACAAACAGATTACGTTAAAGGTTTAGATGCACAGCAGGTTGATGCAGGATCGGGATGGACTTTGTCTCGGTTTAAACTCAAATTTACATTATTTGCCATCAACAAAGAGGGAATTGTTATTTAACTGGCTGCTGCTGTAACCACGGTTACAATAAACTGCAAATGGAACAAATCAGCATTAATAAAAAGATAAACTATAAAAACCTCCGCCAAGGCCTTTAAAAACTTCCTGGATCCAAACGGTGATCTGGATATCACCAAAATGAAATCTGTTCTTCCTTTTCTCCTGAAAATGGAACAAAAATCCCTCCATAACTTTGAGTTATCTTGAACACAAACAGACAACAAGCAGATCAACGCTGGTGAAAACCTTACATAACAGAGGTAATGAATTACTTCTGTCTCTCTGCAGATAGCAACATAGCTGCCGATGAAATCACAGATTTCTCCGTCTGCATGTGTGATTCCCTACGTTTCTGTCTGAAGTTATTTATCTGGAATAATCTTTTTGTCTTTGGCTTCGACCTGAAGGCACGAGTTAAGCGAGAAGATGCTGGCTGCCTGCAGCGTTCTCAAAACCCACCTTAGTGACGCGAAAGCCGTGAGCAGCAAAGATCTGGTGAGTCACCTGGAACGCCTGAAGATGCAGAAAGGAAAACGCCGTCGGCGTGGATGGAGATTATTTTCATGTGTTCTGCAGAATTTTCTGAATGTGTCTGATAACAGGGGTCTCCAACGCTGTCCTGCAGGTTTGGATGTATCCCTGCTCCAACACACCTGACTTACCCTAAACGGATCCAACTTCACAACGATGATTAGTTTGCAGGGATACATGGAAAACCTGCAGGATGGTGGCCCTCGAGGACCACAATAACTTGCTTTTAGCTGCTGTTGTGTGTAGGATGGCCAGATGTCGCGCTTTGTGCAGGATTGTCCCACATTTCTATAACTCTTCACACGTCCCACAAAACGGGGCGCTGTCCCGCATCGTTACGACCAGCCTTCACTTTTGTGAAGGAAAAATAAAAACAAAACGAAACGGGCTTTTACTAATTGTGTGTTTCAAAATATTTGGCAGCTGTCACGTCACACCGCCTGCTGATTTGTTACACTCATGTCAATCAGACTAGGAGGCGGGACTTAATGCACATCTAGGATGCACCCACTAATGAAAATAAATAAATAAATAGATAAATACACTGATTGATCATGGAGGACAGGGAGGCGACTGCAGCCAAGAAGAAAAGAAAGTTTTGTTACAACAGACTGGGAAAGCAGATATTCCTGGGTTAGACCTGTTCCAGGGACTGGGAGGGTTTGTCAAATTAATTTTCCCGTGTCACACGGTGGGGAATATCTGCGACAAAAAAATCGGAGTCACAGAAACCGCTCTGCTCAGAGGGAGGCTTTATAATCACAGATTTATGTTTGGTTTGTAATTTTATGACCAAAGAGCAGAACAGAAAGTTTATTTTTTATAAAACTCTGTCATGGCGGAGTGGAATCTCACATTGTCCCACATTTAGTGAGAGAAGATCTGGTCAGCCTAGTTGTGCGGCTACAGTCCAGAAGCATGTATAATGGGTTAACTGGTGGCTCGAAACTGGCCCTAGAAGTGAATGTGACTGGTTGGTTGTTTGTCCCTGTGATGGACTCATTCTTCCCCTGACGGTTGCTGGGATACGCCTGTTCTGCCTCCGCAGAGAGCCTGTCTGAACACGGTGCAGCACGAGTGGTTCCGCATCTCCAGCCAGAAGGCAGCGGTGGCGGCAATGGTGGAGGACTACCTCGGGGCGTTTGCTGCCGTCTCACCGGCGGTGCTGCGGCACATCGTCAACATGGCCGACGGCAACGGCAACACGGCGCTGCACTACAGCGTGTCGCACTCCAACTTCCAGGTGGTGAAGAAGCTGCTGGACGCAGGTGAGCACCTGGAGATCGGACTGGTCACCTTTCATCCCGGATTGTTACTTTACAGAAATAAGTGTTTATTTCATTCTGTGTCCTGTTACGTCTCACACACACACACACACACACACACACACACAGACGGATTCAGCTCCAGCAAATCATTGCAGATAAAACATTTAACGAGGAGTAAATGACAACGAGCAACAGAATAAAATATAAAAATACTTTCAAAGGAAAAAGAAGAAAAGTTCAGATGGAAGCAGGTTTAAAATGTTGGTTTTTATAGACATGAATATTTCTTGCTGCTGCCTTCCGGAGGGTTGTTCCAGATGTGGACTGAAGGAAAAGGAAAGTGGACTTCGGTTCGGACTTTGGGTCCTGAAGACCTGAAGGTTCGTAAAAGGATTTTAAATGACCAAGAGGAGCCTGAAAAACATCTTCAGATCTCTGCAGAAACTGTCAGGAAGTCAGACCAGAGGCGTAAAGCTGGTGCTCTATGCGCCGTCTTACTGGTCTGGACCCCAACCAGTGCTGGTTACTGGTCTGTCTAGACCGTTGCAGCCGATCCATCAAGTCAAACTTCCGTCTGTTCAGTGTGTTTACAGTTTTTCTGCTTGTTTTTACATAAAAAAAATAACAGGACTATGAAACAGTAGAAACACACTCGCCCCACCCACACGGCGATGCAGCGACCTCTCTCTGAAGGTTCTATAGACTGTGATGAGGTCTGAACCACTTGCTGCTTTAAAACCTTTTGTCCACTCGGTTTTTTGTGTCCTCGCTCCCTGTGACAGCAACCCCCCCCCCCCCCCGTTCCCATTGTGGTCTTTGTCCCCTCGCTACTGCCGTTCCCTCAGGTCTCCCCTTGTGTCACTCCTGTCCAGACTCTGATGTCTCCAGGATCACCCCCCCCTCCCCACGCGTCTTTGCAACATGTCAGGACTGAAAAGGCGTCTTGCAGGGAGAACACTTCAGAGTGGAGACAAAGCATCAAGGAGGAGAAGTGATGGACTGAAGTGTGTGTTGTTGTTGCACAACAGGCAGCGTCGGCGACAAATCAATCACCGACACGGGGTTTCCCGTCAGGACCACCCATGATGGAAAAACTTCCTCCGGCTTGTTTTAAACTCTGTGTGTCTTTCAGATGTGTGTAACGTGGACCAGCAGAACAAGGCGGGATACACACCCATCATGCTCGCTGCGCTGGCCGCCGTGGAGACGCCAAAGGACATGTGTGTTGTGGAGGAGCTGTTCAGCAAGGGAGACGTGAACGCCCGTGCCAGTCAGGTGGGTTACCGGGGGGGGTTAGAGGTCACGGCGGTCTCTGCAGACAAAAGGAGTTGAAGGAGAAACATGAAGGATTATTAAAAAATCCTCCAGTCTGGGTTTAAAGCCTCACATGTTACCATGGCGACACCTAGTGGTGAACAAGGCACTGCACACGTGGAAATATCCCAGTTTACCTCTGAGAGGTTTTATATGACACTTAGATTAAAACATATAGATCTGAATCCACTTTAGTCTGAGATGTTTCAGTTTAATCTGCAGAATCTGGATCAAACTAGTTTCTGCAGGATTTTGGTTTAAATCCACAAAGTCATGAAGATGAAGACGCAGCTCATCCTCGCATCATTTCATCGTGTTTGAGACAGAAAAAGATCTGAAAGAGCAAATCAGATATTTAGACTTTGTTTTGCTTTGTTTTAGTAGAGGAAAATGGTTAATAGACTTGTGTGTGTATAAAGCAGTTTTCCAGTCATATCAACCACAACACATTATATTCGTCCATTCACACACACTCATACACATTCATACCCCAAAAGACACATCGGGGGCAACGTGGGGTTCAGTGTCTTGCCCAAAGGCACTTTGGCACATAGTCAGGGGAAGCCTGGAGTATATTTCGTAATTAAAAAAAACAAAACAATTTAAAATGTTTTTATTGCCATAAATGTTCAGTGGATAAACTTCAGCCGTTAGACAGAAAGTCAGATTTCATCTCTGCAACTAAGGGTTAATTCTTCTCATGTCATGCTGTCACCAGTTTGTCCTTTTTAAAGAGCTGTGATGCATTTTAAATGCCCAGCTGTCCCAAATAAGACTTTCAGCAGGATTTACGAGGTCAAACGGAGAAACTGTGTACAGCTTAAAACCAGGGGCCACCCACTCTGGTCCTCAAGAGCTATCCTGCAGGTTGGGGTGTTTCCCTGCTACAACACACTTGATTCATATGAAAAGGTTCTGCAACAAGGTGGTATCTTCTGCACCTGCCTGGTAATGAGCCATTGATGTGGTCAGGTGTGTTGGAGCAGGGAAACACTAAAACCTGCAGGATGGGAGCGCTCAAGGAGCGCAGTCGAAAACCCCCGCCTTAAACCTGACTGATTGTTTACACACCCAGAAGGTGTGTGTGACGCGTTCAGAGAACATCACTGTAGCTCAAAGGACACGGGTCTACGAGTCTGGAGCCCAGGAGTCTGGGCCTGGGCATTTAGGTTCAGGTTAAACCTTCCTTTTCTCTGCTTTCTTTGTTTTTAAACCTTTTAATTAAATTATTGTGTGATGTCATAAATCTTGTCTTTGCACTGCCTGTTATTTTCCTAGTTTCGGTCGTGTTAGCCACATTTCATTGATTTAAGGTATGAAAGGAACTTGCCAAACCCGCGGTTCCCTCACGGCTTTGTTCCCGTTTCAGGCCGGTCAGACGGGACTGATGCTGGCCGTCAGCCACGGCAGGATGGACATGGTTCAGGCCCTGCTGGCTCACGGAGCCGACGTCAACATCCAGGACGATGAAGGCTCCACGGCGCTGATGTGTGCCAGCGAACACGGCCACGTGGAGATCGTGAAACTGCTGCTGACTCAGCCCGGTTGCGACGCCACACTCAGCGACAGCGTGAGTGCTTCCAGCTAACAACTGGTTTGGTTTTCCCAGTTAAACCATCACTGCATCGACGCCTCGTTCTGTCAGACATGTTGGACTCAAAGTCCAGGGACACGTTTTCTCTCCACCAAACACAACCAATCGCAACATTTTACTGGTTTTCTCTGCAAACTGCTTCATCAGCAGTCTAGTTGTGACTCAGACCGAACACAAACGGATGTTATATTAGGGGGTCGAAGCGCTAAAAGTTTAGGAAATGCTGCTTTAAGGAGCAAGAGATTTTCTGGAATGAAGAGAAATATTGTTTGCAGGCAATAAAACATGATGCGAAGCTGTAAAGTTCACCAATACTTTGATTTTCTAGAAGATCAAACCTGATTAACTGATCGTGTTGAAGTTGTTCCATTTTTTTCCTGGAACTGTAAAGGGAAAAAAACCAAAAAACAAGTCTCTGTAGCCCAACTTCTTTTATCAAATCAACACAAGATCCAGCAGCTGGATGAAATAAAACGTGTCAAAATATTCTTGCTAAAATTTCATCACATGACCAGAAAACATCCAGATTTATTCATGTGTTCTAGTTGTACAGTTTCCTGTAGTTCTGTTAATTAATGTGTGTAAAATTAAACAGAATGTTATTGTTTTGTATGTTTACTGTTATAAACCATATTTTTAAAAATATTTTTGGAAAATATATTTTTATTTTTATATAGATATAGATATATAGATTTAAATTTATTTTGGAGAAATTCAACATATGCAAGTAGAAACATATGAACACCCGTTCAGACGAGATTCATACATCCCAACCTGCATGCACACAGATCCAGACATGAACAGTACAGATCGACCAGCTGCATTGAACTTGGGCCACAATCCAGCAGGTGCTTCAACACACATGAATCAACTTAAATGGATCCAACAGCCTATTAGGTTCTGCACAGTCATTGAATTGGAGCAGGGATACATGGAAAACCTGCTGGATTGCAGCCCTCATAGGACCCAGTTGAATACACCTGACATAGACCAACATGCAGGCAAAGCAGACATAGGTCATAGGTGCAAAATGCTGGACTAGATACGGTTCATGTATGTAGTCCAGTCCTGTATCTTGTCTAGCTAGATACAGTACATGAAGGCATCCTCAATGCAGTAAAATCTCCAGTAAGAAGCCCCACATTCTGATCCTTTTTTACAATTCTCAACTCCAGTTTCATACTGCAGGAAAGGCCGTGTAACGCTGGGATTAGTGGTGGTAGGTTGCATCTTCTCAAAGCTAAGATGTAGAATAATGTCTCTCAGCTCCTGTGGAGGAAATGTCCAGCAGGGTGCAGACAGCCAGCGTAGCACATGAGGAGGGACAGGTCAACAGGTTTCCTTTAGTATTTAGAGAATGCTGGGAAAGCATGTAGAGAAGAAGAGACCTGCTTGCATTTATCTCAGGTGGAGGTATGACCTGGATAGTTTGGTTTGGGCTGATGGAGCCAGACATCTGATGTGTACTTGCAGGCGGAATCGATCAAGCAGTCAGATTGTCTTACTGGTCACCTCTCTCTGTCTTACGCTGACTTCCTCTCCACACCTCAGGATGAGAGCAACGCTCTGTCCATCGCTCTGGAAGCAGGACACAAAGACATCGCGATGCTGCTTTATGCTCATGTCAACTTCTCCAAAGCGCAGTCACCGGTAAGTCCACATCTGGATCTGCAAAACCTTTGTACAAACTTCCCGTTAATCTGCTGTCTGTGTCCATGTGTCCTGTAGGGAACGCCTCGACTCGGCAGGAAGACTTCACTGAGTCCCACTCGGAGGGGCATGTTTGATTAGAAGCCCCCCCCCCCCCTCCTCTTCCTCAGCTCACAAACACCACGCTGCTATTGGTTCTTGCTGAACAATGCCCTCTTTTTTTTTTTTTTTTTTTTTTACTCGCCTCTCATGAGCCCAAAGTGCCCTTTAAATATGAATGTAACCAGCTGCTGCCTCAAGTCCCATCAGGTTCCGGCCGAAACGTCCGAACCACCGACCATCGCTCACAAGTTCAACAGAAGCTGCCATTTTTTTTCTTTTTTACAGCCTTTCTTTACCTTTTTTTTTTTTTTTGCTTTTTTGCTTTGTAAAGCTCAGTGTTGATCAGTCAGGAGCACCAAAGTGGAAATTTACCCATCATGCTCGAGGGATCGTCTCCTGCATGTCCTCCATATTCCAGTCTGACACAACTCACATGGACGAAGAGACGTTTCTCAGACTGGAGAAACTTCTTTTCTGCAAATCCTTTGTATCTATTTAAAGAGAAGAATTGCAGTATTTTGAATATTTCTTGTTACTCAACAATCCATGAAGTTATATATTTATCAAAGTATAGATTTAATGCAGATGTGTATTTCAGTGTACATATGGTGGTCATAGTCTAGTTTTTTTGTGTCGTTTCTTTACATCAGTCTGTCATGTGTAATATATGCTGTCTGTCCTAGCGTTCATCACGGTGCTGACTTTCATCTTCACATGAGAATTGAAGTGCCTGAAACTTTGCCTTGTAACGATAAACGTCGATTAAAGTGTAAATCAGCTCCTGTTGTCGGGTCGTTACAGCTGCTTCGTGCCTGCTATGAGGAGACTTTAACCCCCTCTGTGCACCCAATGCTAACATGTAGCACACTAAAATTCTAGAGAAAAGAGCTAAAAAGACTGAAAGCATTTAGATAAAACCAGTTTTTATATGAGGCTGAGACTAAACAGTGAGAACGGCACTTCTGGCAAACCACACCAGCAAGCAGAGACTCTACGGGTTTCAGGGATGTCCGTCTTCTCACCGTGGGACAAACTCTCAGCTAACAGCCGGAGAAGCTCGTTTGAAGTGTATCCGTCATGTCGGTCTTGCTGTTTTCTGGTCGGAAGTTTGATTCCAGCTCAAAACGCTCTGCTAACATCTCCTGTGACTGCTTGAGATGAAAAAGTCTTGCTAGTTTCCATGGAGATGGGAATATTTTACTCTTCCTATAATTATGCCTGTCGCAATAAGTAAGTCAATTAATCGCACGCTATGAAAAAATGTGCACAATCAGTTTGCCGGATCCAATAATTATCATTTCTTTCTTTTCTCTCTTAAGGGTCACATTTGTTTGAGGACAATATTAACGAAACACGCAATCCAACAAGTATCTATCTGTACTTCAAACACAATCAACTGCAAAAAAAGACCTTAAACAGGCTAGCTCCATCTTCCCGACAGTCCACGATCACTGTGTGTTTAACCTGTCTGTTAAACACCAAACAGCACAGTGCAAAATGATGTACACTCAGGTTGGTGAAGCCATGCTGCCCTTTAATGTATTGTTAAAAAGGCGACATTTTGAAAAATGTTGCAAACATTTTACAGCCAGTATGAATCACCTGGATGAAGGTACATGTTACAAACAGCAATACACAACTTTATATGTTTTGTCAAGTCCAAACATGTCCCCCTTATGAGCTTTACCATAGACTATGTAACCACGTTGCCTAAACCCCAGGAGAAATCCGGATCTGTTTTAGCAGACTGGGGACTGGATGAGCATAAACTAGTCTGCACATTGAGCTAAATATTCTTTCGAAATGAAAGTATGTTGATCTTTAAAAGGGTGTACTTGCATTATTATGGCATTATTATTTAAGTTGAAAATGGTCTCAAAATGACAACTTAAAACAATATCTATCGCAATAATTTCTTAGATAATTAATTGCATGGCAAAATTAGTTACTGTGACAGGCCTACCTATAATATCTTGGGGTTCACTTATTTCTGGTTGTGATTCTAAGGTGAATTTCAGGGCTACCCCTCCATTTTCGTGACTATAGATCATCAGCATGGACAATCTCCTGAGGTATTTACCTGCGTAACACCTGTTTTATAACAGTAAAACTGCTCAGGTTCACTTTTCTGACTTCTAGTTTTACACAGTTTCTAACCAGACGTAATTTAACTCGTTCCGAAATGAACTAGGCTGTTCTTCTCTGGTTTTCACTGCCAGTAACATTCCAGGTGATGACTGACTACATTGTGCTCATGAAGCTGATATACTTCATTTGTTTTGGGGATTTTCTTGCAGGCAGGAAAGAAGGGTCTCGTGAAGATGGTTAATCGTTTTCAAAATATTTAAAATCCAGACAAAAGGTTGATGTGCTACATCAGGGGGGTCAAACTCCAGTCCTCGAGGGCCAGTATCCAGCAGGTTTGTTGTTTCCCTGCACCAACATACCTGATTCAAGTCAAATGGATCCAACAGCTCCTGCTCAACCTGTTCACGCATTTCAGTCAGGTGTGTTGGAGCATGGAGACACCAAAAACCCGCAGGATGCTGGCCCTGGAGTGTCGCCACCTGTGTGCTGTATGCTTATAAAACCGCTGCAGGCGTCATGGCGTATTTGCAAACGTTACAAATCCAAGTTCAGGCTGCTTCATATCACATCTGCAGCACCAGTTTCTTATTACTAATGCAGCCACTAAACGAAACGTTAAAAAAAATCTCAACCAGATTTACTGAAACAGCTTTACGTGGGAATATGCTCATATGTTTCTGTTCTTTGTGAAATGAGCCTTTAAAAAAGTTTGCCTTGAGCGTTTCCAACACCAAAGCAGAAACACGCAGAGGATTTTTTGTTTTCCTGCCGTCATGTGGTCTGAGCTGTCATGGTTTGGGTTCAAGGTTAAGCCGGCGCAGCGGAGCGCTGATCCCTCTGTCGCACACGGTTATCGCAGCACTGTGGAATGTGCTGCTTTAACTGACACTTTTATCTCCTTCATACCTTTAAATGTCAGGAAATCACGATGGTTCACCCAAAAACAAGGAAAAAGGAGGAAAGAGTGTGTCGCCACTTATTAGGAACTTTGAAAACAAGATCCATCTTCAGGCATAACTGGGACACTTTAAAGACAGTTACTGGTATAATACACAGTAGAAATTCCAGCAGGAACGTTGGTCATCACCTCCGCCAAGGAGGAGGTTTTATCCGTTTGTGTTCAAGATAACTAAAGAAGTTAGGGACGGATTTTAATTTAATTTTCAGGAGTTGTTGGGAATGTGAAAAGAAAGAACTGATTTAATTTTGGTGGGGATCTGGATCAGCGTTATGATCCAGGAACTTTTTAAAGACCTTGGTGGAGGTTTGCGCTCTGAGTTTTCTAATAAAATCCTACAGAGGAAATAAATGTCTCCTCCAACAGTCTCTTGTTTGTCTTCAGAAAGTTCTGTTATCTGAGGCTGCTGACGGAGAAAACTCCCACACCAGATCGAGTCAGACTGACAGAGCTGAGCGTCTTCGGACCGACTGGTTTCCTGAAGAAACAGAAAACCAACCAAACGGCTTATTTCCAGAACATCCAACCATCTGTGTGAGAAGTTAAAACACTGGTGGTAAATAAGTGCAGTGTGGTTCTGACGGACCTGTACAGAGGCACCATGGAGGAGCTGCACCCGCCTCCCATTCTGGAAGGTGTCTTTTTGTGGTTTTGAGAGGGGCGGGCCACAAAGCTGAGGTTGCTGGGTCTGCGGTGGGTCACCTGGAACCCGAGAGTCAGGTCTGGATCCAGACTATCTGATCTGAGGAGATGCAAGAACATGCAGATGAGAAACATCGTAGCTTCAGTTCAGCAGGAAATTTTGGTCAAAACATTGGAAATCTGGCAGAAAAGCAGGTCAGCAGGTGTTTCCTGATGGAGAGGAACCACGTTAAAGTCTGGATGGA
Organism: Telmatherina bonti; assembly: GCF_933228915.1. Classification (NCBI taxonomy): domain Eukaryota; kingdom Metazoa; phylum Chordata; class Actinopteri; order Atheriniformes; family Telmatherinidae; genus Telmatherina; species Telmatherina bonti. Next base: position 7,426,377 of record NC_136611.1, on the reverse strand, counting down.
CCCTGCTGCTTCAGCTGTAGCGTAAACATAACGTGTCTGCTGCTTGTTTACAGGACAACAAGCTCGGAAAGATAGACGGGACACTGTTGGAAACTGTGGGACACCCGTGGTGAAGTGATGAACATCCTGCTGGTTTAACAGAGACTTAAAGATTGTTGATGGGATGTTTACTGGTTTCTTTTCGTCAGAGCCTAAAACATCCACCAGAACTTAGTCAGCCATGCCATGATCCAGTTTTATAAATAAAACAAATCAACTTTTATATAGCACTTTTCATACAGTTGCATTCCAAGGTGCTTTACAACATAAAAACAATTTCACAAATCCACACTTCAGGCAATAAGAGTGAAAGTCGCCAGCGGCATCCACCGGGTCCAAGCCTCACGCCCGCCCCGCTGCCCGTCTCATACACGCCTTTAGGTTAACTCTGCAGCGTGTAATGTGATAAAAATCAATGTCAGTTTATTTCTAGAGAGATATCAGTTTATATCTACAGAGATATGAGTAAAGCATGTTTTAAGCTTTTTTTCTATGGATTGCCATGGTAACACGGTTTGTCCTATTAGAATAATTTTAAGTGTTTGGTCTCCAACTTGTCTCAAAGCGTCCGGCTGAATCTGGAGTCAATCACGAATCCCCTCAGACTAGTTCGTTCAAATTAAGTATGTAAAGTAAAAAAAGAAAAATGGGCGTAAACTCCAAGACGGCAGACACCCTATTGCCATAGCAACGGGTGTTTAATTGACTTTTTTGCATGTCTTTAAGTTGTTACACATGTGGGCCAAATTTCGTTGTCCTATGTCAAAGAAGACGTTCAGGACTCAATTCATTCATTGATGCCAAACAAACGTCTTCTGGGTCGCAGAGCTGGACATGCAGCCACCCTGAAGTCTGGACCCCTGATGAACTAAAATGTGTAAAATGTCCTCCGGCGCTGATGGACACACTGCAGGTTTAAGTTTCTGTTACCGTGCTTCTGCAGCCGTAGAAGTGGTCCCTGCAGGTCTGTTCAAAACCATCAATGCTTTCTGCATCAGCTGCCTCCACTGGGCGACACAGTCCACCCCCGAGTCCCGCGCTGTGGGTTCCTCCTGCAAGGATCAGAGCCAACGTCAGACTGGTGAAAACGGGCTGAAACTGCTGCATCAGCTAAGATAAACACATTGTTTTCTACTACTTTGTAACACTGCTGCTGGTGTGTTCAGTGCATATTTCAATAATCACCATCATAAATCATCATGTTGTTCATCTCCAATTATCCAAAAGCGCTCGGACACTCACAGACCACTTTATTAGGCCCACCTGTTCAGGTGCTGGTTAACACAAGCAGCTAATCAGCCAATTATGAGGCCCAGGTGGCTTTGGGCATGACATGGTTGTTGGTCTGATTAGCTCAGAAACTGTTGATCTGCTGGGATTTTCACACACAACCATCTGTGTCACGCAATCAAAATTTTATTTATAAAGCACTTTCCATGCAAAAAAGCAGTTTCTTAATACAACAATTAACCCTGAGATGGCAACCTGTCCAGGTGTTCCCTGCCTCTGCTGATGGCTGGAGTGGCGTCCAGTTTGCCCACAACCACTACCTAGACCAAGTGGAATAGAAAATGGACTCAATGAATTAAAAATATCAACAAAAATAACCTTCACATACTCAAGCACATGACACTCAAATTCATTCATTCATTCATTTTCCGAACCGCTTATTCCAATTCAGGGTCGCGGGGAAGCTGGAGCCTATCCCAGCCGGCTTTGGGCGACAGGCAGGGTACACCCTGGACAGCTCGCCAGTCCATCGCAGGGCACATGACACTCAAATGAAAAAGAAAAACACCTCCAAATCTGAGACCATGGTCCTCAGCCGGAATAGGGTGGATTGCCCTCTCCGCGTTGGTAGTGAGGTCCTGCCTCAAGTGGAGGAGTTTAAATATCTCGGGGTCTTGTTCACAAGTGAGGGAAGGATGGAGCGTGAGATCGACAGAGGGATCGGTGCGGCGTCTGCAGTAATGCGGACTCTGCGCCGGTCTGTCGTGGTGAAGAAGGAGCTGAGCCAGAAGGCGAAGCTCTCAATTTACCAGTCGATCTACGTTCCTACCCTCACCTATGGTCATGAGCTGTGGGTCGTGACCGAAAGAAGGAGATCTCGTATACAGGCGGCTGAAATGGGTTTCCTCCGCAGGGTGGCCGGGCTCTCCCTTAGAGATAGGGTGAGGAGCTCAGTCATCCAGGAGGAGATCAGAGTAGAGCCACTGCTCCTCCACATCGAGAGGAGCCAGTTGAGGTGGCTCGGGCATCTGGTCAGGATGCCTCCTGGACCTCCCTGGTGAGGTGTTCCAGGCACGTCCCTCCGAGAGGGAAGACCCAGGACACACTGGAGGGATTATATCTCTCGGCTGGCCTGGGAACGCCTCGGGATCCCCCCGCAGAGTTGGCAAATGTGGTTGGGGAGAGAGAAGTCTGGGCTTCCCTACTTAGGATGCTGCCCCCGCGACCCGACTCCGGATAAGCGGCATGAAGACAAGACGAGCTCTAGATGAAGCTTTGATAAAGCACCTTACCAGTGTCCCTGTGTTTAAGAAGCTTCAAAATCTGTACGAGTTTCTGGACTTTATGTTATAAGTTGCAAGGAAAGCAGATAATCACAGAAACCCAGGGAAGTGATTTTTTTTTTTTTTTTTACAATAAATGATAATTGGACAGATAAATACCATGGTATTATCATTTTCCTTCAGGGGAATAAGTGTTTGTCTTTTTTAAAAAAAAAATTTTTTAAATTTAATATTAGCTGTAAACAAGCTGTAAAACAATTAAAAAGGTACACAATTCCTGATCAGAAAACAATGAATAACCATGCTTTAAAAGAAAACACAATGATTATTACAGTCTGTCAGAAAGAGGCACCAGCTGTGTAACTGGTTGCTATGGTAATCCTAGCACATTCTATTCTTTGTGTGGGAGGGGCTTAAACATCAAGGCAAAGGTGTCTTAATGACATCACATGACGTCATACGATATTATAAAAGCCGGAACTGAAAGTTTGCCTTTCATTCCGTTCTTATCTCCGGATCTGAATTCACGTTGAGTTTATTGCAAACACATCGAGAGCATTTCAGCAAGAGAATTATTTTCACATTGTGATACAAACATCCAGTTCATAGCGAAATTTGACCAGCACTGAAAGACCAACCAGCAAAATGAGTCAAATCGAAACCTCTTCAGGTAAACTTTGGAGTGACATCGTAGAAGAAGAAATCATGGATGATTTCTGTGAAGGGATTGTTATCTACCCTTACCAAAGCAGCAACGAGGAGAGGAGCGACGTTTCCTCCATCGAGCTGCAAACCGCAACTCCTGAGCCAGAAAGCACCTCGCTTACAAGCTGGGAGTCCCAGGATTTTGCAAGCTTAGATGCACTTCTTGACGGCGATGTCTCTGACGGGCCGTGGGAAGAAGTTACATCGAAGAAAAAACGTCGCAGAAATAAGAAGAGACTAGAATCCACTTTGGCAAACAACATTCCTGAAGTAATCCAAAAACTTAAGGAAGGAAGAGAAGCGTGTTGTGACAACTTGTTTGTTTCAGACAACTCTTCATTGCAAAGTGGAGAATCAAAACCTGAACGTCTCTCTGGACTGGAACAAGACCATGAAATACCATCGATCCCAGAGCCAACTGAGGTCTCTGAAACGCCAGTTAAAGGAACATCGAAGAAACTACGGCGTAAAACCAGCAAAATGAGTCAAGTTGAAACCTGTTCAGGTAAACTTGGAAGCAACATCATTGAAGAAATCATGGATGATTTCTGTGAAGGGACTGTTATCGACCCTTCCCAAAGCAGCAACGAGGAGAGGAGCGACGTTTCCTCCATCGAGCTGCAAACCGCAACTCCTGAGCCAGAAAGCACCTCGCTTACAAGATGGCAATCCCAGGACTTTGCGAGATTAGTCGCACTTTTTGACGGTGATGTCTCTGACAGCGATGTCTCTGACGGGCCGTGGGAAGAAGTTACATCGAAGAAAAAACGTCGCAAAAATAAGAAGAGACTAGAATCCACTTTGGCAAACAACGTTCCTGAAGTAATCAGAGATCTTAAGGAAGGAAGAGAAACATGTTGTGACAACTTGTTTGTTTCAGACAAGTCTTTGTTGCAAAGTGAAGAATCAAAACCTGAAAGTCTCTCTGGACTGGAACAAGACCATGAAATACCATCGATCCCAGAGCCAACTGAGGTCTCTGAAACGCCAGTTAAACGAACATCGAAGAAACGACGGCGTAAAACCAGCAAAATGAGTCAAGTTGAAACCTCTTCAGGTAAACTTGGAAGCAACAGGATCGAAGAAATCATGGATGATTTCTGTGAAGGGACTGTTATCGACCCTTCCCAAAGCAGCAACGAGGAGAGGAGCGACGTTTCCTCCATCGAGCTGCAAACTGCAACTCCTGAGCCAGAAAGCACCTCGCTTACAAGATGGCAATCCCAGGATTTTGCAAGCTTAGATGCACTTCTTGACGGCGATGTCTCTGACGGGCCGTGGGAAGAAGTTGCATCGAAGAAAAAACGTCGCAGAAATAAGAAGAGACTAGAATCCACTTTGGCAAACAACATTCCTGAAGTAATCCAAAAACTTAAGGAAGGAAGAGAAGCGTGTTGTGACAACTTGTTTGTTTCCGACAAGTCTATGTTGCAAAGTGGAGAATCAAAACCTGAAAGTCTCTCTGGACTGGAACAAGACCATGAAATACCATCAATCCCAGAGCCAACTGAGGTCTCTGAAACGCCAGTTACAGGAACATCGAAGAAACGACGGCGCAGAAATAAGAAGCACCAAGAATCCTCTTCAGAAAACAAGACATCTGACGTAATACCAGAACTTGTAGAAGTTAAGGACACGCTTTCTGAGAACGTTCTTGGTTCAGGAAACATTTCATCACCTATAGAGACAGAACCAGAAAATCTCACTGAATTAATGGACAAAAATGAAAGAGAATCGGTTCCAGAACCAAACGAGGTTTCAGAGACGCCAGTTAAAGTAACATCAAAGAAACGACGGCGCAAAAATAAGAAGCGGCCAGAATCCAACGTGGAAAACGACGACCCTAAAGTTTGTCAAGAAATTTTGGACACTGTGGAACTTCTTTTTGCTGAACTTGGTTCAGAAAATGGTTTATCATCACTTGGAGAGTCCGTACCAGAACGGCTTTCTGAATTAGTGGACGAAAATGAAACTCTATCAGTCCAAGAACCAAACGTGTCTCCGATGACAGTCACAGAAATCACATCAAAGAGACGACGGCAGAAAAATACGAAGAAACCAGAATCCACTGTGAAAAACTACGACCCTAAATTCATTCAGGAGATTTTACAAAGAGTGGATCTCTTCTTTGAGCAACTTGGTTCAGGAGAGTCTGTACCAGAAAGTTTTTCTGAGTTAGTGGACGGAAATGAAATAGAATCACTCCTAGAACCAAAGGAGGTTTCAGAAACGCCAGTTAAAGAAACCTCAAAGAGACGACGGCGCAGAAATAAGAAGCACCCAGAATCCATTTCAGAGAACAAGACACCTGAAGTAATCCCAGAACTTGTAAAAGTTAAGGACACGTTTTCTGATAACGTGTTCATTTCAGAAAACACTTCAGCATTTGGAGAGATACAACCAGAAAGTCCAGCTGAAAAGAATGAAAGAGAATCGGTTCCAGAACCGAAGGAGGTCTCAGAAACACCAGCTAAAGAAACATCAAAGAAACGACGGCACAGAAATAGGAAGAGACCCAAGTCCAGCGTGGAAAACAACGTCCAGGAGCTCATAGAAAGCAGCGACGACCTTCTGGAGAACTTGTTCGTTTCAGACAACAGCTTTTCCCAAAGCGGAGAGACAGAACCTGAAAGACTCTCTGAGTTTGTTTCTGAAACTGCAGTAAAAGAAGCTGCTATGAAGAAACAGCTGAGTGAAAATGAGGCAGATATAAAAATAGATCTACCTAAAGTCAACCAACTTGAGGTAATTCTGGAACTTCCTGTCCGACAGGAAAGTGTTCCCTCAGAAAACTGGTCTTCTACAGAAAACTTGGGTCAACTGATTGTTGAGCCAGAACCAGATGCACTCTTTAAAGTGTCTGGAGAGGACCAGATAAGAATGGTCTCAGAAACACTAAAGATCTCTGAATCACTAGAAGACCAAGTTTCAAACTACCAACCTGAACCTGACCAGGAACCAGAACATCTCCCAACAAAGATTTATTTTGCTGAAGATTTTTATGAAGAAAGAAGGAAACCTAGACCAGAGAAGCCTTCAGCATGGAGGCGTTTCAAGAAGTCCATAACGCCAGCCCATCTACGGCAGTACAAAAGTAAGACAGACACCCAAAAGTCCAGCATCATCTCAGACACCCCGTGTCCTGCCAAAGATCTTCCAACTAACTGTCTGGAAGAAATAGAGACTCCTGAAAAGAAAATATATTTTGCAGAAGACTTTTATGAAGAAAGAAGGAAATCCAGACCAGAGAAGCCTTCAGCATGGAGGCGTTTCAAAAAGTCCATCACGCCAGCACATCTACGGCAGTACAAAAGTAAGATGGACAGCAAACAAACCAGCACCATCTCAGACACCCAGTTTCCTGCCGAAGGTCTTCCAGCTGAGAGTTTGGAAGAGGTCTCTGAAGAAACGGAGACTCCTGAAAAGAAAATATATTTTGCAGAAGACTTTTATGAAGAAAGAAGAGAATCCAGACCAGAGAAGCCTTCCATGTGGAGGTGTTTCAAAAAGTCCATCACGCCAGCACATCTACGGCAGTACAAAAGTAAGATGGACACCAAACAAATCAGCACCATCTCAGATACCCCGTTTCCTGCCGAAAGTCTTCCAGCTGAGAGGCTGGAAGAGGTCTGAAGATACAAAGACTCCTGAAAAGAAAATATATTTTGCAGATTTTTATGAAGAAAGAAGAAAATGCAGACCAGAGGATTCATCCAACACGCTTTCATATGATATATAACTGATAACTTGCAAAAACAGTCCGCATTTACAATATTTTACTCTCAAAACGTTGTCTTCAGCTTCATACATCAGATAATTTTGGTCTGAAAAAGTTTCGACACATACAAATCGTTAAATACGTGTACACAAATCGCCTAGTACACACAGACGACCTGCATTCACACACAGGATCAGTTTACAAGTCATGAAGGGGTTTTGAGACGCCTTCAACAAGTCCAGGAGCTTCATACCTTCATACGTACACGGTGCGTTTAGGTGCTGGTGGAAAGCTGGGTCATCTGGGTTTTCATCAGATTCTCTTTACAGATTCAGATTCATCAGATTACTTTACTGTTTCAAGGTAAGAAAGACACAGGCTGAATAGTTCATCCTTCATGACAGGCAGGTATGAAGACAGACTAGAGAGAGAAAGACAAACGAGAGAGACAGAGATTCTGATTGGAAGAAGGAGAGATCTTCTCGTCTTTCATGCTTTTTCTCTGTTCTGCTTGTTTTTCTTTCCTGCTTTTTCTGTAGTTCTTTCTTGCTTGCATGAAGGGTGAAGTATTCAGCCTGTGTCTTTCTTGCTTTAAAACAATCTGAGAAGAGAATCCGATGGAAACCCAGATGACCCAGCTTTCCAGCAGCACTTTAACGCACCGTGTAGGTCTGAAGATGTGGGGCTCCTGGACTCATTGAAGACTTCTCAAAACCCCTTGATGGCGTGTGAACTGATGGTGTGCGTGAAGGCAGTTTCTCAGTGCGTACTCGCCGCTTCGTATACGTGTATTTAAAGATTTGTATGTGAAGAAACTTGTTTTAAACATGAAACTGTTTGATTCATGAGGTGAAGATAAATTTATGTGTGAAATATTAATGTGAAATAATCATTTCTAGATATTTGTGTTTGCATTTGAACATACATTTGCAAATACACACAAAATTGACAGAAAAATATAAATAAAATCTTATCAAATATGATATACTTGTGTAAAGCTGCTGAATTTGTATCACATGTGATTTCCAGAGCATGTTCTTCCAAATGTTTATAGTTTAATCATTTATGTCACAAAATTGTCATTTTGGGATAATTTAAACAACATATTTAACATTTGGTTTGTGTTTGTATTGAATAAAATGATGCTTTAGATTGAGAGAACTTAATTTATACCTCCCCAAAAACATCAGTAATTCTGCAGATATCCAGAATGTTCAGTATAAACAATATAAATGTGATTTATTACAATGAAACTTCAACTGAACTAAAAATATGAACCTAATTTTTTAATAAGAAGAATACAGTTTATATTGGTCTACATGATCCTGAGAGAAGAATCATGTCTACACACACCTGCAGGTCGGGCCTGAAAGCTTCAAATGACCATAAAATGTTTAAACTTCATTTTGAGAAAAACAAACTTGTTAGAAAAGTTTTGGGGAAATCTGCAGTAATATTGATGATCCATAAAGAAACAACAGGTGTAAATTTTATTACACAACACAACACACAACACGTCCAGCCTAGAAGCAGATGGTTTCCAGCAGCAGAAGACCACAGCGGGTTCCCTCCTGTCAGTAAGAACAGGAAACTGAGACTACAATTCACACAGACTCACCAGAACTGGACAATAGAAGATGGAGAAACGTTGCTGGTCTGATGAGTCTCCAGTTCAGCTCCACATTCACATGGTAGGATCAGAATCTGAAGCACAGATCCATCCTGCCTTCTATCAACAGTTCTGGCTGCTGCTGGTGTGACGGTAAGGGGAATATCTGGACCCGTCGGTACCAGTATGACCTGGTTAAACCAGCACAGCCTACCGGAGTGCTGCTCACCATGTCCATCGCTTTATGAGCACCATGTCACATCATCTGCTTTGGTAAACACAGGATGGACCTGATAACGTGTCTGCTGAGGAGACCATGACTCAGACTATCACTGCTTTAAACTCATTAAAATTCTCCTCATCTCATTTGCAGCTTGTGTGGTCACCATGGAAACTAATAATCCGTTTTCACCCGGACTGTGTGAGCGTTAAAACCGGACTTTCAGTCAGTAAATAAACAGTGGGATGTTTAGTATGAAGGTTCTGCAGGGAGGAGGACGGTTTGTTGGAGTTGTTACCATCAAAGCTTGTCTGAGAGTCAATGCAGCTTCCTGCATGGTGCACTTCATCCTGCTCCTCTTCCTCCTCTCTTCCTGTAGCTCCGCCTTCAGCTGGCTCATCTTTTCCATGATTTTGCCACACCGTTCAGACAGCGAGGCCCGGTTCTGTCTGGAAACACACACTCTTCTCAGCAGCGGTGATGGGAGTAAAGATTAGTTTGTAATGTTTGTCACAGTTGTGCTTCAGATTGATATCAACATGAATTCTGATCAGTTCTGAGCTCGGTAGGAGGGGAAAAGATGCAAACTCTGACCTGAGGGTCTCCAGCTCAGCCAGGACTCGTGTGTGTTCGGTCTGAAGCTGCTGGAGCTGCTGCCGACAGTCTTCCCGCTCCGTCTCCAGCTGCTGACACCTCTCTGTGAGCTGCTGTGCCGCCTGACCGAGAGAAAATAAAACCCTGACAAGCATTACTTCCTGTCCGGATCTCGTCATCCCGTCCGTCTTTCTCTTACCTTCTTCTGGATGCAGTTCATGCGCGCCGTTTCCCGCAGCATTTGCTCCAGGACGTCCACGTCCGCACTGAGCCGCCCCTTTCGCCGCAGCAGGACGGCGTTCTCCTCCATCAGAACCTGAGCTCGCTGAGACAGCTGGCTGAAACAAGCTTTCACCTCCATGTTCTCCTGCAGCACCAACCTGCTGCTCTCAGGAAGCTTCTGCTCCACCAGGTGCTGCACTTCAGCATCCATGGTCGCCATGTGGTGCTCCATCTCCTTCTCAAGTCTTCAGTCAGACGGAGAAGAACTCATTACGTCATGCTGAAGCCTGGTGGTTGTGAAATAAAGTTTTAATACCTTCTCTTCTCCAGCAGCGTCCTCATCTCCAGGCAGTGAAGCTCATTTTTGTGCTCCTCCTCCTGATGAGCTAACTGCTCCTCCAGAGACTCCATGTTGGACTTCAGCTCCTCCTTCTGCTTTTGAAACTCCTCCAAACCAGCAAGTCTCTTCTCTGAGAGAAGAGAAGAAGACAAAAAGGTCAGTGTTTGTTTGCGAGCACTGTGAATTTAGATTTTTAAACTGTTCATTAAGATTTTTCCTCAGCAACGCATTGTTAGAAAAGTGAAGATGTTCAGTGCTGTGTTGGTCGCCACTTCCACTAACAACAGAGGTGGCATCAGGAAGAGACGTCAAGAAAGACCCAGGACACACTGAAGTCTCTCAGTTTGTCTGGGAACACCTTGACATTCCCCCAGACTGGTTGGAAGACATTACTGGGGAAAGAAAAGTTGGGATTTTCTGCTTAAGCAGCTGCTCAGTGACCCAAACTTAAATAAACATGGAGAAAGGGATGTTTTTTGTTTTTTTTAAACCATTTTTGGAGGTGTTTTTGAACCATCTAGTAATTCTATGCTTGCAGGTCCAAAAATCATTGCTACATTTTTTCCCCAACATACAGAGATTTCTTTTAATTTTTTTTAATAACTTTTAATTAACTTTTAAAAAAAAAAAAAACAAATGAGAGAAACAGGACTCCTTGTAGGTGTGTCCATACGTGTGTATGTGGGTACTTAGGGGTATACATGGGTGTATGTCTGTATATGCATGGATGTGAGTACGTGTAGAGGTGTATATTTGTAGATATGTAAAAATGTATAAGGGTACAGTTATATACAGCTAGATATCATTATGTGTGTGTGTGTATGTGCAGGTATATGTGTATGTGCAGGTATATGTGTATGGGTATAGGTATGCATATGCGTAAGTATATATATATAAGTATATATATATTTGTATGTAAAGGTATATAATTGTATAAATGTATATATATATAGATATATATATATCTATATCTATATCTATATCTATATATATATATATATATATATATATATATATATATATGTATATATATCCCTTTTTAGACTTGTCAACACAGTACATGGATTTTGTTGGAGGCTATATGTATGAATGTAAGTGAGTGTGTATGTAAAGGTATTTGTAGGTATGTGTAGATATGTGGGCACATGTAGAATATAAATAATATTGACCTGTCTGAAATAAAAGAAATTTTTTTTAAAAAAAATCTGTAATCCAATTAAAAATTAATATATTTTTCAAACACAACATATTTCTCAGGGTTTTTTTTTTTAACAGAAGTGTTTTTAGAACATATGATTAAATATAGCATTTTATTAGCAACTGCACTTTTGTTTTCAGAGCACTTTTTATCATTTAGAAATGTTTTACATGTTCCTTACCTGCATGGGGAAATTATTTTACCAGGTTTTATGTTGAATTATTTACAGTTTCAATAACATGCCGAAATTATAGGTCAACTACAGGGGTATAATAACTATGTAAGGTATATTTCATGTGATAATTTTGTTCAGCGAAAGGTCAAAGTTTCCTCTTCGTCGTCTTCGTAGAAACTTCTTTAGGCACTAAATACAACTAGAAAAGAGCGCAAACCTCCCCCAAGTGCCACAGTTAAAACATTCCTGGATCCAAACGATGATACGGATCACAATCAAACTTAAATCATTTCTTCCTTTTCACATTTCCAACAGCTCCTGTAAATTTCATGAAAATCCGTCCATAACTTGTTCCATAACAAACAAGCAAACAGATAAACGGCGGTAAAAACATAACCTCCTTGGCGGAGGTAAACATGGGAGATTTGCCAGTTGTTTGACTAATTCCTACCAACATCTGAAAACTAGTTTAACTCTAAAAGGCAAACCTGGAACAAATCCTCACCAAGTGTCATGTTTTTCTCCACAAGGCCATCAATGCGGTCCTGCAGGTCTCTGCTCAGCTGGCTGTGCTGCAGCTGCAGGAGATCTCTGTCCTGATTGGCTGCTCGCTGCTGATGGTCCAGACGCCTCGACAGCTCGTCCGCCTCTTTCTCCTTCTCTAACAGGGAGCGTTTCAAGTACTCAGTGATGTCCTTCTTCTCAGTTTCCAAAGTGCTGTACTGGGAGAGTAGGTCTTTGTTCTGCTCCTTGAGTTCATCACATTGCAGCTGATATCTGGGGGAGACATGGAGGAGAAAAGTTTCATCTCTATGTATCCACTGCAGTTTAGTTGCATTTCTGTATAAAAGCACTGAGAATTACAAGCTTTATTTTGAGAAAACTTAAAAATACAGTCTTGATTTTAGAATTTAACCTGAGATTTCATTGTTTAATTCACATATAGATCTTGTTAGTTTTGCTATCCGTATTTTGCTCCCTAATTCTTTTGTTTTCTTTGTTTCCTGACTGATTTTACCAGCTGTTAAAACAGTCATCACTGATTATTGTGTGGCATCATTCATTTAGTAATGTTACAACAACCTGATATCCTAACAGCCATAATAAGACAGAAAGTGGGTCTTTGGGTCTTTAACTCTTTAACAATCTGCTGCATTGTTTGGTAAAGCACACTTTTAAGTGGCAATATTTAATATCAGTTCATAAAAAGTGGAAACAAACCTCGCTGAACCATCCCTACAACATGGTTTGAGTATGCAAAGCCAATGATAATTTACAATGATGGGCTAAACATTAGTCAGGTTAAAATAAATAAATAAATAAATAAAAATCAGAAAAGCCAGGAAAACTACTTTTTATAATAACTTTGAAATGTACAAGTTGTGTCTTTGCAAGCAAAAAGTAAATTAAGATCAACTTTTAATCTTATTTTATTACATCAACAATAATAAAAACATGTCAAATAATGTCAAATAATCTAAAATAATCTAAAATCTGAACCAAATGTTCCTGTCTTAACATCTGTAAAAGCTGTTTCTGCTACAATGACTGATTTATTAATAAAACATTTGTCCAAATTATTTTTAAAATGTGAATTTAGAAACAAACTTAAGTTATTTACATTTTCAGAGTAGAAAAATAAACACGGAAGCAAATTTGTTTAACACCGAACAGATTCACCTGTCCAGTTCCTCGTTTAAATATCGGATTTGAGTCAGATATACGTCCTTTTCTTTGTCGTCAGAGTTAGTTTTATTAGCAGAAGTCGACGAAATATCCTTTTTCCGTGTTTTGTTGTTTTCATTCCGTTTGTCGACGCTTTTCTTTTCTTTCTTTTTGGGCATTGTGTGAGGAAAGTTAATGGAAAAAGTTTCTACCGGTGTGGTAGCTAAACTACAGCGTTGCTCGGAAACGTTGCCTTCAATGACGTCTGAAAACTCTAGCGTCTTGCGAAAACTTCGAGAAAAAAAAAAGTTGTGATGCGGTTTAGATTTCGATCTCACTGCAATGGCATAAGTGTTTTGACCTATGAAACAATACAACGTAAAGAAATGTAACAATAAAATTTAAAGTAACATCCAGACATACGTAGTTATTCTCCTTGTAATGTAGTGTTAGAAATTCTGACAGTCATGAACGTCTCATTTTATTACACTTTCCACAAAAATCAACATTTTTAAACGACCCTCTTAGGTCTTTCAGCTACAATAAAGTTACTTAAGCATGAAAAAAAAATCAAATTACCATTTTCATGTACAATTATAGACTAATTCAGCATTGACCCCTATTGGTATAACCTTATTTAAACTACAGACTTTATTACTGCATTATAATATATCATTATGCAATGGAGGCAGTTAAACTCATTGTTGCAACCCTGCATCCAGATACCAGAACCTGAACCACCCAAGTGTAGCAGCTATTTAAAATGACAGGGTGATTCAGAGCTGCTTTGTAATTGGTAACTTTTCATCACCCCCCTTCTATTTGGCTGCAGCGATTTTAATTTGGTGCCTCAGTTCTTCACCTCACTCCCTCTCTATAAACCCACTCCACTGGCTGACTGAACGGTGTGGAGGTTAGTTCATTCTCAGCTCAATCAAGCTTAGTAAATTAATCAGAGAAAATACAATTATGAATTCACTGTGTGGAAATATAACATGAAAAAATATACAAATAAATTAAAAGGAGACTACTCGGATAATATAGTGTAACTGTCATATCACAGTAAAACCACTGCATAGTACAAACCCAGTCACCACATGACGAAAGCTGCCAGGGGAAGAGATATTTAACTGGGAACCTAATTTATTTACCACCTAGTTTTAAGAATATACAGTTAAATGTCATTTTATCAGTTGAAATGTGATATAAACTTACAAAAAACCCGTGAAATTAAATGGCATCTCAAAAAAGTTACATCATAAATATGTGTTGCCCCTTCCTGTGATCCATCACATGGCACCAAGTAGGCTATAAAGCTGAAATCTAGTTGAATATTACATCCAGACTGCAGCCATTTAAAACTTTTAAAACAATGCACCAAAAGAGGATTAAAAGAGATTTTCATTAATTAATTGATTAATATAAAAAAACGCTAATTTACATCTGCTTTTTAAAATAATTCATGATATGACACCTCCACTTCTCAAAAGGTTTGTTACATTAACGTCTGAAAAAATCATTAGAATGACACGATCAACGACGGCTGGACAATATTCCATACCAAAAACAAAAACAATGTTTGGACAATCAACACTTTCATTTGAAACAATAACAGAATGGAATAAAGATCCTGCAGAAATTAAATTATGCAAAAGTCTTAAAATATTCTGTACAAAAAACAAAACAACATCTTTTAAATGCACAAATATGTCAGCACTAATTGGTGTGTATCCCTTTGTACTGTTGTAGTGCACTTCACAGGGGACGGGTTTGACAGGGCACATTCATAGTTAAAGTGCACAGATCCATCTTTTATTGTGGTAATTTTTACTGTTTTATTATGAAATGTTGAACTTTTGTATCTTTTGTTCATTTTTAATCCGGCCCTGCTCATTTGGAATAATGCAACATCTCAATCTGTAAATCCTCTGAGAAGTTCTGTTGCTGGGTGAGAAATAGTTTTATTAAAAAAATCTAAGAATAGGCTGCTTCTGTTCAGCAGCTCTCCCCAGTTTCCAGTTGGTTTCCTCCCACAGGAGTTTCTCACTTTCCACTGCTGTGGCAGGCAGGGAGGAGGGACTGTGGCCTTATAACCTCAGCCTGCCACCAGTACATCCCAAAGCCAGCCTACCCTGCAGAGACAAATTGTAACTAAACTCGGAGTGCATCCTTCAGCAGAAGCAGCACTTATCACCCAGCAGCCATGAGCAAGAGCAAGCAAAGCAAGCAGGTGGCAGAGTGCACCAGACCCCTGTCTCCGTCCAAAACCCAGAAGCCCCCCAGGATGCCCAAGTGCTCCCGCTGCAGAAACCACGGATACGTCTCTCCTCTGAAGGGACACAAGCGGTTCTGCAACTGGAGGGACTGCCAGTGTCCCAAATGCAAACTGATCGCAGAGAGACAGAGAGTCATGGCGGCGCAGGTAACCATGTTTCTGCCACGTGTTCCCGCAGTTTCACCCGCAAAAAGCACCGCTGCGTGCGTCTTTGTGCAGGAAAATAAGGGTTATTATTAAAACCTGTGCAGTTTTTAATTAATGTATTGTAGTTTTTGTTAGGTTACTAACAGAATGGGTGCTAAAAAGCTCAGAGTTGCTGGCTAACTTTCCACACAGCTAACAGCTAGATTTTACATGATAAGCTAATGGTTAAAGTTTCCACATTTGTTGTTTAAAACAAAGTATTTATCAATCAAAATTACCTTTAAAAAAAAACAAAAAACTGTGGTCATTTAGCTTGTAACTTTGTCATTTGTCTTTATTATTTATTGTCTTTATTGCTATCTTTAAGTAGCAATTAAGGTTTTTTTTTAATTATGTAACTATAATAAAATCTCTGTCCACAGCTTATTCAAGCTTATTAATCAACAGAACATTTAAAACTGTTTACAGATTTAACAAAATAATAAAAGCTTAGTTACATTAGTTAAATATCAAGAAAACAAAGGTTTAAACATGCAACAAATTAAAAGCAAATATTTAAAGCAATACTTTTATTATTTTTTTTGGGATAAATGTCTCCAATTCTCTTGATCACATGATGTAATTAGTCAATAATCCAACAAAAACCAACAAAACAAAACATCAATGGAAAGTTCTGTCTATTACAAAATGTATTGCTTAAAAAGTAATAAAGAGACCTGTGTATCAGTAAAGTAAGGCAAAAAGCGAGTTTATTATGTACACGACAATTCAAAGTGCTTCATATAGGACATTAAAAGCTTTACAGGCGGTGCAGAGAAAAGCATTAAAGAGTAACAAAAGGTAACAAATTGCAAAAATCACATGAATTAGATGAATTAAAGCAAGATAAGTTAAAAATGAGCGTGCAGATTTCATGTTTAAGTGCATGAGGAAAGAAATGTGGGTTTAAAAATGTCTATATTTGATAAAAGTTTAATCTGTCCACTTGCTTGCAGCTAAACGCTGCTTTTCCGTGTTTAGTTTGGTCTGGACTAGTGGACCCAAGTCTTTGGATCTAAGCGCTCTGCAGGTTAATAGTCTGAACATATCACAGGTGCAGTCTGAGCCCAATCAGTTGTGGGATTTGTAAATGATCTGGGAAGGTTTTAAGCTGTATATTTACTGTTTTCATGCTATTTTTAGCCTCTCACACACATTTTACTTCTTCATGAATGGTTTCGGACCACAATGTTCAGGATCTTCTCGTTTCTGAAGCAACCAGATCCTTCAGGTCGTCAGTCTCTGTTTCCAGAGTCAGAACCAAACCTGGAGGCAGCGTTTTGGTTTTATGCTCCTCACATGTAGAACAAACTCCCAGAAACCTGTGGGTCTGCTTTAAATCAAGATTTAAAACATTTTTATTTGCCTCATTTTATTAAAATAACTGTTAAATAAGCATATTTACCTCTTTTTTTAAAATCTAATTTCTTTCTTTTTCTTTGAAAAGTTGGTTTTAATGGTTTCTGCGATTCGCTGTAAGGCTTTAATATTTTTATGTAAAGAACTTTGAACTTTCCTGTACATGAAATATGATTTACAAATAAACTTGTCCTGCCTTGGTAGACTCAAAGGAAACCAAGTAAACGGCATCATCTAGTTAAAAATTAAGTGCAGAAATAGAACATAATCATGATCCTACGGTCTCATTGTATATAGCGATCCGTTTTTTTAAAAATCTTTTATCTTGTAGAATAATCTTTAGTTTTTGTGACAGAATAAATAAGATAATAGGCATTCCCTTTAAAGACTTAAAGACATACAGCTGTAATGATTTCTAGTGGTTTATTTCCCTTTTTGTGTTAAAAAACAAGTTTTTAAATAATATATTTGGTAATTATTTAATGTATGAAATGTCTATAATAATGTGCTATAAATTATAGAAATTTATTGTTCTTATCAATGTAACGCATGTTTTTAAACACTTGTTTGTTCAAGTAAAACTACATGTGTTTTTTTTCTATAATTTTGTCCATTATTTAATAATAAGCTGATATTATTACGCAGCGAGACAGTTTCTTATCACCTGTCCTCCCTCCAGGTTGCTTTGAGGAGGCAGCAGGCTCAAGAGGAAGAGCTTGGGATTTGTAGTTTAGTGAGTTTTTCTGGTCCTGAGGTGACGGTGAAGAACGAAGCTGGAGCAGATTGTCTGTTTTCTGTGGAGGGACGATCCAGCACACCCACCAGCATCTCCTCTTCTTTATCTGTTGCAGGTAAAACACATTAATCTGCATCGTATCCATGAAGTTCCCCCTGATTATCCCTTTATAGGTCAATTTTCCTCAACACAGAAGACAGATACGTAGGCAGACAGGCCGTGCTAATTTAGTCCGTTTTCAAGGATCTTGACTATCCATCACTTGAGGCAAAAGAAGCGAGCAACACCACTGGAAACCGTGGGGTCAGTGTTGAGTTTTATATCCAGTTTGCAACCTGCAAAGGAGCAAACCAGAGAAGGAGAAAGAAACGGGAATCAGCAAAAAACTTTGTTGTGTTATTCTTCTACTTCTGGTGTTTTCAGACATTGTAAACGACTTTATCGCAGTAAATTACCGCTACCAACTGCTGTCAAGATGCGGAAGTGAACTCTGATCTCAGCACTGCTTCCTAGTGAATTGATTGAATTAACAACTATGGAAACGTGAATGAAGCACGGAAATATGAAAGCAGATGTCACCATTTATGCACGTAAGGGAGCAAAATCTTTAATCTTATTTACATCACGCATGTCGCAGACTCACTCAGCTGAAGTGAAGAGAAATGTACATTTAGCATAGCATCATTCACGATTTGTTTCTAATAGTCACACAAATTAATAGATTATTTACAAAAACTGTTTGTTTTTCTACTTTTTGGAAATAAATTAGCTTATTTTCATTGAAAGATGTATTAAAAACTATCCTGAAAGATGAATTCTTCCGTAAAACCCTGATGCTAATGGAGACAAGTGTGCCCAGCTCTGGTCCTTAAGGGCCTCAATCCTGCAGGTCTTCTCTGCTCCAACACACCTGACTCAAACTAATCACTCATTGTGCAGAACTTAATAGGCTGTTGGATCTAATTAATGGAAGCCATGTGTGTTGGAACAGGGATACATAAAAAACCTGCAGGACAGCGGCCCTTGAGGACCGACTTTGGACACTCCGTAATTTCTGCCGTAGTTGTAGTGAGTTTAGTGAAGGGTCGGTCTCAACGACAGGAACTTACTTCATGTACAGAGAACAGCTCATTTTAGCTGTTAGGCTACGTTCACCCTGCAGGGCTTGCTGCTTATATCGGATGTTTTTGTGAAATCCGAATTATTTGAAAGTCCGTTCACATTTCCGATCAAATGTGACTCGAATGTAATCTCCTGTATGAACCTCATGCGCACCAGAGGCGTCCCGCATGCGCAGAAGACACGGCGACGTGCAGTGAGCGTGCGTGTGATGTCTTTGTGTTTGCAGAGGTAAATATGGACGGCAGCAGAGCATTTTGTCCAACCGTAGCCTCGACATTGTGAATGGGTTCGTTTTAAGGAGACGTTTACAGAAGAGGAAAGGAAAAGTCTTTTGGAGCTGCGGCAGCAACAACTGTAGAGAGAAACGTTTGGGTTCGGAGTCGCAGTCAGGATTGGTGGGAGAGTGATGTGAGCGCATTTACCGATAAAGAGTTCATAAACAACAAACGCAGAAGAATTACGGTTGTTGTGGATTAATGCGACCTGACAGTTCAGACTGAAGTCGCATGGCATAAGATCAGATACATATCGGATTTAGGACCACATTTCCAAGTATCAGATCTGTGTCGTTCAGACTGTTAAGAAAAGATCGGTTCCAGGTCGCATAGGGGCAAAAACATCGGATTTAAGTCACTTCAGCCTGTAGTGTGAACGTAGCCTAAGACCTTCATTAGTGTCATCAATCCCTGGGTTTCCATCGCTGATTAGATTAACATTTACAAGATCAAAGTAATAAAAGCCATAAAAACTTAAATATATTTAAACCGGGATGAGAAGAAAAACACCTTTATGAAAACCCAACTAACCATTCTAGTATTGTTTTCAGTGACTAACGTGTACATATCATATATCTGGAAAAGCACTCAGACAATAAATCATTTGAAGTGAATGAAAATGAAGATGATTTGATGGAAGTGTAATTAGTTTTTGCAGGGTCTCTGAAGGCTCAGTCGGCAGGAGGAGAGACGGTACATGCAGATGGCTTTTAACGAAGGTCAAGGCTGCTCATTCTTAGATTCAGCTCTTCTTAGATTGTGTGAGAGGGAACTTTATCTTGGCAGCAGGGTGGAAATAAGGAGTCGAGCACGCTTCGATACGGCGATGAGAAAAGCTACTGTTAAACAGGGACAGCAACTGTCATTATCTTTGGCTTCACTGGTCCACAGTGTCTTCATTATATGAGACCAAAAAGATCACGGTCTGCCTGTGAAGAATGTGGCCTTGATGATAAGAAAAGTACAGGCGATAGTGAGTAATTATGTTGTACTTTTATTCCTGAGAGAACAATCCGCATCTCTGGAGTTTGACAGGGTTTTGTGTCTGGTGCGATGGACACCATCCTGGTTTTTTCCTTGTCTTTGTTAATGTGGTAAATTAGCCGTGATTGGTGGTGAATGAGCCTCACCTGTACAGGTGGGAGCGGTTATACTTATTAAAGCCTGTTTCTGGATGGTTACTTTCTCTCTCTGGGCAGCCGTTTACCTCCACATGGTAACTAAGACTCTCTGTACAACATTACACATATGTCACCCAACCATTTATGACACTTCACAGCTGACATTCCACATGTCCACACCCTGCTTTAGGTGTTTTGTTAACTTTTTAAGTAAAGTTAAATGGGAATACATATAATCATTGTGTACATACCTTTTGTGACCACTTAGAGCCAAGTTGGCAGCACATGTTTGACTCTAAACCTGTAGATGGTGCTGTTGATAATAGTTTATTTCAACAACATGACCAGAAAATCCTGTACATTTCCACTTAGATGCCCTTTTTTTCTTAATACCTCAGACTAATGTGAGTTAACTTAATTAAACAAAGCTGAAAATGATGGAATTATTCAGACTAAAAATGTAAAAATGTTGCTTTGGATCTGTTGGATGCATAAATTAGAAAAATTCCTGTTTTATTTATTGACATAACTTGAATCAAAAGTGAAAATTGTGTTTAAATCCAACCTTTGCTTTACCTTTCCAGCCATAAACTAAGAGTTTCTGCTCTCTTTGCCTTGTCGTTTGTTGGCTTTTCATCATGTCTTTTTTTTCCCAGGAAGTCGCTCAGCATCGTCTTCCAGCCCATCGGCTGCTGCCAGGGCTCATACTGAAGGCCCGTCTGATCTGCTGCTGGAAACCTCCTATTATAACTTCTACCAGCCTTCACGCTACCCCTCCTACTACGGCAACCTTTACAACTACCAGCAGTACCAGGTAACCTGCACTAACCTGCCTGCTGCTCATCAGTAAGCTCTGAATGTGTTTGTTTACTGCTGGAAGAATCGACTTGTTGGTTACCCGTCATGTCTGGTCAACCGGGGTCAAATAAAGGCTTTTGAATCAATATTTATAGTACAAGAAAGTGTTTCAGTTTGACTAATTTTATGCATATAGTCCTGTTTCCCTTCGCTGTGACCTGTAAGGCTTACCTGATGAGCAGTTGTGTGTAAATCACCCAGGTTTTATTGTTTACATTGAAGAGAAAGTTGTGCAACTTTAGCTGACTTTGTGAAAAAAGCTTTTTATTTCCTAAAACTCTTCTCTAACTGGATTTTATTACTGTATGTAAATGTAAATAAAGATGAAAAAACATCTGGATGAATGTAATGAGTCGGGGATCCTCAGTCTTGGTCCTCGAGGGCCTGCAGGTTTAACAAGCTTGTCAAGCTCTGAAGGAGTCATTCCATCCTTTTTCTGACCCTTTCCCAACCTACAATGCATAACGTAATACACAAAATGCCTAAAATGACCTGAACATGAGCTTTATTGAGATTTAGAATGGGGAATAATCATTATATCATGATTAAGACAATTATTATTCACCAATTAGTTTTAAAAATGTGTAAAATTGCATGAAGACTCCTGATAGGTCTTTAAATTCTCATTAGGACTGTCACAATGAATGTGTGTGAATACATTAATCTGTAGAGTTAACACTTTCTTTTCCTTTTGCATGAATGTTTAAATAGCGTTTATATTGATGTCATTTAAAAAATCCAACTTGGCATTATCTCTCCTAACCAAATCCACCAAAACCCACTTTATCCTCCTTATTGACGATCTTACTGATGGCTCTTAGGCTTTACGTGTAAAATTTTGTCACTAGTTGCCCAGAAATGAAGTGTTTACTGATCCGATATCCCCAAAAAATCGAATATCTGGATTTTTTGCTTCACAATTTAACATTTTTTGGTTTTTGTTAAAAAAGACATTTTTTTACTGTTTTCCGCCAGATTTAATTGTTTTCATGTGTATAAAATCTTTTCCATTTAATAAAAACAACAAAAAAAACCTACCAAACAGGACATTTAACTGCTTTCCTAACGATGACTGAAACACCCGGTGATGGCGAGCGTGATAACGGGACGACCGCGTGATGAGCGAAATGCGTCATCATGGAGAAACGATGAAAAAGCTACGATGCTTTGCTGACGACAGCAGCTCATTTCAACTTTTTCCGTTGCTGATGGATGAGTTTTTATTTACATGACTGCACCTAAGTTATAACAGACACAGGAGAGAGCGCAGCTATCATGTTACACACACACAAACACACACACTGACTCATTCCCCCATCTGTGTACTCACACTGATTTATGCCTAAATGTATCCCTATTGTGTCAAAGGAGATGAGATTATTCACAAGGCAGATTAGATCTATAACTCTCCAGTGATCTGATGATGTGGTTTGTTGTCTTTATGAACATTTGTCCCCCCCACATCACTACCACCTCACTCTCACTGGCAACATCTAGTTTTGGGGTCACTGCCTTCGCTAACCTGCAGGTGCTCAGCAGAGGCTGAATTGCAAAGGTTAATGGTATTGTCTGTCGGCAGGAGAACAAACCGCTACGCCTCAGTGCTCCAGGAAGAAAGTGAGCACATTAATGCTAATCAGCTAGCGCTCTTTAGCATAATTTAGCCATCCTCCTTCGTGATTTATGATTGTTTTAGGGAAGTTGTCAGCTTGAGAGGTCTACGTGCTACGGTTCTTCAAATTCAGGGACAACTTTGTCTTTTTATGTGCATTTATTTATTTTCAATTAAGAACTGGTTATTACAGGATGAGTCTCGTGATGACAAACGGTTTGTGACAAGAAAAATGGAATAAGAGGGAAATCCTTTTAGCTTCTCGAGAAAAATGTGTTCCCTTTGTTTACTGTGTCTCCTTTTACCTTGTCCTGAACATTCACAGCTTATTGGACTATAATTCACTTTTAGTATTCCTAACAGAAGTGATTATCCTTGAGTTAGAGAATTTAGATTTTGTCTCCATATTTGACTTTCTACTGATTAAGTCAGGTTCTGAAGGTGAAAGTCAAGTCCTGCAGAGTACAAAATCACATAAAAGTCCACTTTTTATTTTTAAAAAAATGTATACCTCTGACTAAAACTTTTTTCTTTGAAACAATTCTTATTTTAAGCTTTAAATGTATTCAAGTAGTACATGATATTTCATTTTGCCCACTGACATTGTGGCAAGAAACAACTTTTCCTTGCAAAAAGAGGAATATGTACGGATATACCAATACTGACACCAGTTTCGGTATCGGCTCAATACCAAGCGTGTGTACTCATACTTGGTATTAATAAAAGTGTACCAATACCACAGTAGTCAAGCCAGCGCAGATGTGTTTGACATGTTTCTGACATGTTTTAAAAGGAATAAATGCCTTGAAATTAAAATGTGACATTTTTTGTTACGCTAAAAGCCAGATCTTTGTTTCAAAACCACACATTTATAGTTATATTGAGGTAAAATGTGCCAAATCAGAATAAAACCTGTTGAAATTGTTAGATCTGTAATGTTGTTATATTTGTATTGGTGAGGTAACTTCAGAAGGGATGGGTCATTTATCACAACTTAATGAAATCTTACAGTTATAACAGCAATAATAACCATAGTCACAATAATGTTCACATAAACAGATCTGGTATCGGGCAAATATTCAAGTTTCAGATATCAGAATCGGATCGGAACTCCCAACAAGTGGATCTGTGCATCCCTAGTAATATGAATTTCCCCTAAAATAATCAAGCTAATCCAGAGTTACATGGTGCTCCATAGGAATTGAGAGAATTCTTTGTCAAAGGAAACAATGTGCTCTTTATCAGTGGAAAGCCATCTACCTCCTCCTCTCCTCTGCTGTACGCTCGATCGTGCTTGGTTGTCATGCAGGTGGATGATGATAATATAAGGGTGGTGTAGAGCTTCCAGACAGGAGATGGTGCCAGATAAGGAGACAGGCTCTGGTGTGGGGGTGTGTGTGTGTGGGGGGGGAGGGGGGGTCAACAAGTTAGGAGTCTGTTGAAGGTTTTCCAGATGTGTGGAAGCACTGATCTTTAGGAAAGTCCTGTGCACATCTGTTGCCTGTTAATTTTACTCCAAAATAATAAAACAACTTTAATTTATTTATTCTTTTAAGGTCCTCATCAGATCAGCTGATGAGCCAAAGAATTGCTTGTGTAAAATTTGTTTATGATCTATTTTAGTGGATAAGTCAGAGTTGAACTAGAAAAGGTTGATTTCCTTGAGGAAGAGCATGAATTGCTCCATGCACACAGCATGCATCCGTCTCATTAATGTACACGGGTCCACACAGGACTAAAAGTATATTCTGACATCCTGCATGAAATCTGAAGTTATCAGCTGCAGCTGCCATGAGCAGTCATGTAAACATGACTTCCAGGTGGAAACACTTACCTTCTGGTAAATGTGCTGCAAGAGTGAGCAAAGCCAAGTTTGAAAACCCCTTTTTTTTTTTTTTTTTTTTTTTTTTTTTTTGACCAGGTTGAATTTGACTGGTGGAAGGAAACACGGTGGATCAATTCTCCCAGTATTACAAGGTTAAGTGCTCATTTAAAATCCCACTGTGTTGGTCTGACCCCTGCAGTCCAAATACTTAATAGTTTTCTTAGTAACTCCAGCTTGTTGGTAATTGTGTTCCACCACAGCCGGTAAAAGGGTCAAAACCCCGTTGCAGTATTTCACAACACAGCAATAACTAGAATCTATTGCTATGAATTGGACTTCTCTGCTTCTCATGATGGAAAAAGAGTTTCTCTGTTATAGTGGGCAAGCCAGTGTTTCAAACACCTGTATGTGCTGGTTTGGGGCTGAAAAAGGTTGTCGTCCGAATCTATTCAATTCTGACTAAAAATACAAAAAAATGTACAAAAGTTTTTTTTGCCGGGCATAAAAACAACACAGTATCCAGACCATCATTCTGCTGCTATAATGCCCAAGAAGACAAGTAAAAAGATCAATAAAAACAATTAAAGTTACAAAAAATTTATAATTATTTTTATTTGAAAACAAAGATTTCTTTTAAACAAAAATATCGATTTTAAAATTGAAGCAAAAAATCCTGATATTTGATTTTTGTGATTAAATTAATCACACCCATTAGTTATGTGACTCAGCTTTTACATTCACCAAGTTCAAGTTCTATGTGGATTTAAGATTGTTTAGGGATATCACAAAGTGCTTCAGATTAAAGAAGTGAACAGAAATATCAAAACAGTTTGAAAATAAACATTATTTTTAGCACTGAAAGGTAAACATGAAGTATTAATGAATAAAGAAAATAGCATTAGAAGAAAAACTTGATTTTTTAAAAGAAATTTTCTTAAATGTATTCATTTTTTTAAAGTTTGATTTAAAAAAACAAAAAAAAAAAACAGGTACTTGGACTCTGACAGCCGTGCTTTGGGTTACCAGTGGATTTCCAGTGAGTTGTTTGGACATCTAGCTGTAATAGAATTACAGTATTAGATCCTGGATGCGATGAATTCACAAACTCTTCATCACTTTGTAGGAAAAAAGCTTCAGATCTTGGAAATGTTAACGGATAAGACACCTCTGCTATATGAACCTGTTTCATATGTGAATTAAACAATAAATCCTGATGGAAAATGACTGATTATTCCTTCCAATAGGACTGGAAATTGCTTTTATGGCACAAAAATAACAATTTCACTGGAGAGTGACTTCCTGAGGTCCTTCAGACCAAAAATGTTGAACTTATTTTGTCTGAATTTAAAAGTAGATAAAGTTGGACATCCTGCTTTAATGTCTTTAACATGGTCCAATCTTTAGATTTGGTATCCTCAGACTTCATGGAGAAATAGTATTCATCCATTAAGTCTTGTATTTATCAAATACAACAGTGTCATCAGCATAAAGGGAAATCCATTTCACTTTAGTTGATATTGCGGCTCACAGCAAGAAGGTTGCTGGTTCGATCCTTGGCTAGGGGGGAGGCTTGAAAGGTGGCCTTTCTGTGTGGAGTTTGCATGTTCTCCCCGTGTATGTGTGGGTTCTCTCCGGCTTCCTCCCACCGTCCAATGACATGCATGTTAGGTTAATTAGTTACTCTAAATTGCCCCTAGGCGTGATCGTGAGTGGTTGTCTTTGTGTTGATGATGGACTGTTGAGCTGTCCAGGGTGTACCCGCCTTTCGCCCAAAGACTGCTGGAATAGGCTCCAACTTCCCCGCGACCCTTCATTGGACTAAGTGGTCCTGTCCGGATTATAGATTTTCTAGGTAAAATTATAGTCAAAGAAATAATTCAATAATTTGTGAAATAGATAAATAATAAATCACTTGTTGGAAAAATATCCAATAATTATATTGCTGTGCGATTTGCTGTTTAGCAATTGCACAGTGTTTAATGTCAATGTTACATTAGATGAACATCAACATCATCAAACCAAACTGCTGTGCATTTTGGTTCGATGATGCAAATGGTCTTTTTTTTTTTTTTTTTCATAAAAGTCTGGTGCTTATCCTGCAGGTGTTAAGCCATCTGGTTGATTTACATTGTTTATATGTTATAAGTAAGATATTATAAGTGTTCAAACTGGATCAATAGATTGTACAGTTGCTAGGGGTGGGAAAATCTAATTGAAAAATTGAATATCGGGATTTTTTGTTTCACAATTTTAAAATAAATTAAGTTAATTCTTTTTTTTTTTTTCAAATAAGAATAATTCTTTTTTTTTTTTTTTGGTCATTTTTTTTGTTTTTAATCTTTTTTTCTTCTTGGGCATTATAGCAGCAGAATGATGGTCTGGCTACTGTGTTTTTTCCTAACTGAAATCAAGAAAAATGACGAGCAAAAAAAGTTTTGCACTTTTTTTTTGGTTTGTTTTTAATCTACAAAGATTAGCCATATCAAAGAATTGTGACAATCGCAATTTAAATCGAATCAGCACTCAAAAAATCGGAATCGACTCTAATTGGGAGAAATCCATATCGTCACAGCGCAAACAGTTGCACTACAAGTAGATGTAGATAAGTCAGAGGACCTGTTAAACCAACTTCACATCTAGTACTTTTATGTTTTAAGGCACCAGACACAAATGAATGTGTACTATTATCACTGTGCATTGTAATTTAAACAATTTCCAGCTGTTACCAAACCAGATGTGTTTAATTAGGCTTTTTTTTTTATTCAGCAGCTTTTAATTAGGTGACATTCAATTTAAGCAATATTTTCTCCGCCAATATACTTTCCACTGTTCACATTGACGATGTAATCTGGATGTAAACACTTTCTAATCCACAGCTTGTGTAAGCAACTTTCACTACGGCAGTTTTGTGTGCTCCTATACGTGTCCTGGGAACCGTAAGCTTAGTGCACACTGAAGACTTCAGCCTCAATCTCTGTTGTATTTTTCACAGCCTAATACAGGAGCTGAGTGTAGCTTAAATAACAGTTTATAAAGCTGTCGCAGAACTGATGGTGTGGACAATACGGGTGACATATTACAGGCTGACAGAAATCAAATTCCATAAAAATGAAATTGAAAACCCTCGGTGAGGCGGCCTTGCTGCTGAGTAGACAGCTCGTTTTAAGTTTTCAGAGGACTGGAGAAGCCAGCTCTTTGTGTTGCAGCTCGTTGTGTTCCAACAAGAACCCATGAAGTCAAACACGCCGCATTTCCCCCCAATTTAACTTGTTAATTTGTTGCCAGTGAATTTCTGATGAATGATTTGAAGCCTAAACAATGTTGTTAATATGATATTGGAAAATGTAAATACAAAAAAAAGGAGTTTATAAAGTCAGTGATTTATAGCTGCTTGTATAGATTAGTTATATGGATCTTGTGTAAATAATATTGTCACATGGCAGATACAGATAGTGGTTTAAATCCTACAATAAGAGCTTGCATTTAATATTTCAGTAAAAAATGTAAATATTAAACTTTTGGGAGGAAAATGAATGAGATTGCCAGGTTGTTTCTGCATTTGCAGAAGATTGCAGACAGGCTTTTTTCTTTTCCTTCATACTTTGATCTGCAAGTAATTCAGTAGCCACATAACACACATCATAATCCAGAATCAAAACAAAGCAGAGATCTTTGTGAGGAAGGCTGATCTCAGTATGACTTATTCCCCTAGCATAAAGTCCCACCATGTAACTTTTTGACCTTAAAACTGCGTTCCAGACTACAGGAACATATATTATGTCCATATCAGGAAGCGTTTCGAGACTGTAAAACTGCAATACACAACTTATCTGAGACGCTACGTGATGGTGCAGCTAAATTTTGCCACGTCACATGCTAGCAAGCGGTTATTGACACATTGGCTGTTTTGAACGCTGATTTAGTAAAGAAATGCAAGATGCCATGATTGAAAGAGAGGAAAAAAGATGGGAATGAGACGAGTCAAGAAAAGACTAAAAATAAGATTTATCTAAACCTTGTTGTTGTTGATCTTTTAAATAGCCATCTATGTCTAGAGCTGGGCGATATGACCAAAATCTCACATCCAGATTTAGCTCATTTTATATCCCCATAACGATAAAATAACTATATAAAACTGTTTGTGTAATGTTGTGTCACTCAGTTATGTGTCAAATGTTGCTAGGCAACGGCAGCAGTGATCTCCTTCCATCTGGAGGAACTATGACCGTATAACGTTTCGCAGAGCTTTCGCCTCCACTTGACGCTGCTTTTGTTCGTTGACACTATTTTTTATTCTTTATCCTGATTCCTGCGCAGGTGATAAAATGAGTCAGTTGTGTCGGAGTCTATTGTTGGGACTGTGAGCTAGTCTGTTGTCGGTTCCACGTCGGTCTTTTTATATCCAAACTGCATCCATGCGACAGAAATTTCCCTTTTTTAGGAACAAGCTCATCAGTTTAGGTTGTTCTGCTCATCTTTTAGTGAATTATCC
Source organism: Telmatherina bonti (assembly GCF_933228915.1). Classification (NCBI taxonomy): domain Eukaryota; kingdom Metazoa; phylum Chordata; class Actinopteri; order Atheriniformes; family Telmatherinidae; genus Telmatherina; species Telmatherina bonti. The sequence goes on along the minus strand of NC_136611.1, from coordinate 7,397,518 downwards.
TCTGAAACACGTCTGCTACCGTCTTCCTCCATGTTTATGTATTGTAGCGTGCATGTGGTGAAGCGCATCTTGACGTAAAATAATGCATTAAAGTGCCTTATCGTGGTGTAAACGATAGAGCTTCATATGAGATGAGACATTTTCTATCGTCCAAACGATATATATCATCATATCGCCCGGCACTACCTGTGTCTGAGTAATAAGCAGAAAAAGTTCTGAAGTATTTCAAAACAACGTGGTGAGAGTGATGCAAATTTTTTTTGCCAGTTCATCCAAATGAAAAAGTTTGGTTCCCAGTGCAAACGGTGCTTAAAGTCAGACTGGAGTCAAGTCTCTGCTGGAGCTTAGATGCTGACTGAACACAGTGTGATGTGTTGCTCCGAGCGAGATGAGCGACTCGGCAGCGACCCACAAGCTCCTGCTAAAAGACAACGTACATCTCACGCTGTATGACGAAACTGAAGTCCAGCGGAAAGCGATCATAGATGCAGTCATGTTGCACGTCACTAAAGATATGATGCGTTTATTATGCGGTGGAACAACCGGGCCTTTTTTTTTTTTTTTTTTTTTTTTTTAACAAGTTTTTTTTTTTTTTTTTATGCGAAAGCCACATGGCATGGGTGGCAGTGGCTCAGGTCGTAGAGCCGCTTGTCTTGTGGTCTGACTAGGGCTGCAACGATTCGTCGACAATAAAAATTCATCAACGCGAAATTTCATTGTCGATGCGTCGAGTTATAAATGTCCGTAACGGCTTTGGTGATAAAACAATGTGCCAGGCAACTTAACGCCACGACTTTTCAGACCGTATGAGAATTGAAAACATCAAGTAAATGACTTAAAGCACCACAGGAAGTGCAGGGGGAAGTATTGTCATTTTGTGCAGCGTCTTAACCAATGAACAACTCAAGACCGAGTTTACTCAAGCGATGATTCGCTGTGGCGACCCCTTCAGAGATGAGCTGAAAGGAGAAAATGACTACAAAACCACATGAATCATCTGAAGTTCAATGTGTTATTTAATAAGTTTTATACGTTCAATCATTGGTTTTCTGTACCACTTTGTCCAGTTAAGGGTCACTGAAAAAACCAAAAATCACCCTAAATCTCTAAGATGTTTCAATGACTGCAACTTCTTAAATCTGACGTGCCGTCAATGAAGCCCCGTATATTTCGATGTATTTTCTCATTTCTATTTGTATGAAACAGATGCCGCACAACGATGGTCGCCTGTCCAGCCACAACATGTCCAGTCAGTACCGCATGCATTCCTACTACCCCGGAGCCTCCTACCTGACGCAGGGTCTGGGCTCCACCACCACTGTGCCCCCCTTATTCAGCCTGGATGACAACAACAGCTGCTCCGATTCCATGGCAACGCGTGAGTGACGCACCAACACTCAAACACACACTCCTCAGGCCCCATAAAGTTTTACCCAGAATTTATCAACAGTACATTAAAGGGGGGATTGCACTCAAGCCAAGAGCATCATAAAATTTCATTTTTACTTTTACTATAGTTTTTACTTCTTTCTTTACTGCCATTGCAGTGGTTTGGATGCAGGTCTGACTCAGGTGTTTCATTGTTTTCAAAGCTGGGAATTAAAGAAGAGCGAAGACTTGGATGAGGATGGTTTAAAGAATAACTGTAGGTTTACATTGTTAGTTAATATCCTTTTAGTTATTTTGATGGTTATTAAGTTGTTTTAAAACCCAACATCTCACAGTGCAGCTCTGTTTCCTTGCATCATGTTTACTCTGGAAGTAGATTTCATCTCTGCAGCAGCAGATTTCTGGCACTTCGCAAGTCTTAGATGATAATCTCAGCAGTGATGGTAGTTGCCTGGATTTTATGCCTGTCCTGGTTTTTTGTGAATGTGGGTAAATCTGATTATGTGCGTTGCTTCATATGTGGAGTAAAATCCTTTGTAAAGAATGCATGTAAGTTTACCAGAACCAAATTTTTAGTTTTAGTGTTTAATGCAACAGAAAAAACTACTCGCAACTGTCTTTTACCTCATTCTTTACTATGAAGCCGCATTTGTCCATTTTTAAAAAATAAGCTTCATAACTTTTATGAAACTAATTTAATCAGCATGTTGCATTGTGATGCATCCATTACAAATACGAGTCAGCCCACCCCAAATATTTTGTCACGTTTGGTCTCAAAGCAGAGCATAAAAATGTGTTAAGGTAAACATGTCAACATGATCTCAGTAGGAATTGATCTGACGATTAAGACTGCAGTTTGCCTGTTCCAGATGATGGATGTAGTGGATTCCTTTGTGTTACCATAGTGGAAGTCACTGCTCATGCTAAGCTTGGCCTTTTTTTTTTTTTTTTACCACAATAACAAACAAAACACCATATTTAATCAAGGACACTTAGTTTCTCCAGGAATTTAGCAATATTATAATCACAACTAACTGGGCTGTGATGATATGCTTTTGTCTCGATTCGATTCGGATTTTTTTTGGTGCCGATTTGATTTAAACTGCGATTTTCACAATTCTTTGATATTGCTGATTTTTGTTGAGTAAAAACAAAAAGTACAAAACTTTTTTTGCTTGTCATTTTTCTTGATTTTAATTATGAAAAAACAACAAAGTAGCCAGACCATCAGTCTGCTGCTATAAGGCCCAAGAAGACAAGTAAAAAGATCAATAAAAACAATAAAAATGACCAATTTTATAATGGATTATTCTTTATTTAAAAAAAAAAAATTCTTTAACAAAAAAAATTAACAAATTTTGTTGGCACACTGACATTTATTACATTTATTCATGGAGCTGTCATTGCTCTGCAGCGTCCATGTCACACCCTAGTTACTGGCTATCGACACGTCACTGCAAACCATGACTGGTTCATCACAGAAACACACGAGCACATCATCAGAGGAACTGAGGAAAAGGGAGAAAGTGACATAGCAAGACAAAAGTCAACATCAAACCTTTCATGTAATTTATCAAAATTTCAGGTCTCAACAGCCAGTAAAAAAATGCCACAAAGTCCTGGAGGGACTGGAGAGTCTGACGTAATGTTGACGTTGTCTTACTGGGTGTGAAAGCAGAAGATTCAGCCCAGTCAGGATGCCCATGTGGGGCCCATAAGGGTTCAATTTGGGCTACAGATAAGGGTCCCATGTTGGTTTGCCCACAGTGGCCTCACATGTTTCTGGAGACCATGTTGTTCTGACTGATTTTCCACTCAGTGAGCTGCACAGGACCCATGTAGGCCCCATATCCCAGATGGCATATCCATATGGGGCCCTTCAGGGTATGTGGGTACTGAGTTGGCATGGGCTTGAACTGGGCAGATTTAGTAAGTCCCACATGGTTTTGGTTATATTGGCCTCATATATGAAGCGCATGTGCACGGGCGAAATGGACCCGAAGCTGGCTCAGACAGGACCAACTTAAGACCCATATGGACAAACCCAGGTGAGGCTACCATGGAAACTGTGGACAAACCCATGTGGCTTTTTACCAGAACCAGCAGGAGAGCCCACATCACACCAGTGATGGAGTCTCTTCACTGGCTTCTGGTTGAGTATTGTATTTGTTTCAAAATCTTGGTACCTACTTTCCAAGCCCTACATGAACAGGACCCTAGTTACATTGAGGACTTAATAAAGCCTTACAGTCTTGAAGTTGTACAGGCAACATCTGTCGATGGTTCCATGTACCCCATTTTAACAATAGCAGAGACCGATCTTTTAAGGCTGTTGCTCCCTGTCGATGGAATGAGCTTCCCCAGGATCTGCGCTCTCTGGATCCAATAGATGCTTTTAAAAACCTCTTAAAAACATAATTGTTGGAGGATTTTAGCTCGAAATAGACTTAGTGGTGCTGTTCTGTATTTATTCTGTTGTTTTTCCGTACGTTGTATGTTTTATTGTTGCAAAGCACTTTGTGACCTTGTGTCTATGAAAAGCACTATATGAATAAAGTTTATCTTATCTATCTTATCTAAAAAGCTGCAAAGAAAAACAACATTTTTATCATTTCTGTCAACAGTAAAGTCTCCATGCCAATCACTGTCTGCTGTCATAACTAACTACATTTTCTGTCATGATTAGCTCTAAAGGATACTATTTATACATTTGATTAAATCATATATTTCATATGAGCTTTAAAAGATGTCTGATTATTGCGTAAAGGTGAAAAAAGCAAATTTTTCTCATTTATCTGGTTTTGCACTGTCAGAAGCAGTTATAGTTTGGTAAATGGTAAATGGACTTGTACTTCTATAGCGCTTTTCTAGTCATACAGACCACTCAAAGCGCTTTACACTACTTGTCACATTCACCCATTCGCACACACACTCACTCACTCAACACACTCATACCCCGATAGGCACATCGGGGGGCAGTTTGGGGTTAAGTGTCTTGCCCTAGGACACTTCGGCATTTCAGGGGAAGCCTGGAATCGATCCCCCAACTTACCAGTTGAAGGACAACTGCTCTTCCTCCTGAGCTACAGCCGCCCAGTTTCTAATTTTAATCTATGTATTGATCCTGTATCTCAGGTAATGATATTTAAAAATATTAAAAACCATGAAAAAGTTCCTCTTTAGCATTTATCATGGCGGAAGAGCATCATTAGTACAGCCTTATAGTGATATCCTACTTTCAGTGAAAGACGCCACCAGCATCACAAACCCAAAGACCCCACAGTTTCCCTTATAGCTGTGTTTGTTTATGACTTTCACCTGCTCTTCTGCTGTGAGGGTCCCACGTCAGCCCCCTGCTGTGAATCGCCATGCTCCATTACAAGATAACAACACTCTCAGCGGGTGGTCCTCATGTTTGGTGTCGACTCGCGCTCTACAGAGAGAGAGAGAGAGAGAGAAACTGCAGAAATAATTGGCTTTCTGAGTTTGAACCTCTAAAGTAAATCCAGGATTAACCTGAAAAGTTATTTCTATACAATAATCAAACTGACTCTTGTTGAATTATTTAATCTGAGATGTTCAGGATTAGTTGAAATGAACATATGTAGAGCAATGCAGTGAGGGAAACCCACGACATGCAAAGCAACATCAGCTGATCATTATTTTTAGCTACTCACCATGTTGTGACAATCATGTTCCCACTGAGGAGTCTTCTGCATGCTGAGACCCTAAATGATACCCTTAAGAGTTCATTTTTATGCACATGTGCCATAAAGATGTCCCTGCGATGGACTAGCGAGCTGTCCAGGGTGTACCCTGCCTTCTGCCCATAGACTGCTGGGATAGGCTCCAGCTTCCCCGCAACCCTGAATTGGATTCAGTGGTTTGGATAAATAAATGAATGAATGTGCCATAAAGAATTATAACAATTATACTTGGGTTCATTCTGCTTCTGCAGCTACAAGTAGCAAAACTGTTGTCAATGTAGCAACTAGCTACGATGCTGTGAAATGAATCGTTTTTGCAGTTTATGATGCAGTTAACATCTTTAAAGAACCAAAAAATGGGTTAAGTTCTGCTCCAGACTGGATTTCAGAGAAATCAAACATTGCTCAAGACCTGGAGAGCAAACTGACTTACGACTACCTGAAAATCGGTTTATATTAATCTTTAGAGGACATGGAGTTCCTCAGTCACTGAAACAGTGATAATACATCATAACTTGATGCTTACCTGGTAAATAGTGTGTGTGGGTGTGTGTTTATCTTGTAAAGCTGGTAAATAAACTTTTAGTCGAGAGGATGCGGTGTTGTGTACAGTATTAAAGCTGTTTGGCTTTAATTAAGGAACTTTTCTTTTGTTTTCTTTTTGGCTTTTTAATAAGCAGATTTTCATCCAGCATCTGCAAAACTGGTAACGGTGATTATTTATCATGCAAAATGCATCCACTCAGTCCAAAACAGTCATAATATGCAGGAATTTCAGCTCGTAATAATCAGTGAATTATCTTGGTCATTCACTGTACAGGTAGGTAGTTTCAACAAATCACCCCTCGGTCTCTTTGCTAAGAAACTTCCAACACTGACACGCATACAGAAGGGGGTCCTCCAGAAAACTGAGCAACCGTCAACCTCCGGCGGTTAAAAGTGAAGCCTATGCGGAAGTGACAAAAACTGCAGTTCCCCCTTCATCCACTAGGGGCTCCAAAACAAATCCCCATAGACTCCCATGTTAAAAAGACCAACTTCACAGCAGAAATAAACATGTTTACAGTCTGGTTCAAAAATCCATTTTAGGTTTAATAGGTCAGGTTTACCTTCATGACAACTGTGGGGGGGGGGGGGGGGGGGATTTTTTTCTAATTCGCCTGTTTAAAAGTAATTTAATCCCGAAAGTTGGCGAGGGGGAAAAAAAAATTGGACAACAGGATTTGTTTGCTATTGTCTTGAGTTTTTATTACTAAGTCCACTGTTTTTTATTCCTTAAAGTGGAAATGAAGGAATTTCAGATGCACCTTTGTATTTTGACATTTTCTGATAGTTTTTTAAGTGGCAGAAAGAAATTCTTGTAATTTCTACAATTGAACAAAAGTTCAACAACAACTTTCTTTTTGCCTGAGCTTATTCTCTTGATTATTGGTTAATATAATGAAACTGCAGATTTCAGCATATAGTACTGAATAATACTCTTGTATTTTTGCAAATACAAATACAAACGTTTTATAAGATTAAAAGCACAACTTTGGTTTTAGTTATTAAATGATTGATTATTTGATCAACATTAATTAGTAGGTTGACCTTCAGTATCCCAACACAGCTGAAGTAATTGGTTTTCATGGCTTGAACATGTTGTGTCTCTGGTTCAGACCACGTAGAGGAAATCACTGGGAGCTGGGAGCCCCCCCCCAACCTGCCTGCCAAACAGCGCCCTGTCAGATTTATCTCCCTCCCAGGATAAGGCTAATCATTTGGCCAAATACAGAGATCCAAATAACCTTCAAGAGTGCCACGCTGTCCTTTCCCCTCCCCACCTCCTCCTCCTTCTCCCTCCTACCCGCTCTTCGCCCTCCCCCTTCTTAGGCTCCGCTGTCTCCGCAAAATTGCCTTCTGGAGTTAGTGAGCAGGAACAGTTAAGATTTACAAACAATGATGAAGCTTGTCATGCGTCTTTCTCCATCCGTCACGGCGGTCCGGGCGGAGCTGTGGGTAGAGCCGTCCTGGTGTTCTTCATAAAAGCCAGCTCCCTGTGAAATACGCCCCCGGCCGGCCTGTTTACTGCCCCGCGATCGTCAGCAGCCCCGCTGCTGTAAATCGCCAGGCGGGAGGTGACAGTGCAGTCCATCAAACACCCCCCCCCCCCCCCCCCCCCCCCCCCCCCCCCCCCCCCCCCACTACCACCACCACCCCTCAACATCTCACTTCACAGCCCCCCCGCCCTCCTCAACTTCATATATACACACACAGACACTTGCACTGTTTCTTCACCTCACTCCCTCTCCGGGGTCTAACCGGGAGGCTCAGATGAGCTGCCGTCAAAGAGTTATGGCAGCGTCGGTCTTACAGGAGACGTCTTCGAGCTGAATCCGTCAGTGTCTACGCTGCGTGCTTTCTTTTTCGTCCTTGTCTCCACTCCGAAATTTACAACTGCTGAAAGTTTGCAAGCTGTCAGCACAGCAACTTACTTCTGAGCATTTTTTTTTTTGTAAACCATATTAATACTGAAGTCAGACCTCACAAATGTGCGCCGCTGTGCCGGCTATACATTTGCTCGTTTTGTTATATTGGTGTCAGCACAGAGCGTACAGTAATTTAAATGCAAATCAGATTGTTGAAGTATTGCAGATGTTAATCCTGCTAATCGATGGACCTGCGTGAGCCCATTAGGTTAGAAATCCATTACTATCTTTCTAGATGATATTCTATTGATTTTTCTCGCTTCAATCTATACTGTACTGTACACCAAAGTGAGTTACTGCGTATAAAGTCTGTCGTTTCAGGTTCTCCGCCTCCTCTGAAAAATAAACTGGAAAAAGAAAAACAGCCGAGAGTAAGTTTCTTTGTTTCCTGTATAAAATGGGTTTTACCTGCTTTCAGGTCAGATTACCTCACACCCACACACTCTCAGTGAATAAAAAACATGCCCTCACACACACGGTGCTCACAGTCGAGCCACACTCATTTTGGAGATGTCAGAAAGGCCTCTCACTCTTTTGGATTTATTAAACCTGAAACAAATCGCCGCCTCACGGCCAGGAGGTGACCTTTTCAAAAGAAGTGCTGTTTCATGTCATGTAGCAGCCAGAGTTCATTTCTCTGGTCACTGACATGCTGGAAACATCAGTCACTAAAGTACACGCTCTGCACGCTGTTCCTTCACCACCAGGGAGAAAAAAACAGGCCATTATAAATATGAGTTGTGTCGTCATCCTGACAGAGGAAATACTGGTTTTTACCCAGGATGAAACTATTTCTTATTGTAAAATTAGCTTTAATGATGTAAAGTTTGTGTACGTTCAGGAAGCTATGTGTGAAAATAAAGATGTAAAATGGCATTGTTTTTTATTTTTCTTATCAGTTGTAGTTCATCAGGTCTTTGCAGTCATGTGTTGGTATTTTTCCTTGCACACCATAGACGGTATATAAAAATATGGACGTAGCATTTGTGACGTCACCCATAGGTTTCTGAAGCGCTAAATTGAAGCTCAGTGGGCGGTTCCTACCATCGCCATCTTGGCAAGGGCATTCTTGTCGTCTCGACCGGAAAATACAAATATGGGCAAAGAGGTGGAGCTGAGAAGGGGGGCTCTGAGCGTCATGGTGGATGATTGACATCTAGCAATCTCAGAGCTGCCTGTAGCTAAGAGCTAACCGAGCTAACTTGGAGATAACAGGAGCTAACCAGCTAACAGAGGTAAGCGGGCTAAAGCTAAGTCACGTTGTTAACCGGCTAAAAACTGCGGTTGTTCTACGTTTTTCTTACTTGAAGCAGAAGATTGGGTACCTGTCAATCAAAAGGACACGCCCCTAAATATGCCGAATTTCGAGATTAAATTACTTTTAAATGGGCGAGTTAGAAAAGAAATTCACTCCTCCCACAGTTGTCATGAAGGTAAACCTGATCTGTTAAACCGAAAATGGATTTTTGTACCAGGCTGTAAACATGTTTATTTCTGCTGTGAATTTGGTCTTTTTAACATGGGAGTCTATGGGGATTTGCTCTGTTTTGGAGCCCCTAGTGGATGAAGGGGGAACTGCAGTTTTTGGCACTTCTGCATAAGCTTCACTTTTTACAGCTGGAGGTTACCGCTTGTTTCACACCAACTGTTTCTAAACGAACGCAAACTTTGCGCTTGGCATCCATACCTGATCTGTAAAGTCATGGAGACCTCAAAAAAGTTGCAGAGTACTTTTTGTCCTGAAAGTGTAAGCTTTGAAGTGTCTTTACTCTGCTACAGGGAAAGCAAATGGTCCTGTAGAAGGCAAAAACCTTAGAACTTGATGGTCTACAAGGATTTTCAGCTCCACTAGTTTTGCCACCAACTTATCTTTAATCTTAGCACCATGCTTGGGAACAGGAATCAAAACGTCTTGCAACACTCCGTAACTCAGTCTTCTCAATTCTCACAGATCAGTTAAATCGTGTGTGTAAAAACTCATGCTTACACTCTCAAATGACCCATTACTACTATTACAATCGATCTACTCCATAGTTGTCAACAGCTCTGGGAAGAAACTCTCCTGGATGAGCTCCAACTTGTTGCATCCCCTGAGGTGGGGCAACTTGACAACCAGATGGAAACCAAAGCTTTTATATGGTTAAAATGGTACATTTACTTCCATTAACAAAGTGTTAAGATGTCATACAAGCCATGGAAGAGGAAAGAACATGAAATAAAGACAACAAAACTCAAAATCTACTCTGAAAAGTAAAAAAAAACAAGAAAAACCCTAATTAACTTGAGACAGGCACTCAGAATAAACTGCAGAAAATGTACAAGGTACCCCAGACTCGCCTGGTGAGTGGCATCTCATTGCACAGACTAGCTGATGTGAACAGAAGTTCTTCTAATGCCGTTGATCGATGTATTTATAAAACACAGCTTGTTGCTGAACAACCATCTTACTGCAGTACATGCTATTAAACTGTTCTGTACAGCACTTTGGTCAACTTTGTTGTTTTTAAAGGTGCTTTATAAATAAACTGGATTGGATTGGATTGTTACTCATTTTCAGAAACATTGTGAATCTTGGTTTCCATAATGCAAACCTTATTTAAAAGGTAGCAGTGGAGATATTAGGCCTACTGGGGCCCAATAGGATGCCAGTAAATGTCTGAGTCTCTAGTGGCTGTTGGGTAGAGAAGAAATGTCATGTGTGGTCTGTCAGATTGTCTTCTCCACCTAGTTGTGCTGCTAAGTGCCCTGATGGCCTCTGGACTGTAGATGGGTTAAATACCAGTGTGATTGTCTGCTTAGGGCACAAGCACCACAGTAATGTGCTGTACAACACCACCATTAACGCAGGCCCGGGGCTGTGGAGACATTAAATGGCCAGGGCTGTGTAGTTTATGTCCTCTTATCCTCACTCTCTATTTCTCTTTCTGGCTCACACACACGCACACACTCACGTTGTCCTGCTCTAAGCAGCTTTACAGTAAATGAAACGTGGTCCCACTGACTGCTGGTTTATTTTTAACTTAATTTTCCCCTGAAAAAGTATCACTGTCTTGTTATGAGTCTGCAGTTTAGTCTGTTTGCTAAAATATCTCACAGGGCCTTTATTCTGTCTGGAGTTAATAAGATAAGAGCTGATTAAATAGAGGTGTGCCTTTAGAGACTCAAAGCATGTGTGAGGATTCATTTTACCTGGCTTTTGCCTCATATTGGAGCTTTTTTATATTTATTGCTTTGAGCGCAAAACAACTTTAAAGACAACAGCTGTTGAACAAACAAAATGTCTTCTCTTAAGGGGCACCAGACTGATCTATACTGTCGAAACGAAAAATATCTCGTCATGACGCCAGTAGTCTTGAACTCTTGCTGGCAATTTTTTTTTTTTTTTAGTAAACTGGTCACTGAAGGCCCATTTGTCCTCTATCGTACATGATCGTACCTGATCTCCCGTTTCAAGGAGGAGGAGTTTAGAACAACCGCAGTTTTTAGCCGGTTAACAACGTGACTTAGCTTTAGCCCGCTTACCTCCGTTAGCAGGTTAGCTCCTTTTAGCTCGGGGTTAGCTTTTCACTACAGGGAAGTCGGAGATCGCTAGATGTCAATCAACCCCCACGCTCAGAGCCCCCCTTTTCAGCTCTACCTCTTCGTCAATTTTTGTATTTTTTCAGAACAAACGACATGCATGACGTTGCCAAGATGGCGATGGTAGGAAACGCCAGCTTCAATTCAGCTCTTCAAAAACCTATTGGTGACGTTATGGAGGCTCTGTCCATTTTTTATATAAAGTCTATGGTCACCACCATCGTACTTCCATGCATCTTTTATGTTGTCGTAGGGCTGGGCGATTAATCGCATTTTAATCTCAATTACGATCTGGGTTTTCAACGATCATAAAAAAAAAAAAGAAGGGTGTGATTATTTTTCTCTCTGCAGTTTCCTCTCCTGCTGTCTTCAGCTGCTAATCGAGCGTCTCTGGCATTGCAGCGCTGTGCTGTAAACTCCTCCCACAGCCGCTTTGCTTTCATTCAGACACTGTTGCCAACTTGGCGAGTTTTTCGCTAAATCTGGCGACTTTTTTAATTTTGTTTTTTTTGTTTTTTTTTGTTAAAAGCAACTAGCGACAAATCTAGCAACTTTTACTGGAGCTATTAGAGACTTTTCTGGTGTTTTGGCGACTGACTTGAAGACATATTGTTCTGCAGTTACTGTAAGGAAGGAGCAGCGGGAGCCTCTCCCGTCCTAAAGCACTCCCAGGCGGCCAGTCTCAGTCGGCTCCGGCTGCAGGTCAATGTAGAATAACTGCAGTAGGTTGTGGAAGTTCACCTAAACATAGTTTATACCATTGTCATGAGAACTGGCTGCATTATTATCATATACATAGTTCGGCAAGTTAAATCACTGTAATATGCCTCCGTTACGGGGCGTTACCATAGCAACACGTTAACCAGCTGGTTCAGATCAGCCGTCTTTTAACAGGTGAATGAGAGAAACTTGCTGTAGCCTGACAGCAGTTGTTTGGCATGAAAGGTACATCGAGACCAACGTAAAATAGTTCCTACATAAGCGGTAAAAGCAGATTAAACAACTCAGAACCGTGCATTAGACCGTTATAGTGCGCGACACGGAGTCGAGAACACCACGACGTGCAGGGTTGTTTAAAAATACTGGATAATTGTGTTAAATAATCGAGATCTCAATGTCAGTCAAAATAATCGTGATTATGATTTTTGTCATTGAGCAACCCTTTGTTGTCGTGGTTGTTAAGTCAGTTCATCCACTAGTGGGCAGTGCTGAGTTCCCAGCTTCTGTGAACTGTTATTTTATGTCAGTGGATGTAGTGCGGCCAGCAACATGGTTTCAGAAATGTTTGAATTTGTTTGCTTTGGTTCACGAATGACTGTTTTAGGCCTCATATGATGCTTGCTTTTGCAGGGAAACTGAAGCTGAAGTCAAGGCTGTTCCAACACTATAATGGCAGAAGCCTGAACCTCAAGCAGCAAGTTGAGCTGTTTCAAATGTCAATAGATTTTATTGCAAACGTCATGGGTACGCCAAGTGAAAAGGCAGCTAGGGGGGTACTTTAAGTTAAAATGTTTGTTCGCTTGTCCCAGAATATCCATTTGTTGCTTTTACAACAGCTCAGTTACTCACACCAGAAACCACAGTTTACATTCATATTTGTGATCAGATTTTGGCTCAAACATGTCGGGCTGGATTCCAGCTGTCATGCTGCTCAAAAACAGCACATTTAACACAAGTTGTCCTACGTTTTCGAGATGTGGTAACTTCTAAGCCAGTTGTCCATCAAGTTCACTCTCACCCTTTCCACACATTCTCAGAGAGACTCCAGGAATTTGACTCCTAAGGATACAGTTTTTTGTTTGGAAAAAAGGACACGTCCCCCAGGAGAAAGCTGCCTCTCGCTCTGAAATAATTACACATATTTGCAGTTTTGATTGGTGCAAAGCTAATCTAGAGGCGCTAAATGTTAAGATGTAAAATGGTGAAAATGGTTGTTCCAGGTCCATAATTAAAGCGACTCTATTATGCTATTTCTAGTTTTCTGAGCTTTCCACAGTGTAAGCGTTGAGCACTCATCAGATATGAGCGGTGTCACTTTTTTTAAAAGCTAAACACGTTTGAGTTTTCCAGCGATCTCTACATTTGGTTTCGATAGCGATGGGAATGATTGGTTTTAGAGAGTTTTATCTACTTTGAAATTTTAGTGATGTCCTGGGGGAGGGACTAAGTGATTGGTCATCTTCTCTAGTTCGCGAAAAGAAAGCTATGCCCTACTAGCAGTTGACCAATCAGAGGCAGCCTGCAGGCAGGACAAGGGGCTCCTCTGTTAGAAGCTGATCTGAGAGGATCAATACAACATGAAGTGTGAAAAATACTTGATTATTTCTTACCCTGCTGGACTTGCATATTAAAATAAATTAATCTAAGATTTGCATAACAGAGACACTTTAAGATACGGTGTTGTTTCATTATACATCATTGTAATAGTTACCACTTAAATGGAATATTTAGGTCCCAGCAGCTGTTAGAACTGATCTACCTACACAGTAGATCATTTTCTGGACCAGTTAGGCCAGTTAAGGGGGAGCCGGAGTCTATCCCAGTAATCATTGGACGAGAGGCAGAGCACAATCTAGAACAAGTTGCCACTCCATCGTCTGGCTACCGGCACAGTATTTCCTCATTTTCATGAAATTTGCCTTTCATGAAATTTTTCAAGAAAATTTCATGAAAGGCAAATTTTTTTATTTTAGCTGTTTTATTGGTTTCCATGACTCCAAACACTTTACTCTAATTTTCACAACTAAACTTTTTTGTGCTGTGATTATAGCTTTGTTTCCTCATCTTGCTTACAGTGTCTCTCTACCTAATCACACTCCTGCAGTCACGTTCACCACATTGCCTTGAGCAGCAGCAGCTCGGCACAGACAGACAAATGATGTTTCCTTGGCACCTCTCTGAAACAGCTGAACGACTTGGATAAACACATTTGGCAGCTTTAGCACCCTCGAGAGGCGTCCTCCTTTCCACAGCAATATATTTTACTCTTCCTGTGTCCTTTACTTCGGCATTTTTCTTACCCTGTCGACTCACAATGAATCATTTGTTTAAAATGTAATGATAGAAAAGTCACGCAAATATTGATCGGCTGCCTCACCTCATTATTGCATATCCATAACTCTTCGATGGATCACGTCAGAAAGCCCGACGATAGACTGATATGCCATTTTGTGAGCTGATGGGGCACAGTAACCGAAATGGAGATTTAGCATGTGGACGATGGCTGTGTCACGCCTCTCTGGCAGTCATCTTCACTGGGGACAGATTGGTTAACAATGCAGGAGCAAAGGTTCCTCTCTGCTTAATTAGCCTTTGACCCCAACACTTGACGCCTTCTGTCAGCTCATGTTGGTCCTTCACTCACATCAGCCTTATAGCAAACCAATAATGAGCATCTAAGTGTTTTCTGACCCCTCCTAATGACTCCATCCCTTTGAACCATTGTCTTAGTCGGCTCTTCATTTGGAAGATGAGGTTAAGAAACAAAAGATTTAACTGCACGCATGATAAAAGGAATAGTTATTGTTCATGGAAATGCAATGTAGATTAAGGTGTTTGATGTGGCTTAAAATGAGTTGGGACTTGGGCGTAACATCCAGGCTTACATTTACCGTTGTAGCCACAGGAGGAACCGTAGAACGCGGTATTTTGGGCAAAAAGTGCATTAAAGAGGTGACACATCTGTATATCTCATGCATGAACTGTGCTGTTGTTTCCAATCGTTGCCCATAGGGATGCATTATATGTTCAATTATTTGTTCATAAACTGCAAATGCTACTGTAATTGCAGTATTCGGCAATAATATTGCATATTGTTTTCCCTGCTCAATGAGCCACATAACCTGATTGAGTAACCTGAACAATTGAGTGCGTTTACTCAGACTTTTCTACTGTTATAGGATCTGAGCCATTTTCAGATATTGAACTTGAGGCATCTAACTAGTCGTCTTAAACAAATAAAGCCATGACCAGTAAAAATATATCGCAATTAGAAAAGCAAATGAAGAGCACAGATTAATTTCAGTTCATTTTACCCACAGAAATAAGTCGATTTTTTATTCATTTCTGTAACTGTAGTTACTTCGAGATCAAGCCCAGAATTTATCGGGATGTAAGTTAGACTAAAACCCAATCTCTTAAAAAAAAAAAAAATGTACCCAGTAGTTTTTGTGTGAAATTGACAGACGGTTAAATGTGGACAAAAACATAACCACCGTGGCCTTTTAAAGACACACTACAAAAGTTTTGCCGTTATCCCGTCATGCACCCCCTATCGACAGCTAATTCAGCCTCCATCTTGCATCTGACCTGACTTGTTATCTCTCTCCAGCCACAAGACAAGCTTACGATGACTCTTGTTTTGTTTCTTTCTCTCTTTTAATCTTGTTGTTTCTTTGCTGAATCTGCGACTTTACGCGTTCATACAGCCAGTTCCTTGTTATGCCGTTAAGCAAAATGTCCCGTCCCGTCTCGGCTCGAAGTTTTTCAGCAGCGGAATGCTGTTCACCAGTGACAGCTCCGGAAAGCGCTTAATGAAATTAGTTGCGCCATCAAAACTGGTCATAAATGCATGTTTTAAAAGTTGTAAAGTTACGGAGTTCATCTTAAAAGCCTGATCTAAGACAATAATCATTCATTCATTCTCCAAACCGCTTAATCCAACATGCATGTCTTTGGATGATGGGAGGAAACCGGAGTACCCAGAGAGAACCCACACATACACGGGGAGATCATGCAAACTCCACACCTTGCCCCAGCCAAGGATCAAACCAGCGACTTTCTCACTGTGAGGCCACAGTGCTAACGATTATACCACCGTGCAGCCCCAATATCAACAAAAATTAAACAAATTTTCTTTTATGCTTCCTTTATTTACTTGAAATAAAATCTGGTCTTTATTTGGCCCTTTTAACAATTATTTAAAAGATAATTAATAAAATTGTTTTTTATTGACCATTTATCACCGTGTGATATGTCAAAATTATTGTAGCAAAGTGTCCCTGCACCTGATGTCCACCAGGGGGCAGAAGACAAGAATCATATTGTGTACAACAGATTTGAAGACTTTTTACCATAAAATGATGCAAAAGGTCTTAAACTGTGTCAAATAAACATACAGCATTATATTTTCACTCTCATCTACATAAAAAAAGGAGCACAATATAACAAACTTTTGAAACTGCAGTACCCCTCTGCTTTGAGTACTAATTTTTTGGTTTTGTGATCTAATTCTGTGATTTAGCTTTTAAAATCAGTGGGGGCTTTTTGGAAATTGCATTTTAGAGATAGTTATGCCATCGCTACTTGAAAACTTGGGTAATTAATTTTCATGCAATGTTATTTTTACTTAGTATATTTTTTTCTCAATAAAATAACGCAGTAGCTACTCTTAAGAAATCTGATCACTGGTTTGTCAATTAATGCAACATCCAGAAGTGATGAGTAACTCATCTGTTAAAAAACTGAATTCAAATAAATACTGAATAAAGTAAGATGAAAAATGACGCAGTAATGATTAAACATGGTTTCTATTCCGTTTACAAGGCCTGGACTTATATCTCCCAGTAGGAAGTCTTGTGTGTACTCCTTCTCTACATCTGCAAACTCAGACCTTGTTTGGTTTTGAAAGATGTAACCCAAAACCTGCAGTTTATGAAACAAAGCCAGAGGGGCTCTTGGGTCATTAAATGCTAGTCATGGTTTCATTCACTCATGCACGAGACCTTATGTCATAAAACTCACCTCACCCCTTAATGAGGGTCCACCAGGCCATTCTGCAGCCGACTGCATGCAGCCTAAATATTTGAACCCTGTTGACTAAGCATGCTGACGACACATACACCATAATCAATTTCTAAGGATAAATAAAAAAGCCAAAGAATGGCAAACATAGAAAATGAAGAGCAGAAAAACAGTCTGAAGGTTAAGACTGGCAGAGGCAGTGTTGGGACAAATGTTGACTTAAATACTAACGTCACAACTCTTCCCTTTTTGCCATCATTGCAACCAGATTCTAGCTTGCTTTTTCTTTTTTCTTTTTTTCTTTTTTTTTCATTTTGCAAATATTTTTAGCTCATGGGTGTATTTCCGAGCCCCCAGATGGATTTCTACAGTAACAAGTGAAGGACATGTGCAAGGATAGACGTCTGCTAGACTCTGTCTGATTAGGGACTTGGTTCAGTTGGGGAGGTGCAGCAATATTCCAGACCAAGATTGTGTTCCTGCTGCACTTCTCAAATTGTTTCACTCCCCACTAGAGGCAGAAAAATATGGAGCAGCATCAGATCCAAGTTGGTCAGATTTTTATAAGAACTTTGACCAAATTCTTCCTCATTAGCGATTCCTCCTGTCCAGAGCCGTCTATCATCCCTCACACGTGTATGTTTTGGTTGTGATTACCACTATGCACTTTGTTTTGCAGTCCAAATCCTGTACTTGGTCCGCTTGAAAGGGACTGAGACCTGCATTAGTATGTGGACCAGGTCCGTTTCTTTGATCTGAAACCCCCCCCATCGAAGCAGACTTTCTGAGCAAACAGGCTAGGATTCAAACCAGAGAGGCTAATGTGAATGTTCTCAGCCTTGTTTACATGAAAGCATTGCTAAAAAGCTGTATTTTTTCCTTATTCATAGCATGTTTTTTCACACTAAACCTTATTTATATGGAGTAGCCTGTCGTAGAAGGCCGAAAAATTAGGCAAAACTGAAACAGCATTAGAAATTCAACGATAAGTAATGTGTTTTTTTTATTTTATAATGTAGATTATCCCTCAAAAACTGTTGTTTGCATCACATTACACTTTGTAGCAGTAACAAAACAAGCCAGAGTAGATTAATGGTTTCAGACTGGAGGGTGAAGGTCTACGTTGTGAACATCAGCTGAGTGTCGTGAGCTTCCACTGTTCAGTGCTCAGTATTTAAAGCCTGCCTGTCTGCGCTTTGACTGAGTTTTCTGGGCCATTAAGTCCTGCTGCTGGTCTGGTCTGATGAGGAGCAGTGAGACACCAACATTGTCCTCGGAGAGGGGAGTGTCCATCTCTACAAGGGGTCATCCTCAGTTGGACACACATGGGACCCTCACAGGGCCAATGTCTTTTTCTTTTTTTTTTTTCCCGACACAGCTCGTATCATTTTAATGGGAGCCATTTCATCCCAGGATAGCCTTGTCATGTGACAGGCAACTCTTCATTCTTAAGATTGCATTTTTTTTTTTTGTTGCCTTGATAACAGCCTCGCAAAGTGCTGTTGGCCCTGTACGGCATGAACACATTCAGCAGGGGTGGGAAAATCGAATATCGGCAATTTTTGCTTCACAATTTTAAAATCAATTTTTTTTCTCCAAATAATCCATTATAAATTTTTTATCATTTTAATTTTAATTGATCTTTTTACTTTTCTTCTTGGGCATTATAGCAGCAGAATAAAGATCTGGCTGCTATGTTTTTTCCTAACTGAAATCAAGAAAAATGACGAGCAAAAAATGTTTTGTTTATTTTATTTTTTTTATTTATTTTATTTTATTTTATTTTTTAAATCTGCAAAAATCAGCAATCTCGAAGAATTATGAGAATTGCAATTTAAATCTACACAACACCCAAAAAAATCGGAATCGAATTGAATCGGGACAAAAGTATATCGTCACAGCCCTAACATTCAGACAGGTGATTTTTTCAGGTATCCACATCTTGTGGAAAGAAACGTTTATCAAAACAAGTTTATAATCGAGGCGCAATAAAACATATCACCAAAAAAAGGAGGTATATGGGTGTTTTTTAATATTTTTTTTTACGATTTATTTTATCCAGTATTTTCAGATTCTTGCTTGACTCAAGACTCTGACTTGATAACATAGGATTATTAGGGGACAAAAATCTTTAAATTGATTTTTTTCCCCCTTTTTTTTCAGTTTTCAATTCAATACACTTTATTGTCATTGCACAAGTGCTATGAAAGTGACACAGACCGCTCTCATGTCAAGACGATAACTTTTAAATGTTTATATGTTCAAATGCCAGATGGAGAAGAAACTGCCACTTTTCTCCAGTAGGGGGCAAAATGTTTTCCTTTGACTGTCACAGTAACATATCTGTTTTTGATAAACCCATAAAAAGAAGACGCAGAATGGCAGACAGCCTACAAAAATGCGCAGAGATAAATCCTCCAGCATCACATTTTAAGTCAAAACTGTGGACGCATTTTGGATTTTTTGCTTTGAAGGGAAAGAGCTGGACATGTCGAAAGCTGTTTCTAAACTCTGTAATGCACATGTAATGTCACGTACTGGGGCAAAATGAGTAACGGTACCGCCCACCTAGCAAGACGCCATCCTGAGGTAAATGCAGAGCTAGTAGCCAACCGTACGGCAGCAGCAAGCTAACAGACATTCAAACCAGCACTTTTATATGCAGCTCAAGCTTTTGAAACAGAAGTATAAGTTCCAACAGCTTGTTGAGATATATTGTTGCTGAATAAATCTGAAAAACTGACACATAAGGTGCATTTCCATTACACCTAGGATTGTGCAAAAACTAAATATGGCAATAAAAAAGGCAAATGTAAACACCTATTTTTCAAAAATATCTGTGAAAAGTTTTTATGCTCTTATGAGGTGGTTTTTCAGTCGTTTGGGTATAGAAACATATTACAAAAGTGTAATGGAAACTTTTTTTCTCGCATTTACGTGTCCCCGGGCGTGATGTGGGGGTGTCATGACCAGTATGGTGAGGTGTGGAACAGACAACTATGAATTTCAGAGTTTTAGAACAAAAAATGAGGGAGACAAGCTTTGAACATCTGTTGCACATTCTCCGCAGCAAATAGAAAACCCCAAAATAACGCTACGTGCCTACTTTGCATACACTGCAATTTTCGTAAAATCTCGCAATAGTAACGAGGTTTTACAAGACTTGATGCTAATGCACTAAACACTGTTCAATAGAAACACCCACAGATCGCAGTTGATTTTCTAATTATAAATATTGCTTTTGTTTTGCAAAAAAATGCAATGGAAACACAACTACAATTGATGTTTTTATTTGGGAAATCTGGTTCATGATATAGTCTGTAAACTTGGTCATAATGCAACTTTTTTACATGGTCTGGTGTTTAAAAAGCAAACTAAAAATACTGAGGAATTGCAATTTAAATCAAATCGGCACCCAAAAATTTCTTTAAAATCAAATTGAGAGAAAAAAACACATCTTCCCAGTCATAGGAATTTTATCTCAAAAGTTTAATGGATCCATTTTATTATTTTTTTTACACATCTTTATCCTGGATGTGACACAGGAGGTCACATGACCACTCAATTTCAAGTAAAGAAGACGCGATATGTAAGGATGCAGGAGGAGACTGAAATCTGTTTAGAAATGATTAGAGAGAAATTCAGCTTTCAAGCAAAATGCAGTTTCTCAATAAATTAGAAACCGAAATGAGGGAGAAGTCCTTCCTCCGCAGCAAGTGGAAAACCCCGAAACAACGCAACGTGGCAGAAGCAGGAAAAAGTTTCACAAGGATTATGGTTCATGCGCTAAACACCCTTTGATGGAAATGCCTGCAACACTGATACACATAACACATATCTTAACGTATTCTTTCAAGATGTCTAAAATCCTCGCTGTCAGTACAGTGGAAGGCTAAATCTTGTGTGTGCGCACTTTGTGTGTGTGAGTGTTTACTTAAGCGTTATCTACCCCCATGACCCTCGTGTACGGGGAATGAGTGTAGAGTATGAAAACCCACAGAGAGCTTATCCTCTCTGGATCAGACTGAATTACCATCTCCTCTCACATCTGGGCTTTTGTTCCCCTCCTTGGCAGCAGCAGAAATGATTGCTCCTTCATTCACACACTCCCTTCTTCTCTTAACAGGACAAGTGGGAGGTTAAAAAAGCTTCCTTTTGTTATTCCACACAAAGACTGTTTAATAGTTTGGAAATCTTATATAGAGTGCTGAGTGACTGGAAAAAGGGCAAAAGTTCATTCAGGGAGAATAAACTCTCTTAACATCACCATCAACAGGTAAAGTTCTTGTTACACCCTGAACTTAAATGAGGATATGTAGTATTTGGTTGTTACTTTGGTTATGGTCATGGTATGACTTGTGCAGATATGTTAACCAAAGCAAACTGAATCTTCGGTTAAAAAAAAAAAAAAAAAGGAGGTAATTTCTGTGCCTTTATAATCCATCCATCGATGCCAATCCAGAGTCCTGGATGTTTTCAAAGGGAAAGCAAAAGAACTTGTCTAGTAGATGAAAACTGAGAGAGACTTGTCATTAAAGTGGAACTATTATGTGCATTTCAGGCTAATTTATTTTTATGTCTGAGACCAGAAGGGCTGGGATTGATGGAGTTATTGTCACAAATCGCTTTATTTACTTCAGACCGACCCTCTCGTAGGCTGTCAGATCAGCCTGTGGGCAAAACGAGTGGATTGAGACTCTTCCGTATTAAGCCCCGCCTCCCGCCACTGCACTACATCGGGAGCACGCACCGCACCTGCTTTCGCCGTCATTGTAACATCTCATAAACAGAAGAATTAGGCTAATATAAACTCAATAAAAAAAATCAAACTACAATGTCAACACATAGCATACAGCCCTACATGTTGGAACCTGAATCAGACCCTGAAAATGAAGTGGAAAACAGCAACCCACAGCAACGAATGCAGCAGGATGTCTCTCTTTGGTAAACTCACCAGCCATCGTTGGAAATAACTTTATCTGACGTTTTCCACCCGCCTGATGTATTTGTACATGCCCTTGTTAACCAGTAGAAGGTAACCAATCACCGAACCTTATCCCCCGGGATGTCACAAGGATTTCCAAGTAGAAAAACTCTCTAAAACGCGTTTTTCATCGCCATGGAAACCGAACAGAGAGAGTGCTGGAACTCAAGCTCAAACATGCGTTTAGGTGATAAAAAAACAGTGCCGTTCACATGTCTGAGGATTCAACACTGTAACACTGTAGAAAGCTCAGAAAGCTCGAAATACCATAATAGGACCCCTTTAACTCAAACCCCAGGCTGCCTTGGTTTTGGAGTATTTTTAGTTTGTCTTTCGGGACTGCAGAACATTAATTTCTGGGAGGGCAGATGCTTAGGGATAATTTGACCAGGCGCGTGCATCAGGGCATCTTCGGGGTGCGTTCATAAGAGCTGGGCAATATGTCGATATTTATCGTTTGGACGATAGAAAATGTCTATAGTTTCATATGATACTCTATTGTTTATGCCACAGTTAGGTGCTTTACTGCAGTATTTTACGTCAAGATCATAGACTGTATATAGAAAGATGAATGGAGCCTCTGTGATGTCACACGTAGGTTTCTGAAGAGCTGAATTGAAGCTCGGTGGGCGGTTCTTACCATCGCCATCTTGGCAGAGACATGCGTGTCATCGCGCCCGGAAAATACAAATATGGGCAAAGAGGTGGAGCTGAGAGGGGGGCTGTGAGCGTCATGGTGGATGATTGACATCTAGCGACCTCCAAGCTTTTTGTAGCTAAGAGCTAACCGAGCTAACCCGGAGATAACTGGAGCTGACCAGCTAACGGAGGTAAGCGGGCTAAAGCTAAGTCACGTTGTTAACCGGCTAAAAACCGCAGTTCTATGTTCTTCTGACTTGAAGCAGGAGATTGGGTACCTGTCAATCAAAAGGATACGAAAAAGACACGCCCCTAAATATGCTGAACTTCGAGATTAAATTACTTAACAGGCGAGTTAGGAAAAAAAATTCACTCCCCCTACAGTTGTCATGAAGGTAAACCTGACATATTAAACCTAAAATGGATTTTTGAACCAGGCTGTAAACATGTTTATTTCTGCTGTGAAGTTGGTCTTTTTAACATGGGAGTCTAAGGGGATTCGCTTTGTTTTTCAGCCCCTGGTGGATGAGGGGGGAACTGCATTGTTTTGCACTTCTGTATAGACTTTGAACCGCCGGAGGCTCCGTCCATCTTTATACGATCTATGGTCAGGATGCGCTTTACGTCAAGCTGCAATACATAAACAAAGTGGAGGAAGACGGTAACAGATGTGCTTTGGAGCAGGATAATTCACTAAAGGATTCTATTCTATTCTATTCTATTCTACAGTCATTTAGCTGATGCTTTTATCCAAAGCGACTTACATATGAGTGAGAACAACACAAGCACAAAATTAAACAGTAGAGGACATCGTAGGAAGATGCTAGTGGACTGTCCACTTGGATGCAGATCTTTGCATGAAGTGCTACAGGCTTTTTTCTTTTTTCTTTTTTTTTTTTTGTTTTTTTTTGTTTACTCCCTTCCCACCATATAATGTCACCTATGTTACAATACAAAGAATTAATATAAAGTTTGTTGCAAAGAACTGGGCTAAGTTCTCCAACTTTCCAATAAATACAGCTATACTAAGTGTTGAAGTGCTCCTTGAAGAGCTGAGTCTTAAGCTTGCTGTTAAAAGTAGACAGGGACTCTGCAGAGCGGACAGAGTTTGGGAGATCATTCCACCATCGTGGCACAACAGAGGAAAAGAGTCTGGCTAGTGATTCTGGATCATCTGCAGAGGTTTAACAGAGCATGCAGGCAGACCTGCCAGTAGGTAATTGCAGTAATCGATGTGTGAGATGACCAGAGCCTGAACCAGAAGCTGAGTCGTATGTTGTGTCAGGTACGGTCTGATTCTCTTGATGTTGTAGAGAGCATATCGACAGGTACGGGCAACCGAGGCAACATAGACCTTAAAGGTCAGCTGATCATCCACCATGACCCCAAGATTCCGGGCAGCAGGCGTAGAGAAGAGGGCCGAGCACCGACCCTTGAGGCACCCCTGTTTTCAACTCATGTGAGCTGGACACTTCTCCTTGCCAGGATACCCTGAATGATCTTCCTGAGAGGTAGGATGAGAACCAGGAGAGGACAGATCCAGAGATACCAAGCCCAGAGAGTGTGAAGAGGAGAATCTGATGGTTCACTGTGTCAAAAGCAGCAGACAGGTCCAGCAAGACCAGGACTGAGGAATGGCCTTGCCTAAAGCCAGACTGATATGGATCAAAAAGGTTTTCATCATGGAGGAATTGCGAGATTTGGCTGAAGGCTCTAGTAGTTTAGATAAGAAAGGCACCAGTGAGACTGGTAGTTTTTAACCTGGGCTGGATCGAGTGTGGGTTTCTTCAGCAGCGGGGTGACCCGAGCTTGCTTGAAGACAGAGGGAAAGACCCCAGATTCAAGAGAGGAGTTGATCATATGAGTTACTGCAGTTTTGATCGTAGGAGAAATGCTCTGCAGGATGTCGGAAGGGACTGGATCAAGTGCACAGGTAGTGGGTTTAGAGTTTTGTAGAAGCTTTAGGACTTCACTCTCATTCAGAGTGCAGAAGGAGCAAAATGAAGCACCACTAGCTGGATGTGGTGGACTGAGCTGGTCAGGCCCAGAGAACTGGTTACTGATGGTAGCAACCTTTTCGGTAAAAAAGGATGCAAACATTTCTGCGGTCAGCATGGCTGGTGGCTGAGCAGGAGGTGGAGAGAGAAGAAAGTTGAGTGCCATGAATAGCTGTCGTGCGTTAGGAGCATTGCGGACCTTGTTCTGATAGAAGTCTATCTTGGCAGTCTTTAGGCTGGATGTGAAGAGTGAGAGCTGAAGCCAGTACTCTGACAAGTCAGTGTGTTTATTGGATTTGCGCCACTTTCTTTCTGCTGCCCTGAGACCTGCTCTGTGACGTCTTAGGACCTCAGTGAGCCATGGACTGGGTGGATTCTTTCTGGCTGGTTTAGACAGCAGAGGACAGAGTTTGTCCAGAGAAGAGGCCAGAGAGGAGCAGAGTGTTTCTGTAGCCTCATTAGTAGACAGTGAAAAGAAGTCTGAATCAGAGGGGAGAGTAGAGTTAACCTCATCAGACAGCTGTGCGGGACTTAGCGATCTCAGGCGGAGTGACAGACGGATCAACTGAGGAGCAGTTTCTGGTCAGTACCAAGTCAAGAGCATTGCCGGCTTTGTTGTTTTGGAGGAGTCAGGACTAGCCTGAGATTGAAGGAGTTGATGAGGTTCAAAAAGTCATTGGCCTGAGTTTTGCCAGTGTGAATATTTAAGTCTCCCATGACAATTAGGGGTGTGCCATCATCAGGTATGTCAGAGTAGCATGTCCATCTCAGAGATAAAGTCATTCATATTGCCTCCTGGAGGGCGATATATGACCAGAATGTGTGTATTGGTAGGTGCGGAGACCTTTATTGCATGATATTCAAGTGCCGAGTGGGAAGCCAAAGGACAGAGAGAGGTAAAGTTCCATTCTTTAGGAAGCAGGACGCCCGTTCCACCTCCTCGTCTGGTAGAGCGAGGTGTATGAGTAAAATCTGAGTTAAGGGAGAGGGAAGCTGGAGCAGCTGTGTTTACTGGGCGGATCCAGGTCTCAGTCAGGGCTGAACGTCTGAGACTGACATTAGCGAACTGATGAATTCTGTTTTGTTAACTGCAGACTGACAGTTCCAAAGACCGAAGGTGACAGAGCATGCGGATAGTGTGGGAGACAGTGGTCGTGAGAGGTTTAGAGGATTGTGTTGTCTGTGGGACACACGCCTTGGTCTGTACCTATGTCGGACAGATTTGGGTTGGCGACACATGGTAATGTGTGCTCAGCTGCTGCTGCTCGTGCCTTTGCTCGGTGGACTCGCGTAGGTAGACTTGTAGGTCTTTACCCTTTGGTGGTCTGAACCTGACGTGTGCTGACACAGTGGCTGACGCGACAGCGCACCTGGGCTGCTTAAGTACCTGTGACTGACACAGCTGAGTCCACTCAGCTTGATTGCGCAGCTGGCTAAAACCGCCTCTTTCTGCTTGCCCCCAGCAGTTGAACAGGGAGTGTGACCCGCGTCACGAACTCAGCTGTTGTTGATCTCAGAGAAAACGTGGTAACGACAGAGCCCGGCACCAAACAAAGACCCGAAACCAAGACAGAAACTCTAGCAGTAACTCTCCTAGCTGACTGAACCACTACGCTTAAAATCAGTGCTTGTTCATGACCAGCCAACCCAAACTGATGAGCTTGTTCATAAGAGGGAAATTTCTGTCGCGTGGATGTGGTTTGAATTTAAAAGACCGACGTGGGACTGACCACAGACTAGCTCACAGTCCCAACAACAGAATCTGACACAACTAACTCATTTTATCATCTGGGCAAGAATCAGGACAAAGAATACAAAATAAAGAATAGAGTCAATGAGCAAAAGCATCGTCAGAGGTGGCGAAAGCTCATAATATACTCTTGACGCAAACGCTGCAGCAGGTATTTACCTGTGAAACGTCGTACGGCCATAGTTCCCCCAGATGGAAGATCACTGCTGCCATTGCCAAGCACTTCTGACACATAACTGATGACTGACACAACATTATACGAACAATTTTATATTATGTATATCGTTATGGTGATATAAAATGAGCTAAATCGAGATGTGAGATTTTGGTCGCCCAGCCCTAATTCAAAATGTGCTGGATGCGCGCTTGGAGAGTGCTCGTCCAAATCAGGTTTCATATACAAAAAGCATTAAAGACTTTGTTTGGTGTCTTTGGAAGTGAATGTTTGGATTCAGATAGACTACAAAATACGTCTTTGGCAGCCAATATGTTAAGAGTTTACCCACAGAGACAGCGTCACTGAATTCTAGCCTGGTGATTGTTGGAATAACCTAAACCCTTGAAATCCCCTTTTCATTGAGGCTTGTGTTGTTAGATTGCATGTTATCCTGTCACAGTTGGCATTTGAATGTTTTATTGCTGAGGGATAATTATGATCACATCTGCACAATTGTCACAGTTGGCTTTCATTAAAGTGTCATATTTCCACATTTTTGACACCATTTAATAGGTCGGACTGCAGGCTTGGGTGGTAATATAACACAACGGCTCGGCCTAGATTAAAAATACCCTGAAAAAACTTAATTTAAAAACTAGGCAGTGTACAAATCCATCCACACAGATATTTTGTCAAACAGATTTTTCAGTGTTTGCATCCTTTGTCTACATACATAATTTTAGGGCAATTGAAAACAAACTCGGACTGTCCACTTAAATGTATAGACAGGATAACCAGTGTTGTTGGCTTGCAGCATCAGATTTTGCACCGCCTTCTGTGTGGTAAGGATGACGTTATTTGCCATTAGCTCCTTTTTTGCATGGTGATGGTCTCATTAACAGGAATTTGTACATGTTTGTCATAAATTTACAGCGTGGGCAGCGTGACATCAGGAAAACATGCGATAACACTGTTGAAATTTGTGATGTTGATGTGTAGTAGATGAAATGTTATGCCGCTTTGATGTTTCCAGCACTTCGCTGACAAAACTGTCATGCACAAACTTCTCCTGATCATGCTGTAATAATAAACCTGGTAGTTTTGTTTTAGCTAGCGCTAAATTTCAGTAACTGGTGGCTGGCACAAGTAGCTTTCGTAATGTGTCATGTCTCTTCTGATCTGTGTTATTTAGCCCATTAGCATGCTAGCTCTGTGAGCATGATGCAGTCAACCTCGAGTCAGTGGGAGACCGAAATTAGTTAGCTACCCACCTTTAACGGTGTGTTCAGACCAAACGCGTTTAGAGCGTCAAGAGCGTCAGGTTTACATGTAAAGTCTATGTGGAGGCGCGTCAAGGTGGCGTCAACTTTCTCGTGGCGCGTTTTCAGGATTTGGCCGTCGAGCGTCACGCGCTGAAAATTTAAAGTTGGTGGAGCTGAGAAGGGGGGGCTCTGAGCGTCATGGTGGATGATTGACATCTAGCAATCTCAGAGCTGCCTGTAGCTAAGAGCTAACCGAGCTAACTTGGAGATAACAGGAGCTACCCAGCTAACAGAGGTAAGCGGGCTAAAGCTAAGTCACGTTGTTAACTGGCTAAAAACTGCAGTTGTTCTACGTTCTTCTTACTTGAAGCAGGAGATTGGTACCTGTCAATCTAAAGAACACGCCCCTAAATTTGCCGAACTTCGAGATTAAATTACTTTTAAACGGGCGAGTTAGAAAAAAATTCACTCCCCCCACAGTTGTCATGAAGGTAAACCTGACCTATAAGTTGAAAATGGATGTTTGAACCAGGCCGTAAACATGTTTTTTTCTGCCGTGAAGTTGGCCTTTTTAACATGGGTGTCTATGGGGATTTGCTAGCGGATGAAGGGGGAACTGCAGTTTTATGGACTTCCGCATAGGATTCACTTTTAACCGCTGGAGGTTGCCACTTGCTCTGTATAAATATTGAAAAAGAAACACCCACATTCTGGAAGCATTATTGTATTTTCACCATATACTGTTGCATAAGAACGTTATTACTCCGTGCAATATTTAGGATAACCATTCCTTGCTAAAAAGCTGAATGTTGCTGATTTGGCAATGTTAACGCTTTTTGGGGGGGGTGGCGGCTTTTGTTGCATTAACAGTGACTATCACTGCCTTACGACGACATTGTATGCCGCTCTCTCTACTGCATCCGCCATCATTCAACTGACCGGAAGGAAAGCTCCGCCTTTCCCCCCTCTTTTCCGCTGCGTTTGCCGCTCGCTCCCGACAAGCGGCAAACGTGTCAGGAATGTTTTGGGCGTTGGACACGAAAGTGACAGTTTAGTGACCAGCGTCAAAGGTTCAACGTTTTGAGCGCTTTTGAAGCTCAAAACGCGTTTGGTCTGAACACACCGTAACTGTTAGCAGACACACATGATACTAATAGCAGTCATCTGACAGTGACAACACTGTTAATTAGTCTGAATGTCATCAACAGGTGCTTGACAGCTAATTAGAGACAGAGGATTTCTGCTGTTTCAGCCGTCTGGCATTAATCTGTATTAAACAGCAGAGCAGATGCAGCAGAGAACACGTGTACCGCAGCGCGTCGTGATTTAACATCCCCACTCAAACTAACACGTCCGGTTGGTTTCAGCTTTAATTACGTCGTAGATTTCCGGCTGATGAATGGACAGGGAATTAACAGCGAGCGGGCTAATTCACCGCTGCCCTCCACACCCACCGGCTGTTATTGCTGTACAAGTGGACCGCTGAGGGATGAAAAAAGAGCACGGTGCACTTAGCTACACAAACATTAGTATTAACGATTGAGCTGTCGGTTCAGAACCGGTGACAAACTGCAGACGCACAAAAATTGGAGTCCGAAACCAATCAGGAAGTTAATGAGGAGAAAAATTACTCCTCTTTTCCCTCCCATCTCTGCTGAGGAGGAGAGGAGAGGAGAGGGAAGAGATCTTTAAAATGCAGCTACATTTGAGTGAACTTCATTCATGCCATCTGACAGTGTTGTTTGATAAAACTATGGATTACAGATTGTTTTATTTTATTTTGTAGAGTCATGTACCCCATGAACAGGTTTACTGTTTTTTTTATTCTTTTTTTGCCTTTTATGTAAATATAAATCTCTTAAAAAACAAAAAAAAACAATTAATTAATCTGTTTAAATATTAGAGGCTGCTTGATAATTACAGTACTAATCTGTTGGTAATTTATTTTTATTTGATAAAGTATCAATTGAAGCATTTTTAAGTTTACTTTAAGACAAACCAATCAGCCCGTTAAGTGTAATGTGCTGTTACTGTTTCACACTCACTGTAAATAAACTGTAAATAATAAAATGCTTTCCTTTTTGCTCGCTGTTTCAATTTACTGCAAATTCATAACGTTTTTATTAAATTGTGTGAAAGGATCACAAAGCTATTCATTCTGATGTGCTGTGATTAGACAGTCATGTTGGGACTTCCCCTGTCCTTGTTTATTTACTAACCTCACAATATGGAGACATGTTTATTTTATGTGTGCTCTGCTCTATACAAGACAATATGAATTTATCTTATTAATGGCTTAAGGGACTATCTAAAAAAAGATTTGTATCCTGATGTCTGAAAAGATTAAAGATTTGAGCTTTGCTGGTTTTTTATACATGTTGGTCTGGTGTAAGGCTGCAACGATTTGTCGACAATTAAATTTCATCAACGCGAAATTTCAATGTCAATGCGTCGCCTTATAAATGCCCATAACGGCTTTGCTAATAAAACGCTGCGCTAGGCAACTTAACGCCATCTGTGTCATGTGACTCAACAATACTTCTAGGATAATCAGTGTTTCTTGTTTTCCCTTGCCTATTGGTGGTTTTAATGTTATGCAGCAGCTGTAGATTAGCACGTAGCTAGCAGTGCAGCAACATATGTTCTACAGTCCATCCCTTCAACAAGTGGCGACCAGATAGAGAAGAAAAGAAACTGTTGGGATTATCTAATGACAGGACGTTGAAATTCAGATTTTATTGTTTTTTTAATTTCAGCAATAATTTTCAAAAGGGACAGTTATGACATGGTTTAAAGTTTAATCATTTTAATAAACTGTACAGTGTGTTTTTTCTTTGGACTCGAGTTTGTTGGACTTTGCTGATCATTTTCCTGAAAATGACAATCAGTGAGGTCAAATTTAAACTAGAAAAAAAAGACCCTTTTTATGATCCTATTATAGAGTCCATTTTAAATTGCAGTGAAGTTAAATTAAGTAAAAAGCTGTAATGTCATACAACTAATCGTATTTATTGCAGTCAGGATTATGATTTGCTTGAGGGGGTCTCAGTTGTAGCTTACAGCTGTTTATTCATTCATGTATATGATTCTTACTCTCATTATGTTACAACATAGTCACACGTAAAACATTGAACTTTTTCTGGTTCTTTATCTTCATATTCCAGCAGACGTTACCTCTTTTAGACATTTAGACGTAGCACAGGTTGCACACGTAGCACAGGTTGCACACGTAGCACATGTAGAAAACTTGGCACATTTAACACACAAGTAGCACCCACATAGTATATGTAGCACACATGTAATGCACATGAAGCACAGGCTGCACATGTAGCGCACACGTAGAAAGTGTAGCGCACACGTAGCAAATGTAGCGCACACGTAGCACAGGCTGCACACGTAGCACAGGCTGCACATGTAGCACACATGTAGCACCCACGTAGCATACGTAGCACATGTAGCAGAAAGATCAAGCATGCTAACATAACAATGACAGAACTGCTCACAAGCTGCATGTTTGCAACAAACATGGTTTGTGTGTTTTTCACAGTTGGTCAATCGCTCAACTTTACTCCACATGTAAACTCTGACTTGCTGTAGCGTGATTGATTTTCCTCCTCAGCCATGACGGCGACGTTGCAAGAAATCAGTTTGCTTTCTTGAATTAACAGCTTAGTTTGTCTCACCTCCAGGAAAACAAACAGCCAGTATCTCAACACAACAAACGTACACATCCTTGAGTTAAAAGCAGCACAGCACATGCTATCTGCAGCGTGTCAGTAAGCTCAGAGGATCTCTGAGCAGGACTCTGTCTGTGTCGTCCCTGCAGCCTTCTTGTCCAGCAGCATCACCAGCAGCCACGACTCCACCATGACCTGCCGCTCCATCAGCTCTCTGGTTAACTCTGAGGTCAAGGCTGAGTGTGAATCCGGCAGCCAAACGGCCAGCTTCGTTGTCGACTCCATCGACGGTGAAACCAGCAAATAGAAGAAGACACGTTAAGTTCAACTTAAAACCAACTTCGTATCAGTTTTCTGTTGCTGCAGTTTATCTAAAGGTTTCCATCCTGGACGTATTTTCCCTTCTGTAGCAGCCAACAACCTGCTTGTGTGTTTTACTTCATTTTTATGTACATTTCTTTATTTTTCTCTTTGTAAAAAGAAAATTAAGAGCACAGAAAGTTCACAAATTGCAACTTAAATATTTTCAGAATCACTAAATGCATTAAAATCGTGATTTAAATGAATCCAGGCAGGACCAAATGATCCAAAACAAATCCATGAGCACAGATAAGATGTTTTTAAGCTCCTATGACACAAGTAAAAACAGCAGGTTGAGGATATTTTCACATGCAACAGTCCACACAGATGACAACAAAAAACTAATCTTAAATGAATCAGTCCTTTAAATCTGCTAAATCTTATTTCTCATAATTCATTTCTTCTGAATTGCAGTAAACTAAGAATATTGATAGTTTTGTGTCCATTGGAACGAACTTTTGTATCCAAAGACTGCAAATCAAACACAAACTATGGCGACAGAGTGGCTGATTAACGGCACTTCTAAACCTTCTATTAGCTTATAAAACTTCTAACTTTACCAAAGTTGTGCAGCAGAAATAAAAATGTACCTAAAACAATCAAACGAACATGTAATGATGTGTTTCAGGTGGAAAGTTTGAGAATAAACTCTGACAGATGCATGTCTGTGTGTTCAACCCCTTCAGGCCAGGATGTTTGCTGCACACACAGGTTATTGTTTACATCTCTTGTAAGGTCAGAAGTTCCAGGACAGGAGGTGGAAATGGAGGCTCAGCAACATTTATTTCATTTTTAAGCCAAATGTTTCAGGTATTTTATAATCTCTGCCTCTCAAATGATCAGAAATCGCCCGTTTTTTGTGTTTATTTGGAATAAATTGAATATATTTAGGTTCTAGATTGGAAATTATTATTAATTTAGTTGTTTTTTAAAGCTTTTTATATCAAATAACTCAGTTCCAGTTCAGTGGTTTAAATAGATGTTAGCAGGTCATACTAAACATTTAGATGCAAACACCAAAACAAAACCTTTGTTTTTAACACCATTAACTACTAAATAATATCTTTTTTTTTTTTCTTTTGAGTTGTGTAAATGTTCAGAAATGTTCAGTATTTTCACCCTTGTGGACGGAGCAGTACACTGTGCTGCGTGTTTATGTTTTATAGGCATTTCTTTTCTAACTGCATGCTTTCCACGTGTTTATTTGTGTTTGAGTGAGACGGCAACAGAAGTAATCTGCAGCTTTGGAGTTTATGTCGCTACAAGTTTTAGGGAAATAAAAACGCTGTGAAATGATGGAGTGTAAATGTGAAATTGTGCCGAGAACAACGATAAAAAAAAAAACCAGACAAAGAAAATTACTTGTATTTTCTTGCAGCTGCACTGTTGGGACGTTCATTGGATTCTGCCCCATCTGTTGTAATCAATAACATGACCGTCTTGTTTTTTTATGAAACGCACTTACTCTTAATTTCATCCACCAGTGGTTTTAGAGAGAAGAATGTGGAGTTACCTATAAGGCTCTGACGTTATAAATCACCTCTCGAGACCAGATTGTACGGCAGTATCGATTGATCCTGATATATCACAGAAATTTACTGTCACTTCTGTTTTCAATTAAAGATACAATCAGTCAGATAATGACTTAATTGGATTTTACAGAAGATTGAGTTTTATCGCCCCGTGCTTTACGAGTTTAGTTAAGGAAGGCCATTTTATCACGGTTGTCAGGGGCAACCGGCTGCCGCTGCCGTGTCCTTCTGTAGCTGCTGGCCTGTGTACGGCGAAGGGGAGAAAGTGTCACAGGGTGGGCTTTTCCTTGAGCTGCCGCGGCCTCCATGAATCACGCCCTCCCATAATAGATAAAATCTGCTGGGATCCCACTGCGACAGCAGGCGGTGGAGTGATGGCAGCTCGTTGCAGGCAGGAAATCTGAGCTACGAGAGGAAGAAAACAGGATTTTTCTGATGTTACCTTCAGCTCTGATCTGTTGAAGAGACTGTTAATACACTTTTTATGCTTTATGTTGTTTGTTCAGTTCATTTTGGAGGGTTTAGGTTTTTTTTTCTTTTTTAAAATCATTTTAAATCAGTATTCTTGATAATTATGATTAAGTTAAAAGAGCTTCCCAGACTTTCTTCATCTTCCTGTTGCTATGGAGCCACATCCACATCATATTCCCATGTTTTCCTGAACTTATAACCTCTCATGGTCGAGGTCAGTGACTTTCAAACAAACGTTGTAAAATTTACTCTGCAGCAAATACAGATACACAACCGCCTGTAGGAGGAGCCAGCTTGTGTATTCATTCATCAATCCATAATTCAATAATATCAATTATACAAAAAATGTGGTTCATGTTTCTTAAAGTATTTATGATTATTGACGTTAAAAGGTGGGATCACATCAAAGCATGGACCCCTGTGTCAAATAACTTTTTGATACAGGGGTCCATGGTACCCCCTTTTTTTTTTTTTTTTTTTATTCATTTCAAACAAAAAAAAAAGGACTTTTTAAAAGAACAAATATTGGTTACAACAAACAAATAAAAGCTTCTTAAGTTCAAAAAAGCATTTTGGAAGAAGTTGGGCACTTATCTAGTCCAAATGTATCATCCTATTAATGGTGCAATTTAATAGTTTAATATCGGTTTATTGAGTTTTTGCTGCAGATCCTGCAATTCGGTGAAATATTTTTACATTGATATGCCAGTAAAATGTAGAGCGACTCGTGTGCAGGTGCGTACCGAAGAGTTGAATCTACATCTCAATTTGTCGATAAAAAGCAGCAGATATGTTCAACTTATGGCGTTTGCAAGGTTCACGCGAGATCCAATGAGTGATACTGACGTAGTTTACAGTGTCGTAATGTCTGGGAATCTTCTGGACTTCGTTGGAGCGAAACATCTGTTGAGCGTCAAGTAAAGCTGCAGCATTTTAGGTAACACCGACTCCCGCATGTGACCGTTTTTATCGGATGGTTTTACACCTTGTTAAACATTTATAACTCCACTGTTTCTCCTCATGAGGATCCTTCATGCGGGGGCCATCACTGTTCAGTCTGCATGGTCGTTGCCGTGGGGATCGCCCTTGTCTGGATGGCGAGGGTCCTGCAACGCAGCCCTATGGCTGTGGTGATGAATTCTACCTGTCCTGATCGGGGTGGCTTCTAGTGGTGGGGGGCCTCTGTGGTCTTTGTGTGCATGTTTTTGACTGTCTCTCTTTCTGCCGGGACGTGTCCTGCACATCACGGAAGACGGGCCGTCACGGAGGTCAGTCTAAAGATGTTGAACTTCTCAATTCATGTTTAAACACAGTTATTTGTTTGGTTTTCAGTCAAACTTTATTTATAAAGAACTTTTTGTACAAAACAAGATGTGATCTGAAGTGATTTATATATATTTTTTTTAAAAACAACAAAAAAATGCGTGATTTATATTTAAAAAAAAACAAAAACAAACAAACAACAAAAAATGCTCCTGCAGAGGCGGTTTTTGCAGTGGGCGAACGCCCAGGGTGCTAACTAGGACGGAACGCCGTTCACAAAAAATATCTATGTGTAATGGTGCACAAGTGTACGAAAGTGGAAAGAAATAAGTTTAATTTCCGCTCATTTCCGTGTCAAATTGTGGGGGTGGGACTGCAAAGGGGGTTGTTGGCCCAAGGCGTCAAACAAGCTGGGACAGCCACTGGACTCCTGATGTGAACGTGTTGTTTTCCAGATGTTTGTGTGTGTTTGAATGTGACGAAGACTATGATTGGGCGTGTTTAAAGTGGTTAATTGTGTGTTTTTATGTAGAGCAGGTTTTGCTACGTTTTCTGTAAGGAGGGTTTTATGAATAAGATTTGATTTTAACACAAAATGTCAACTTTTTCTGAGTTACTCGTGTTGCCAGGTTGTGAGCTTTAATCTACCTGCATTAGAGTAATTATAAAAAATACCAACTAAAAATCAATATTTTATATATAAAAATAAAAAAGAGCTCATTTGCTTTTTATTGGTTGTTTAAAAAAAAACACAAAAATCAATAAATGAATGTAGAAAATGGCAATAAACAATTATTCTGTATGAAAATCTTCCATCCAGTTGGCATAGTAAAGGTTAAGACACACACACACACACACACACACACTCTCACACACTCAGTCTGTATAATTATCTGACCAGTATTCAACTCAAATTTATTAATGAAGCCCTTAAAACAAGCAGTATTGTAAGAAAGTGACGGACAAACATAATCAGCCAAATTAACAGAGTAAAACAGTTAACATGCAAATAAATAACATAATTGTTTTGAACAGTTTAAAATAATACAATATTACCCCTGATTATTTTCATTATTGTTAATCTATCATAATGATTTAATCTTATGAAATAAGGAAATAATTTTAGGTAAAACCAAAAGATTTTGATCATTAATTAAAGATAATTTTAAGTTTGTAATTAAATAAAATTGTTTTAGTGTAATTTTATTTTTTTAACATAGTGTAAAATATTTTTTTGATAAATGTGAATTGTGTAATGATTTAATAGCATTTTAGGCTAAATAATTTATGTTTAGGCCATTCTGTAAAATATATATCTTTCTTTTTCATCGTTTTATTGTCTAAATTAAAGCTGCTAAAATATTCAGTCTTTTGTCAGTTCTGAAAGCTGAATATTAAATTAACTATTAGAACATTTATAACAGAATTTATGTCAGTCTTTTTGCATAAAAATTCCATAAAATGTGAGGTGATTTTAAAGAGGTTTATTTATTTCAACATATTTAATGTTTAATTATT
Organism: Telmatherina bonti; assembly: GCF_933228915.1. Taxonomy (NCBI): domain Eukaryota; kingdom Metazoa; phylum Chordata; class Actinopteri; order Atheriniformes; family Telmatherinidae; genus Telmatherina; species Telmatherina bonti. Next base: position 7,361,023 of record NC_136611.1, on the reverse strand, counting down.
TTTGTATTTATTTATTTTTTCTTTTTTTTTAATAAGATTTTCTTTAATTTGTTGGGAAGTTGTTAAAAATAAACGCATCACCCCCATATCAGGCAAAACACAGTAATACAAAATAAAATAAACAGAAATCAAACATGAATATTTTTGTCCACAAGAAAAGATATATATCGATATGAAAAATTAATGAATGAAAAAGTAATGAAAATATATATGATAATATTTAAAAAAATAGTGAAAAATAAATAAAATCACAGCAGAAAGTTTGAATGTAATTATTAAGTCATTTTTATTTTTTGTGATGTATTTCAGATTTTCCACCGACTAAAAGTAAATCAGCATCTCAGAGTAAAACTACTGACTGACTCCAGGAAGGAGGAACTTTACTGCAGTTTCAGTGCAGGATGATAAGAAAATAAACAAATAAAGAAATAAAGTCAATCTGAGCAGCTGTTTATTGTCGCTACTGAAATAAAATCTCATTTTTTCCCCTCTGGAGGCGGGACGGATTCACGACTTTCGTCTGATTGATGTTCTTTGCTTTTCCGAAGAGAGGGAGAAAAAAAAAACGTTTTGGTATTTCAGATGTGGGGCTAATTCCTCTGTAGGAGCTCGGCGTTCCCGCCTCCCCGGGGAGGTTTCACTCAGCGTTTCTGTGACGCCCCCAATCAGCAGCTAATAATGAGCCGAGGTCAGCTCCTCCTCCTGCTCTGGAGGAGGTGGGGGGGTCCTGCTGGAGGAGTTCCCTCTGCTGATGCAGACATCAGGCTCTGTTTGTTGGTGACACCCCCTTGAGAAGATTTTAGTTTTACAAATACGGAAATGTTGGGATTTAATTATAATTAGTGGTCATTTATAAAGCAGAACACATAGAAATTAATGGATTTTTTTTTTTTAAATTATACATGAATTAAATGTTTTCCCCCTGATATTTAAACACATTTTAACATCATGAGAAGAAAATTGTTCTTTAAGATCAACAATCATCTGATTATCCATAAAAATAAATGTATCAATCTTTGCTTTGTTTTCTGATGGAAACTTTAATATTTTACTCTTATCAGTGGGAGTTCTTCACATTTGAAGCCCGGCTGCTGCTGACGAAACCGGTGAAATTACTTTTTTTTAAAAATTTTTTTATTTTAATAATATAAGCATGAATTCTGTGACAGTAAAACTTGATGGCAGGAAGTCCAGAAGGAAAACTGAAACCCAGAAAGCTGGAGAAGAAAGCGAGGAATCAGGAAAGGCCTCGTGTTGTTTTGCAGCTCATCGTTCATTCACACACATGAAGTTAAATGGCCTCGTTTGACCCAGTTTGAAGGACACAATGTGAGAACAACATGATATCGACTCAGGACAAATGCATTTTGGTGCCTGCAGATTAAAGACGGAGAAAATCCCACGCTGTCGAGGTAAAAACGTGTCAGAAACGGCCGGATTTGAGGCTCCAAACCTGAACTGACAACCTGCCAATCGTAAGAAATCCAAAGTTGGATCCTGCTCTGCTCCATGAGAAGTTCAGGAAATGCTGAATTCACTTCCCTTCAATCCTCTAAGATGATCTGTTTATGATTATGTTTGATAACAACACAGTCGGCTGAAATGAGAGTAAACAACAGTTTACTTTGGCTCCACAGCAGCTCCAGAAGCTGCTGGCTGCGTTTGTTTGCAGAAAAAAGAAGAAAAACTGAAAAAGTAAACCACAAACATTATTCATTGATTGTATTTTGATCCCATTCGGATCTTTATTAGTTAGAAAATACCTACGAAATGTTTTCAGTGGATAATATCTGTGGTGGTTGGATGTGCAGGCCTGTCTTCTCTGTTTGTGTTGGTTTGCTGCAGACATTTAAACCCCCCAAGCTAAACTCTAATATCTAAACTTACCTTCACTTGGGCAAACTGTAATGTCCAAATACAAGTGAAGGCAGCATATGTACTCAGAGGACATGCTCCTCTGTTTTCCAGGTGCATAAACTATAACAGAAAATGGGAAAAGTCCTCTCAGGAATTATGTAAAGTTTCATTTCAGAGCATAATATTTAATTATCTACGATATTACAGGATGTTTGTAGCTTGATAAAGTGACACTGCTGGAGTTAAAACCAGGAAACTAAAGTGAAATAATGTGGCAGGTTGAGAAGATGCACATCTGCAGATAAACTGGAGTCAAAACGTTTTCATCAGAAATGTTTTATCACGAAGAAGAATCTGAATGCAACTCAACGATATTTATCTGTTCAGACTGTTTATTTTATAGAGGATGTAAAGTCATTAATCCAGATGCGATGACTAAAATGTTCATTAGCAAATAATGAACATTGATGAACTGAGTAAATGAGCTAAATGTTGTTTTTCCTGTTGTCAGTGAAGTATCTAAAGTTGTTAAAGACATGCAGGATAATTGATTTAAAAAAAAAAAAAAAACTATTTGCTTTCAGAAACAGCCTGACTTTTTTCATGATATGACCTCTTTAGTAATATGTTAATTATTTTATCTTTTCAACAGATTATTGCATCATTTATATGTCCGTCCCCCCCCCCCCCCCCCCCCCAATTATTTCCACAACACAAAATCTGCCCAAGTGTAAAAAAAAAAAAAATGCAGTAGTTTCAGGATGAAAATATCCAGGGTTCTGCTTTGTTCCCTGTTCCACCAACTTAAACACAACCAAACATACAGGGATTCCTTCATTTATTAGTGAGACGACTGGTCAGTCATAATGGTAAAAAAAAAAATGTCTTAAAAAGAAGCTATTTTACCTGCATGTGTAGAAGGATGATTTCTTTTTCTCTTTTGTCTTTTCCCCCCCAAACCAAAGCAAATCCAGCTCTTAGCTCACCTCAGGCCTCCATGGCTGCAGAACTGACACAACTTCTGACTGCAGAACATTAAAAAACAGGAAATCAGCTGATAATCTCCATTTTGTTTCTAAATGTGCTGATTATTATGGAAATAAAGAGCTCAAATCAGATTGTACAAATTTTAATTTACTCTGTAAGAAAATACAGTTAGAAATGAACACAATTTTAGTTTGTGTTTAGTTTAGTTAGTAAAATAAATCAGATTTCTAATTACAGGAGAATTAAAGCGCAATTTTGTCCTTTTTTAATGACTTTTTAAAAAAAAAACTATTCTGTTTAATTTTCCTTCCCTTTTGCAGATGTAATGTGATTATTTTATCATGAAAACATGAAGTCAGGGTGTGTTTTTGCATGATGGCAGCCCTTCAGCAACGCATTAAATGGGGGGAAAAAAGCAGAAAAGTCTGCAGTATAAACTTTAACTTCGCTTTGTGTTTTCCTCTTTATCAACATGAATAAATTTATAACGCGTTCCTCCCACTCCCACAAATCTACTGGTCCGGGACAAACTGCGGAGCTCACCTTGAAATTTCCTCTGCTATTTTCCAATTAAAAGCTTAATGGCCGTGGAGAGGGCTCCACGCGGGGAAGTTTACCGTGCTCTGAAAGCCGCGCAGCTCCGATCCCATTATTTGCTTGAATAAACCTTTTTTACGGTCAGAAATGGGGCCTCTGCTTTGTCCGGTGTTATGTTTCAATGCCCTCTATTAGTCCTGCAGAGGGGGACATATCAGCGTCCTCCACGCAGCTCCCAAAGGCTTTTTATCCATGAACACAGCTAATCATCTCAGTTATGTAAAGGTGTGAAAAGGCAGCGCGTTTTTTCTGCTTTTATTCCTGCAGAGAGACAACAGAGCAGGAAATATCTTTTTTTTTTTTTTATGCTTTCATGGAAAAATCTGCTGCTGATTGAACATGTAAACAGATCAGGGTTAAAGTTGGGTTTCATTTATTTATATTTAATGAATTAATGCAAATAAAATGACTCCTTAAGGTCTTATTTGTTTTGTTTTTTTAACTTTATTTTCTTATTAGTGTTGTGACTACTATGAATGTAAATAAAGCAGAGAAAACGCGGTTTTCTTGCAGTTTAAGACATTTTGTGTGTGCGTGTTGTGTTCAGGGACTCCTGCAGTCCGTTTTAACATCAGAGTTTGGATTTGTCCCCACTCGTGTTTTATCATCATGTTTTCCTGATTAATTATCTACATCTGGTTCTTCTCTGCGACAAAGTTCATGAAGTTTGAAGGAAATCTGTGATGGGGAAATTTGTTTCCAGTGTGTGTCCCCTCCTCTGAACAAGCTGGGAACGTAAATTTCCCAGGAGGGACGTTCTGCCGCCCACTTCTGCCGCGTGGACGTGTTTTCTTGCAGCACGCGGCAGCTTGACGTGACTGACAGCGTTTAGTTTTAGTCTGATGCGCATCTGCTGGAAGCCAGCGAGTCTCATCTTCATCCGCCATGCGTGCAGCAGAGGAGCTCCATCCTCCTCCTCCGACCCTCTGACTGCTCCTGCTGGTGTCCACGAGCCCCCCGCGCGCCGCCCTCCGCGCTCCGCAGACGCGCCGGTGCGTCCTGCAGCTCGCCCGGTCTGACAGGATGAATGGTTACGGGTCCCCCTACCTTTACATGGGGGCTCCTGTGTCCCAGCCGCGCGCTCCACTACAGAGGACCCCCAAGTGCGCGCGGTGCCGGAACCACGGAGTGCTCTCGTGGCTCAAAGGCCACAAGCGTTACTGCCGCTTCAAAGACTGCACGTGCGACAAATGCATCCTCATCATCGAGCGGCAGCGCGTCATGGCGGCGCAGGTGGCGCTCCGCAGGCAGCAGGCCAACGAGAGTCTGGAGAGCCTCATCCCGGAGTCCCTCCGAGTTCTGCCCGGGATAGGCATGAGTGGGAGCGGGGAGGGGAGCCAGGGAGCCCCGGCGCGGACGGAGGAGCTGGAGCTGAGATGGAGCGGCGCGGAGGCGGCGCAGGCCGGAGCGCAGACGTGCTCAGGTAGCAGAGGAAGCCTTTTCTTCAATTATTATTATAAAAGAACTAAATGATTTAATTCTAAACTGTTAACATGCAAATGCGGATTTAGAAAAGTTTTCAAATGATAGATTTTAAACATTTGAATGAAAACGAGTCTTTATTAAACAAGAAAAGTTTTCAACACTTAAAAAAAACAAAACGAAACAATATTCACAGGTTTAGATATTAATCCAGATTTATGTGGAAGCAGGGAAGATTTAGGACATTTTCCTTCAACTTTGGTCAAATGATATCAGTCTAATGTTTAATTCTAGTAAAAAACACAGTAAATGAAGTTTATTTTGAAAGATAAAAGTGGTTTAAATCACAAAATAAGAGCAAAAAACATAAGGACAGAAAATATAAACACACACAAACGCATATTACAGTTAATGAATATTAGATGTTTTTTCAGATTTAAATATAAATGACCATATTGTAACAGTTTAATTGTTATGATGAGAATATATTAAATTGTAGACTTACAAATATAAAACTGTATATTACCAGTAATTATTTACCCACAAATGTTATTGTCTTTATTATCAGGTGACACAGTCTGATTTCTTTAAAGGTAGAAAACTAATATAATAATTCTGTTTTGTTTTGATAATTTAACAGATTTTGTTTAGAAAAACATAAATATGTTTAATATTTTTCCCAGTCTTGGTGTGAAAACATAAATGTGCAGAAAATAGCATCATAATCTGGAGGTTACTGAATATCTCATTAATGTTTCTGCAGTTAAAACACTTTATTTTAATCTTTTTTGATCCCTTCTCTGCTCGTTCTTTGACGTTTTACTGCTTGATGTTGCAGAGGCTGCAGAGGACGGTCCAGAGGAGGTCTCAGGAGGGGAGAACGCCGGGAGCTCCAGCGAGAAGGAACAAGACCCGGTCAGCTCCCCCGAGGGCTCCAAACCAAACTCCTGCTACACCCCAGAGCCCTCAGAGACCCCATCCAACCCCGAGGAAACCCGCTACAGCCTCCCTAAAGCCAGCAGCTCCGACAAGGAAGCCAAAGCCGAGAGTCCACAGAAGTATCCGGTCGGTCCCGGAGAGCAGAGCGTCCTGATTGAAGGCCTGGCCGGGTCCATCAACCTGCCCTTCAGCCTCAGAGCCAACCGGCCGCCGCTGGACGTCCTCAAGAAGATCTTCCCCGCCCACAAGCCTCCGGTGCTGGAGCTCATCCTCCGGGGCTGTGGGGGGGATCTGGTGGGGGCCATAGAGGTGCTGCTGTCCAGCCGGAACCCCGACGGGAGCGCGCATCCTCACGCCGAGCCGCACGCCGACGCCCTGGTGCTGCCCTCTAACGGACACCTGTTCGAGCACACGCTGGGCTCCTATCACCCGGTGTCCTCCTCCGCCAAGTGGTCTGTGGGCTCCGCCTTCCGGGTCCCGGACTCCCTCCGATTCGCATCCGATTCCGCCTCGGGGGTGGTGTCCACCGGCACGCTGGGGGTCCCCCTGCAGCACCCGTCCTTCCCGCAGCCCACGCGCTACCCGCTCATGCTGCGTAACTCTCTGACGCGCAGCCAGACCAGCCCGTTCATGCACAACGACGTGACTCTGTGGAATACCATGGCCCTGCAGCAGCAGTACCAGCTCCGATCCGCCGCGCAGTACGTGTCTCCTTTCACCCCAGCGGCCCCCGGGGGCCCCGCGGGGTCGGTGTTCCGCAGCTCCCCCATCCTCCCCTCCAGACCCGCCGAGGAGCAGCGCATCAGCATCCAAGAGGAAAGTTGCTCCCTGGGGCCCAAACCCAGCCTCTACTCCCCCGACGAGGAGTACGAGGAGCGCTCTGACTCGGCGGACTCGCGCATCCTGAACTCTTCCACCTGAACCTCATGCTGGGGAGGAGGGGGGGGGGGGGGGTTATATGTATTATTGTGAATGGACACCACTAAAGCATTTTGTCTTGTTCGCATCGTGTCAAGCAGTCAGACGTTTGATAAACACTGATGACTCCTCTGGACCGGAGCAGAAGGTGATGAAGATCACACATCATCTCTTCCAAGCATGTTTGTGATGTAAGAACCACCGCTGCATGTTGACTATAAGCCAAATAAACCCCAAAAGTCCCAACGGATCGCTTGTTTTTTCTTGCCTCAGTTAAACCTGGAGATACAGGATCATGTTGGACCAGACATGTTTTATTCCGTCTTTTTGTGCTTTCATGCTTTAATCACACAGAAAACATTTCATATTTAACTTTTGCCTTTAAAATTTAGATGTGAGCAGCAATAAGAGCTAAATTCTCTGTGCAGATAGCTCATGTTGCAGCATTTAGAAGCCATTTGCTTTCATAAAAAGGGGCTTCAAGCAGATTTAACAGCTCAATATGATGACGTGTTTATAAATACAGGATGTATTGATGTGCTTTGATGGCGCATTGAAGGCATCCAACTAAATTCAGAATTACCTTTTGAGGTTTTCCCTTCTTGTGGAGGATCAACGGTTTCCTGAACAGACTGTCAGGTGAGCAGCTTCCCTCTTAAATCCACTAAGACCATTTACATGCAGCTGAGCTTTACATTTCTGGGTTTTTATAAGCCGTCAGTCATGATTAATATCTGACGTGGAATGTTGTGAGTCTGTATATTTCCTTTTTAGGTTGGATTACTGAAATAAATGAAGTTTCGCGTCCTTTTTTCATGTCATCCAGATGTTTGAAAGAAATTCTGCAAACATATATGAATAAATAGCTGATGGATATATTGGTGCATTACTGGAGTCTGGGCAGTGGTATATGTAGTCCCTGGTCCCATCCCCCCCCCCCCCCCCCCCCCCCCCCCCCCCTTTCCTCATGCCACTGCAGGATCAAACTGAGTAAATAAGGTCAAACTGAATCACTCGATGAGATGAAGTTGTAACAGAAGAGGAGAGTTTTGTAGTTTGATGAAAATTGCTCAGTTTTATTTATTCATGTTCCAGGCAGTTTGGATATTTATTGGTTTTGATTAAATGATCCTCCAAAACTACAGCAATATTGTTTTACTTTAAATATCCTGGATCATCAGTACATTTTAAATGACCACAGTATTACTGCCGTTTTTTTCCCCCCAAAGATGTTCATGATTCAAGGTTCTTCATTCTTTCATGTTTAAAGACAAGTAAAAATGGCATCTCCAGCACATGAACAGTAAAGAGATTTTAAGAATGTAAAAATAGAAAAAAAAAGACTGATAATAAAAGAATTAGATAAAAACAAGTATTACATAATAAATGGCAACAAAACATTTTTTCTGAACCTTTTTTAGGAACAAATAAATGAACGTCACAAACATAAACAACATATCTGAATGAGGCACCAGAAAATGGAGGAAAAACTTGCAATTAGCCGAAGTTTAGATCTTTTTATTAATACATAATAAACTTTAAAATAATCCTTCAAACACAAACATGTTCATCTTTTCATCATCATCATCTGCTGCTGAAATTCTTCCTTCGTGGGTTTTAAATGAAAACCTACCCTGTGCTGCCATCTAGCGGCGGAGCTGAAAACTTCACCCTGAAATCCCCTGATTATCATAAAACAGCAGAAATGTTTCACATTAACAAACATTTAAACTGATTTTCTAAACAAAAACTTAAACCAGGACACAAAGAAAATTCATTTATAGCACATTTATATCAGATGAAGCAACAAACTGCACGTGCTCAAGAGAAAAAGCAGTTTACATAGATAAGAAAACTGGTTTCTCTTCTTTTAGTATCATTTATTCATGTTTAACCTTTATGAAACCAGATTAAAATCCCACTGAGATCAAGGGTTTTGGCAGCAGTGACCCTAATGAACGGACAAAGAAAAAAAAATACAAATTAATGCAAATTATACAAATAAATTATTTTGGTCTTTGTGAGGACATGAACAGCATCTCTCTGGATCAGCTGCAGAGTTTTTACAAAGTAAACAACACAGAGTCATCACTGTCTTTATTCTAGATCTGCTCTGCAGCTGATAAAAGGCTGGTTTGGTTATAAGATGGCTGCTGTAAGTTATATCTGAGCCCAGAGACTTCTGCCTGAAGCTGGGAACTGATCTTTAGACAATAATCTTTGGCTCCAAAGACAATAATTTCATATTTATCTTTATTTTGTTGAAGAAATTCTGGCACACAAACTAATTTGGCTAAAGTAGGGAAGGATGGTCGGAAGTCCTCTAAGGATTGTTGTCAACATCATTATGACGAGATATTTAGGTTTTTTTTCCACTGATCTGAGCTGCGGGGAACATTAATTATGAAATCAGACTCTTTAACTGGAAAACTGGATCAAGTTTCCCAAATTTTACTCTTTGTGGGTCCTCCTCCTTACAGATTTAAACAAGTGAATGACTAAAAAAAGAAATACATGAAGATGAAAAATGAAATGCATAAAAAAATAAAATAGAATTTCAGGAGACTGCTCCATTTGTTGTGTCCAGTCTGCCATCTAGTGGAAAAGATTGGAACATCATGTATTTCACTGATTTAGCTGCATCAATAAAAAAAACTTTTTTAGTTTATTTGTTTTTCCTCTCAAAATAAATTACTTATTGCATCCAGATAAAGTGAAGAAAAAGACTTATATAAAATTATCACATTTTATTGGGGAAATATTTAATTAATCCAAAATCCAAACATAATTCCAACACTATAAAAACATAAATAAAAAAAATAATTAAACTATTTACAAATATAAACTGATATTTTACTCACAACATAATAAAGAAAAAATCGACAAAGTTCTTCTTTAATTTGATGGCAGCGAAACAGACTCTGAGACGGTCCAACAAAACCTTACAAAGTAAGAAGCCCTGAAAGAAGCGGCTGACCGGCAGCAGCTCAGCAACATGGCTGGGTTTGGGACTAAACCTGCCTGTCGTCCAGTAGCTGCTGGGATAGGCTCCACAAACCAGCACTGGAATAAGTGGTTTAGATCATGGGTGTCCAGTCGTCCTGCAGGTTTTCCATGTTTCCCTGTTCCAACATGCCTGACTCAAATTAATCACTCATAATGTGGAGGCAGCAGCCTAAGCAGGGAAGCCCAGACTTCCCTCTCCCCAGCCACATTTGCCAACTCTGCGGGGGGATCCCGAGGCGTTCCCAGGCCAGCCGAGAGATATAATCCCTCCAGCGTGTCCTGGGTCTTCCCCGGCGTCTCCTCCCAGAGGGACGTGCCTGGAACACCTCACCAGGGAGGTCCAGGAGGCATCCTGACCAGATGCCCGAGCCACCTCAACTGGTTCCTCTGGATGTGGAGGAGCAGCGACTCTACTCTGAGCCCCTCCCGGATGACCGAGCTCCTCACCCTATCTCTAAGGGAGAGCCCGGCCACCCTGCGGAGGAAACCCATTTCAGCCGCCTGTATACGAAATCTCCTTCTTTCGGTCACGACCCACAGCTCATGACCATAGGTGAGGGTAGGAACGTAGATCGACTGGTAAATCGAGAGCTTCGCCTTCTGGCTCAGCTCCTTCTTCACCACGACAGACCGGCGCAGAGTCCGCATTACTGCAGACGCCGCACCGATCCGTCTGTCGATCTCACGCTCCATCCTTCCCTCACTCGTGAACAAGACCCCGAGATATTTAATCTCCTCCACTTGAGGCAGGACCTCACTCCCGACCCGGAGAGGGCAATCCACCCTATTCCGGCTGAGGACCATGGTCTCAGATTTTGAGGTGCTGATTCCCACATCAGCGTTGGAACATAGATACAATTAAAAACCTTCAGGAGAGCTGCCTTCAAGGGCTGACATTGGACACTCCTGGTTTAGACCAGTGGTTCTCAAACTTTTTGAGCCAAAACCCCAAAGATAACATCCATTGGTGTTCACGACCCACATCTATGTCGGGGTTTCTGTGTCTGTCATATCCTCTGTATTCGACTTCCTTCCCGTCCTGTAAAGCTTTCTCTCCGTATGTAAAGTGTTGTATTTACTTCCTGCTCCTGCTCCTTTCTTCCAACTGCTGATTACCACACCTGCTTTCCATCAAATCCTTCAGTATACATACAACTTCGGTCCTTTGTCGACCCTGTTCCTAGGTGTTTTAATAGCTGTGCTTCCGTTACATTTTTTCACAAGATAAAAGCAAAATTTTAAAGCTTCGACAAACAACAATTACGATTTGTGTTTCCGTTAAAACGGTGTTTAGCCCATAAGCCACAGTTCTCGTAAAATCTCGTCTGTCTGATGAGATTTTACAAGATTTGCAGCTCAAGCAAGGTAACGTTATTCCGGGGTTTTGCTTTTTGCAGGCATTGTCCCTCGTTTCCCGTTCTAATTGATTGTAAAACTACGTTTCGCTGTCACACCGCGCCATATTTACTGGAACTGAAACGGTCACATGACCTTCTCTCATCACGTCCGGCGACACGTAAACGCAGAAAAAGTGTTTCCATTACATTTTTGCAATATATTTCTATGTCAAAACGTCCGAAAAATCACCTCATGAGAGTGTAAAAACTTTTTAGCGATATTTGAGACTTTTTTCAAAAAGGTTGCGATCTTTTTAATTGCAATATTTAGTTTTTTTCCACAATGGAAACGCAGCTGATGTCTCTGCAGCTTTACTTTGCCTCCATGTTGGTTATTTCATGTTGGTTTAAGTTTTACAGTCTTTAGTTTCTTTAATAATGTTTCCAGCCATGACTTCTCTGTTGGCGTCCTTCCCCCTCGTCTCTTATCAGTCACGGCGGCAGTCATCTCGACCAGAATGGTTCTGTTGTTGGAATCACCGCTGGAGTTTGGGAACGCTTCATGTGAACACGGTATTAGTTAAATGATCACGAGACTGACAAAAAAAGCAACGATTGCTCACAAATTGTCGTACAATCTTTTTTTTTTTTTTAACAAAAGAAAAGAAAATAATCATAGTCTTAGCATTTGACAGGGATCACATCTCCATGGGGGGGGGGGGGGGGGGGGGGGGGGGTCTGTCGTGTCATCCTTATATATGGACACGTGTCCTTCCTCATCATGCTGCAGAACCACTGCAGCGACTCGGCAGGTGATCGTTCTGAGCAACTCATCTGTAAAAAGATCAAAGATTTGTGGTTATTCCGTGGCGATGCTGAAGATATGTGGTGAATAAAGAGTAAAAAAGGGTGTGATGGGTGACAAAGCGAAGAAGTGAACAGGTTTACATCTATAAAGCCGTGTTAGTCTCACCGGTGTGTGAAATAAAACGTGACTTTAGGTGGGACAGAACAATCAAGGAAATTAGTTTTATAGACATTTTTTAATTGTGCATCCGTTTTTTCAAAGTATTAAATTGATCTGAACATATTTTACATTTATATATGTTTAGTTTTTAAATTAATTATAGATTATAAAACATTTTGTGAGCATTTGTCATTGTAAACGCAGCTCCCTTTGCAAATCAAATCAAACTTTATAAAATGCTTTCACATACGACGGTGTGACCAAAGTGCTGCACAGGTAAATAAAATAAACACTAATACAAGCATAAAATAACAATAAAATACTACAGAACAAATCCAGGCCTAGAGGTGGCGCTCTCTGGAGATAAAAACCAGCTTAAGAGAAGCAGATAAAGCTCACCATGCATCAACCAGGTGGATCAAAATTAGAAATGATCACAAGCCGGCGTCCCCCAAAGAGCACAGAGGACCCCTGAGGTTTGACTGCTGAGAGCCAGTGTGATTTAAACAAAGTCGGCGTCAGCATAGACGAGTTAAAATATAAGTTATTTATTATTTACGAGTCTCGTTTACATGGAATCAGCCTGTAAACATAAATGGGTTTATTAACGATATGTGTGTGAGAAGCGCCACAGTGCAGATTCATCTTTATTCTAAAAAAAACAAACAAACATGAGGCAATATGTTGGTAAACAGTTTAACTTTGGTTTTATTGAAGGAAAAGAGTCGGCCAGGATGCAGCATTAATGATGAGAAGCATAAAGCAGAGGGCTCCACAGCTGGGAGGGAGGTGCATGAAGGGGGTCCATACTGCTCTATCAGACCAGAATGAGACATCATTTGTCTCCCTAAAGGTCCAGCATCCAGTAGCCGGTAAACAGAACCAGAGATGCTGATTAACGTGGAAGTCTCGCATCACATTTGGTTGCTTTGTTTTCTCTGTTTTATGGACATTTGTTGCACATTGACTCAAGTTTCCAAAAGCACAACTATTTGGCTTTTTTCTCATTACAGAAAAGTGACAAAATGGATTAAAATTCATTTTAAAAAAACAAAAAAAAACCCTCCTCCTTTCCCCTGGAGGAAATGTCCCAACCACTGCATCTGATTAAAGAATAAAAACTGTTGCCAGATGTTTCAGTCTGAACTTCCAGTGGCGGCTGCTGCTGGACAGCTGCAGGACACGTCCTCCTGTTTGTTGCACATTAGCCATGAGAGGTCGAGGTGTCAGACTCATTCAGACAGAGACAAATGTCGTCCCGCCTGCTTTTGCATTCAGCTGCATGTGTTGTCGGTCCATCAGAGGCTAATTAACATAACAGGATCCCCAGCGATCCTGCAATGCTCTTCTGTCTTTACGCAGCTCCTGTTACACTTTACGGCCCGCTCAGCGGGACGCTTCCAACAAGATGCTGTTGTTTCAATCAAGCCCCAAAAGTAAAGCAGACAGTGTGAGAAAGTGTTTGTCTTTCCTTTGTAGTTTTACAAAAATAGATCAAGATGAGATCAGCAGAGGCTGACGAACACCCGACACCCATCTGATTCTTTTTAGACTCTAATAATGAGTCTTTATGACAAGATTGTGTGGAAAAAACTGGAAAAAAAGTTGATTAAAAGCCTTTTTTTTTCCCCTCAATGAATCTCTAAATATTAGTCCATCATTTATAAACTCCCCTGACAGGATCCTTCAGAGCCTCGCAGCACTGGTCCAGACCTGCGGAAATCTTTTCAAATCGTCCAGGATCCCCTGAAGTAACCGTGGAACTTGTTCATGGATCCATGCGAAACCTTCAGCGACTTGCAGGATCCATTTAAGGAACCTTTAGAGCCTCTGAAATGATTGTAAAATGACCCGTCTTTTCATTTTTTTCCTTCTATTTCCTGCAAGAAAATTCCTGTGCGATTAGCAGAACCTCTAAAACCTCTAAAAGCTCCACCAGTACCTGAAACCCCTTCATGCAATTCCTTGGACCTCATTGAGGATTACAAGGCTGTTTCAAAACCCCTGGAAATAATTTTAAAAACCTAAGATACTCTCGTGTTCCCAGACCCTCTGCAGGGAATCCTGACTCCAACTCCCCCCCACCACGCTGATGGTTTGTGGACTTGTGGATCTCAAATCAAAGCCCCCTATTAGGGAAAGAAAAATTCCCCAAGCGACATCTGTAACCCCTCCCAGGAGTTCTGCGAGGATCGCTGGGAACTTAACCTCAATAACGGCAGAAATCTCGCTGAAACACTCAGATTCCCGAGCACATCATGACTTTACATTGTCTATCACCTCAAGAAACCCCTGATGCTCCCCAAGAGGCCCCTAAATATACCCTGTAACCCCCCCTCATCAGGTCTCTGCAACGTTCACTCAGTGTAGCTGCAATTTATTCAAGGATAAGGACATCTATCGATGGATTTAATCTCAAAGATTACAAGTTTTTCTTTCAGGAAAACTTCCCCAAACCCCCAGACTCCCCATAAAAGACCAGTTTAACCACACTGGACCCACCGCTGTTTCACACACATCTTCATAAACCACTAAAATCCACGGATGGAATTCCCAAGAAGAAAACATCAAAACTTTTCACTGTAACATCTTTTAGGATCCCTACAGAGGATGGAGCCAGGTTAAGGTCTTCTGGACACCCCCTCTGGGACTTCTGCACCCTCTGAAGGACCCCTGGAGGGCATCCAGGAATGCAGGGAAGAAAAAAAAAGACCTAGAACTTCCTCATTGACCCCCCCAGTTAAAAACTCCACCATGTGATCCACTGGAACCGCTCAGATTATCTCCTGAAAGCTGAAAATATATGACGGATGTTTGGAATACCTCACAGAGAAGAGAGAGAGAAAAACCAAGGACCCCTGCCTGCCCTCATACCGCCTGACACAGACAACACTTTTCACCTGGAGGCTCGAGCTCACGCGCGGATCCTCCTGTCCGGCCGTCCAGCGCTGCTTTCAGCATCAAAGCATTCCTGGTGTCCGGAGGGGGGGGCTGCTCGTAACCCCCGCTATAAATTAACAAGAAGTGGCAAATAAAGCTGCACCTGCAAGCCTGACGTCTTCACCTCCAGCACATGGCGGAACCGTTATGGGTCCTCATGCGGAGGGGGAAGAAAAAACAGCACGGACCAGAGCGGCCGACTGCAAAGTAAACAATTCAGTTTACTGGTAAATAAGTGTCTGAATAATTAAATAAATATAAACATAATAAATAAATAAATAAATAAAAATAAAAACTACAAACAATAAATACATATAATGAATAAATAAAAATAAATAAATAAATACAAACAATAAATAAATGATAAACAAACAAATAAACATAAATAAATGACGAAAAATAATTCTTAGTCTGAAATAAAATAGAATAAAAAATAGTTTAAACTTTTCCGTCTAGGAAGGAATGGTCCTGAACGGACAGAAAAATCCCATTAAAAGCGGAAGGTTACCTCCTGAAATTAGAGCTGTAGGAAAACATTTAAAAATATTTGGTGATATGAAAACACATGTTCATATTTTAACTTTTCATTTTAACCATAAGCCGTATAATTTCCGCGCGCGCTCGCAGGGCTGGCGCAGGTTTAAATGAAAGTGTTTTTGCTGCCTCTTTAATTTAAAGAAAACCAAGTGGAAACTTTAATTTTTCTAAAGCCACGCATATTTATATCATAGAAAGTATGTTGTTTTTCCATTTTTTCTTTCTTTTTTATTATTTCACTCACGTCATTAATTTAAGTTTGGTGTCAAAAGGTTGAAGCCTGTCAGCCATTATCTCACTTTTATTTCCCATGGAAGTCAGTTGGCTCTAAGTAAATTGTCCTCTTTTGTCTTGTGTTTTTCTTTTATTTTAAGGTCAGGTCTATGTCAGCAACATGCAAACAAAGAGCCAAATATAGAAAGCGGTCGACATTCCTGTTTTCTAAAGTTTAAGGTCACACCCAGCGAGAAAAGGGAAAGGTGCTGAAACTGTTGTGGATGGATAAATACAATCTGTATATTGCAGCTTAGCTTTCATATTTTTTGTTTTTAGATTCCCTGCATGCTCACAGGCAGTATTTTTTTAAATAGCCTACATGAGAAATAATTGTTGTGAAAACACTGGAGGACAGAGTGTAACACCTGCAGGATGCATCATCACCTGTTTACATGTCACAGTAGACTAATGTTACCTGGCCAGAAGATCCAACACGATTGCACATTTAGTGTTTTCATCAGACACACTTTTAATAACAATTTTCCTGATAAAGAGTGTTAGGAAATACAAATATGCTGGATCAAGAAATATATCTTGGTAATGACATTAAAAGACTATTTTTTATATTTATATGTTGCAACTAACCTATTGCATGTAACACTTTAGAATAATCTAGATTAAGTTGACTTTAAATATTTATTTACATCATGAGAAGATTATGACAATTTAATCTTGATAGATAAACTATGTTCCCAGCTGCTTTTCATACCTGTTGGGATCAGTGATGTGTTCACACAAGAATTAAAAAGAGGAATATTTCTGAAAATGAAAATACTTCAATGTTATGGATGACAGTCTGTAATAATAATGGCTTCTGTAATTATAATTATAATTATATATATATATATATATATATATATATATATATATATATATATATATATATATATATATATATATATATAAACTATAATTACAGAAGCTATTATAACATAACTGTTATAATGTATACACAATATGTATTGTGTATACATATTGTGTATACATTATAGCCTATAATTAAATGTATATATAATTATGTTATTATTATTATATTAATTAAGAAAATAATACTAATACTACAACTATTACTACTACTACTAATAATAATAATAATCTGGATAAAAAAGAATGTTTCTATCATTTTAAAATAAAAGTCGATACATCAGTGTATTTTTTTTTTACTTAAAGAAAAAACGAAAACAAAAGTCTAAAGTAAACTATAGGTGAAGCTGAGCTAATTTAGATGAACCAAACAGACCTTGGACAGTAATATTTATGTATTTGGTCACATTCTTGCCCTCTTGATGAATAACAAGCATCATGTTCCGTTTCTCGCTTCTGCCTTCGAGGTTTCTCCGTGTTTAACAGAAGTCCTGAAGTAATCACTGTACTGCTGACCGTCACCATCCACAGCCATTATCACGCTGGCCCCGCCCACTGAATCACAGCTCGTATTCCTATTGGCCAGCGCCTGTGTGGGGCGGCCAATCAGAGCCCAGAGATCGCAGCCAGCAGCGGTTCATAGGAGCGCCGCTCCGCGTGTCCACTTCAGAGGAAAGTTGGATACGTTCACGGTGCGACCTTCATTCTTCCGCTCAATTAACAGCTAATTAGGCTTCAGGCTGGAGTCCGGACTGCGTGTGTCATTCATCACGACGTGGTTCCCGCTTTGCCACTCTGCTGGACCTCTGCAGGTAAACTCAACTCTTTTTTCTTTAAATGCTTAGTTCAGCGTTATCCACAAGAGGTCTGTCGAAACTAATACTTTCATTTAAGATGTAGTTAATTTTCTCGTATTTCTAGTTTATTAAAATATTTAAAATACTTTCAGAACAAAGTTATTTTCTCACATGGTTGTAGGTCAGATAGAAATAAATAAGACTAAATTTTCTGATCTATGTACTAATTTAAAACCTTAAATTAGACTGTCACGATAACAACAACACACAGACGGCCAAGCTGTCTGAGTTATTTATTAACTTTTCATTTTCAAGCTCTGAGTAATGTTTTTTTCATTCACTTTTAAGGAACTCTGTTCTGACTCTGATGGGTTTTTTTTTTTTTTTTTAACTTCCTGGTTAGTTATTGATAAGAAGCTTCTAAAAATTCACTGAAAAAAGAAGCAGAAGAAGAAGCGTAGCAATTAAATTGATATAAAATACGTTGATTTTGTCATTAGTGTTATTTAATAAGGTTTAACATTTATATTTAAACTGAATTAAGGTTTTAGTTTAATTCGCTGTGTGTATAAATTTGGCTTCATAACATTTAGAGACAATTTAGTGTAAATTCATGACTCGTTTAAGAGTTTTATTATTTCTTTTTCAGACATAAAGTGCGTTGAAGCCGGAGGAGGGGGACACCTCCAGACATGTCAGACAACGCAGGCTGCGAGGTTGAAATCGATGTGGAGAGCCTGGAGGCGGAGAGCGACGACCCGGCGGAGCCCTCCAGCCGCCCCGGCTCGGCGCCGCTTGGCCACGCCGCCTCGGAGGACGACGGAGACGGCGGGAAGACCGATGATAAGCCCGGCCCGAGCGGCCTGTGCTCGGGGGACCAGAGGAAACTGAGCCGGACGCCGAAGTGCGCCCGGTGCCGCAACCACGGCGTGGTGTCCTGCCTGAAGGGACACAAGCGCTTCTGCCGCTGGAGGGACTGCCAGTGCGCCAACTGCCTGCTGGTGGTGGAGCGGCAGCGGGTGATGGCGGCGCAGGTGGCCCTGAGGAGGCAGCAAGCCACGGAGGTAGGCCTGCCTGCCTGCATGCAGCGTGGCTGGGAACTTTACTGGCTTTAAAACACAGAAACAGAACTAAGTAAAGAAAAGAAAGAGATTTTAAGTCAAATGCAGCTCCACAATCTGTCTCCAGCACCTCCAGTGTCTCAGTCCCTGCTGCACCAGTTCAGCTTTTCTCAGCTTCTTTAGAGGGGAAAAGTTCAGATTAGACATGTTTAAAAGGTTACTGGTAATCTATCCTCTTCTCCAGTTGCACCACTGTAAATTATCCTGTTGTGATCATTAGTTATGGAGCTTACATCCATCCACACCGGGAGTTTCCAGTTGATCTGCTTTCCCACAGCCTCATGTGGACTTGTCATGCATCTGATTTGAGCAAAAGAAAACCTCTCATTTCTGTAAATAATGTTGCTCTGAAAAATAAGATATAAAAAGAGTGACATGCTTTTAAAAACAGATTAAAGTGCACACATAGTCCTGTTTTAAAAATATTATTACATGCCAGAGATTTTTTTATTTATTTGCAGTAGAAGAAGTCAATATCTTCTTTTTTTTTTTTTTTTTTTAAATTTAGTTTAGTTTTTTCAAGATGTTTGAGTAGTTTTGGACATTTAGTTTTATGATAATGGATCAAATTGAATCTTAGTGAAACAGTTTAATTTGTACCTCTTTGTCTCACCATCTCATTTTAAATGGGGATTTACCCTGTGGAAGCTCTCACAGGATCGCCTACTTCTATATTAACTTGTCAAAATAAATCTAACATTAAACCAAATTAGAACATCATGAAGGAATTAATTTATAAACAGAATATTTTTTTAACATGAAGGGAAATTTATAGCATTTAATCTCATCTTAATCTGTCTGTATGAGCGTATGTTTGGAAATATCCTCTGATAAATTCAAGCTTTAGTTGCAGTATTTCAGGAATTAAACTGGATCATTTTTAATGATGTTTTTGCATAGTTTAATTTATCGCTGCTGGTTTTTTCTTCGTCAGGTTTTAATATCTTTTCCTGATCAAACTGTCACCGATTGGAGGAATTAAACAGGACTCATTTTACGTGCTGAGAATGATCTCTTGTTTCTGTGTCTGTCCAGTCCAGGAAAATGTTTCAGTAACATCACATGATAACTGCTGCTTGTGAAAACTTAAAGTTCAAGCAGCTAAAACATGTTCGCTCGTTTTATCTAAACACACGGACGAATCCCACCTCAGCTGTGACAAATCAGTTATTATTCAAGGATCAAGAAAAACACCCGGACAGAATGATTTCAGCTGCTTTTCTCTCTGTTTCAGGATAAAAAGGGAATATCTGGGAAACAAATCCCAACAGAGAGGAGGATATATCAGCGACACATCCGACCGTCCACCATGCTGGCTAAAAGCATCCTGGAAGGTAACAAACCTGACATTAATAATCAGGTTTTCTCCTTTCACAACTTTTTTAAATTTATTTTTATTTATTTATATTTAAATACAGTTGTGCTCATATGTATTCATCCCCTTTCATTATAGAAAAGGCTGAATTTACAACAGTCAATAACTGGAGACTTAAAAAAGGAACAATAACTAAATATTTACAAAAATATAATTTAGTAATATAAGACACTGTTTTTTCATTTAATTGAGTTGAAGAAAGGAAGAAAAACAAACAAATGTGTCCTGGACAAATTAGAGACTTTTCTGTTGAACAGTGGGACAAAATACCTGTCAACAGGTGCAGAAGTCTGACTGAGAGGAACAGAAAACACCTGACTGGAGCGGAAACATTAAAGGATTGTTCAACTAAATATTACTTTATGACTGATGTAATATGTAATAAATTATCTTATTTGTTTGCTTTTTTAAAAAAATATTTCTATTGAACCAGAATTAGAAAATAATGTCATGATTTTCATAACATTTTTATTTATTATTACTTTAGTAAATTTCATCTTATTTTACAGTCAGCTGTTTTTTTTCCTTCTTTAATGAAAGGGTATGAATAAATATGAGCACAACTGTGTGGGTAAAGAAGCAGGTTTCCCTTTCTGACTCTTGTTTCGTACGTGGACATCAGGTCGTAGGCGCTGCAATATCGTACAAATAGTGGTTTTTTTTTTGTTTTTTTTTAATCATGTGAACATTTCTGCAGGGATGCTCAGCTTCACCTGCGATTCAAAACCTACACAATAAAATGATTAAATGTCTTTTTTTTGTATGAATACAACAGGATACCGTCCAGTGCCGGCCGATCCCTTCCTGGCAGCCAACCAGTCTCTTCCTCCGCTGAGCGAACGGATGAGGAAGAGGAGGGCCTTCGCCGACAAGGAGCTGGAGACCGTCATGATGGAGCATGAATACAAAGAACGGGAGCTGATGGAGAACAACCAGGCGGCTGCGGGGCCGCTCCTCTTCCCCAACGGCATGGTCCACCACGCCGCTGAATACAACGCCTACAAGACTTCATATTCGCCTGCAGCGCCAGCCGAGCCGCAGTCCAAAGAGTTGTGCGGCTTCCTCAGCCCCAGCTGCCTGGATCTGTCCATGCAGTACCCACCGGGCTCCGCCAACGTGGAGCTCATCTCTTCCAACGTCAGCGTGGCCACCACCTATCGCCACTACCCGCTGCAGCCGTCCAGAGGCGGCTTCATGATGTGGCCCCGCGGGGCCGCCAACCTGGGGGACGCTCTGTTGTATCAGCAGTGTCTGTTCAACGCCACGGCGGTGCAGAACATGAAGCCGGGGGCCGTCTGGGAGCCCAAAGTGATGCCTGCTGAGAGCCAGCCGCCAGAGCAGGAGGCTGCAGCCGCCATCGCTGCGAAGCTGGAGGGATCTCGAGCCGCTGCGCCGCAGGACTCATCAGACTCCCAAAGATCTGATCCAAAGCCTCCCGCCGTCACCCAGCTGGGGCAGAGGGAGTGCTCGGCTTTCTCCCCACCAAAACGGAGCTTCGGACAATCGTTCCCAAACAACCCTCATTCCCAAAATTCCAGCCAAACGCTGAGCAAGCCGAGCAAGGACAGCGCCAAGCTCTCGGTGAAACTCAACTCCTTCCACTCCATCATCCAGCACTCACTGAGCGAGAAACACAGCAGCGGCGCCGGGCCGGAGCGCAGAGCGCCATACTGCAAAGAGCTCCTGGAAGAAGCAGCCCGCAAGGTCAGGGAGGGCCCCGGCAAGGACGTTCAGACGGCAAAAATCACAAACAGGTACGGAAAAGACTTTGTAACCAAGCCTGTGGGCACAAAGATGGCATCCGGCGAGTCTCTGTCCTTTTCTGTGGAGGCCATACTGAAGCGGCCAGCGCCCGCCATGAGCCGAGCATTCCATTAATCTACACACATCCTCCTTTCTTGCACTATAAACTTCAGGTTTGTTTCAGTCGCCATCATCTGCACGTGAGAAACACAGGTCCTGCATGGCGACGGTCTTTCTTCTCACAACGTATACATGATATTTTACACGTGCATGTTCTTAATAATATTATTGTGTAGAGTATTTAAACATTATCCAATGTTTTCCTCATGTCAATAAACTTTATAAGACTGAACTCTTTCTATAAAACATCTCCGATTTCATTTTATGCTGAAGTTATGACACGTTTAACTGCCAACAGGTTTCGGTCACAAGTTCGCCTGCACCGAATTATAAACGATTGCAGGGTCAGACTTGCATATCAGAACCTCGACTGGATATGCAAACAGAGAAAAACACTTCTGATTCATGCAGTAAAACACAAATATATCAGTTTTTTGCTCAGTTTTTAATGCTTCATCTATTAAACTGCAACTATTTCAGCTATTATCTGTTACAAGACAAATATTTAAGGTTTATGCATAAAAACTAATTATTTTAAAATGTCAAAATATATCATATATGGTGGGATATTTGAGTTTTTCATTTTAATTAATTGAAGTTATGTTTTTAAGTTGCCTTCATGCAAATCATTCAAATAAATGCAGCATAGATAAACAAAAATATGACTAAATTCTGCTTAAATGGGAGATTTAAATTTCATATCAACCCAAAAGTGGTTTATATAAAGTCACAGCAAACGATTAAAAAAGTTAGAGCTTCTGTATGTTTTTTGTTTCTGTAAAAAAAAAGAGATTTTTTGTCTTTTTTTTCCTATAAACATAAATAAAACACATAAACGAGGAAGATGTGAACTAACGGCGCTCATCGAAACATGATCAGTTCCCAGAAATCTATCTGTGAGAAGCATCAACTCATCTGTTCAAGATGCGTTTCTCCACTCATTCCTTTCCAGTTACGGCCTGTGTGTGTGTGTGTGTGTGTGTGTGTGTGTGATGAAAGACCGCTCCAAACCCGGGTTTCACATGAGCCGCTGAACACTGATCCGTGCAATAATGAACAAGATGGGAGGTGAAAAAAAAAAGTCCTAATCTCGTCCTTCTGGCACAAACATTGATATTTCATCAGCAGCCAAATCGCTCGGCAGTTTGAATGAAAGCGCCGTTTTTCTTCCACTTCTTCTCTTTTTTTCTCTTTTAACTCTCAGAGCCTCGGAGAAGCGGCGTGCCAGGGGGAGGCTGTGTGTACACGACTGTTTTTAGGAGACCTCTTGCTGCTGCTGTAATTGAATCGGCCTGATGATGACATTTTGTGTCACCAGGGTGGGATGATGTCACTTTAAGTAGCTATATATGTGTGTGTGTGTGTGTGTGTGTGTGCGCGCTGCTATTTTTACAGGCACCATTAGCGTTGAGAACATTTCTGCTTTTTTAATGTTGCCTTAGTTGATATTTAATCTTTCTTCACATCCAGTTCAGCATTTTGCATCAACTGTAAATATGTTTAGCTTTTTTTTCTGCTTCTCCCCCCCCCCAGCTGTTCTCACATGTGCAAACACGAACGTCCGCAGCCTTCCCCCGTTACGCAGCCAGAAACTAAAGCTGTTTTCACACAAGAACTCTGGAGATTGTCTGCAGAAAGTCCAGTCGTTTTTCCAGCTGCAGATGCGTTCTGCTGGCTGGAAATGAAAGGAAAGGCCGTCCAGCACACACATGATGCAGTAATTACACCTCTGAAATGTTTGCAACACGCTGGAGTGAGGCTGCTTGTTGTGTTGTAACACACAGGTCAGCAGAAAGGACACATTCCCACCAGCACACAGACATATTCTCACATGCACGCTGACTGTAAATGCTTTACACATGCTGATTGACGTTCCAGAGAATTTTACAAGAGACCTGGATGGAAAGTTTCGCTGCAGATAGTTCGGAACGTCTCCAGAACATTTCAGATCAACAAGCGCAACCAGCAGGGAATCATCCAAAGCATCCAATTAAATTAAAGAGAAGAAACGTCATGACTTAAGCTAATCACATGTCCTGTGACGTGTGCTCCAACCAGGAACTGATCTGTACTTTATGCTGCTTCTCTGGAGACAGATTGGACTGAAATGCAAATATTCTGCATCTACATGCATGCAGAGTCCACCTTCAGCACCTCCCTCGTGTTGATTTGGCCTCAAACGCTTGTAGAGAGGAAAGAGAAGATGGTTGATCTAAATTTTCTGAGGTGCTGTTGTCGTACCCCTCTGAGCTTATCACTTCCTTTATCTTTGCTGCAGCAACGTCAGCTGATTGCAAATCAACAATGTCAAACGGCTGTTATGCTGACGCGGCGCAGAGGGAGAAGTGTGCATTTCACAAAGAAGGGTGAAAACACACCAGTTACAGTGTCTGGGAGGGATCAGCTCACATCGCTCTGGTCCTGTGTGTGTGTGTGTGTGTGTGTGTGTGTGTGGGTGTGTGTGTGTGTGTGGGTGTGATACAGCTGCCTCTGTTTAGCAACCAAACAGATCATCTGTAACCAACGGTAAACACTCTGCATGCAGTAATGTTAGCGTCACACTCAGCACATTTTCTTCTGAATAAAAAAACAAAATGAAAACTGAACTTTTATAACCAGAATGTTGCTACATCAGACGTTCGCGGTCGGCTTTAAACTTTGTATACGAGCAGTTCAGGGTTTCAGATTTAAAGGAAAATCTGTGACCAAGAATCAATCAGGAAGTTGGTAAAGAAACAGACCAGTTAGCATTTTTACCATTGGTGATAAATCTTATCGATTCTCATCTTCACTGAGATTAATTGGTGGCAAAGATTCAACAAAGTTCCTCAGAAATTTTCTTCATGTTGACATGAAGCATCAACCATGATGAGAATCTCCCGTTCCACCACATCATGATGAGAATCTCCAGTTCCACCTCATCACCATGAGAATCTCCCGTTCCACCTCATCACCATGAGAATCTCCAGTTCCACCTCATCACCATGAGAATCTCCCGTTCCACCTCATCACCATGAGAATCTCCCGTTCCACCTCATCACCATGAGAATCTCCCATTCCACCTCATCACCATGAGAATCTCCAGTTCCACCTCATCACCATGAGAATCTCCCGTTCCACCTCATCATGATGAGAATCTCCAGTTCCACCTCATCACCATGAGAATCTCCCGTTCCATCTCATCACCATGAGAATCTCCAGTTCCACCTCATCACCATGAGAATCTCCCATTCCACCTCATCACCATGAGAATCTCCAGTTCCACCTCATCACCATGAGAATCTCCCGTTCCACCTCATCACCATGAGAATCTCCCGTTCCACCTCATCATGATGAGAATCTCCCGTTCCACCTCATCACCATGAGAATCTCCCGTTCCACCTCATCACCATGAGAATCTCCCGTTCCACCTCATCACCATGAGAATCTCCCATTCCACCTCATCACCATGAGAATCTCCAGTTCCACCTCATCACCATGAGAATCTCCCGTTCCACCACATCACCATGAGAATCTCCCGTTCCACCTCATCACCATGAGAATCTCCAGTTCCACCTCATCACCATGAGAATCTCCTGTTCCACCTCATCATGATGAGAATCTCCCGTTCCACCTCATCATGATGAGAATCTCCCGTTCCACCTCATCATGATGAGAATCTCCCGTTCCACCTCATCACCATGAGAATCTCCCGTTCCACCTCATCACCATGAGAATCTCCCGTTCCACCTCATCATGATGAGAATCTCCCGTTCCACCTCATCACCATGAGAATCTCCCGTTCCACCTCATCACCATGAGAATCTCCCGTTCCACCTCATCATGATGAGAATCTCCCGTTCCACCTCATCACCATGAGAATCTCCCGTTCCACCTCATCACCATGAGAATCTCCAGTTCCACCTCATCATGATGAGAATCTCCCGTTCCACCTCATCATGATGAGAATCTCCCGTTCCACCTCATCACCATGAGATCTCCCGTTCCACCTCATCATGATGAGAATCTCCCATTCCACCTCATCATGATGAGAATCTCCCATTCCACCTCATCATGATGAGAATCTCCCGTTCCACCTCATCACCATGAGAATCTCCAGTTCCACCACATCATGATGAGAATCTCCCGTTTCACCTCATCATGATGAGAATCTCCTGTTCCACCTCATCATGATGAGAATCTCCCATTCCACCTCATCATGATGAGAATCTCCCGTTCCACCTCATCATGAGAATCCCCCGTTCCACCTGATCACCATGAGAATCTCCCGTTCCACCTAATCACCATGAGAATCTCCCGTTGCACCTCATCATGATGAGAATCTCTCATTCCACCTAATCACCATGAGAATCTCCCGTTGCACCTCATCATGATGAGAATCTCTCATTCCACCTAATCACCATGAGAATCTCCCATTCCACCTCATCACCATGATAATCTCCCGTTCCACCTCATCATGATGAGAATCTCTCATTCCACCTAATCACCATGAGAATCTCCTGTTCCACCTCATCATGATGAGAATCCCCCGTTCCACCTCATCACCATGAGAATCTCCCGTTCCACCTAATCACCATGAGAATCTCCCGTTGCACCTCATCATGATGAGAATCTCTCATTCCACCTAATCACCATTAGAATCTCCCGTTCCACCTCATCACCATGATAATCTCCCGTTGCACCTCATCATGATGAGAATCTCTCATTCCACCTAATCACCATGAGAATCTCCTGTTCCACCTCATCATGATGAGAATCCCCCGTTCCACCTAATCACCATGAGAATCTCCCGTTCCACCTAATCACCATGAGAATCTCCCGTTGCACCTCATCATGATGAGAATCTCTCATTCCACCTAATCACCATGAGAATCTCCCGTTCCACCTCATCACCATGATAATCTCCCGTTGCACCTCATCATGATGAGAATCTCTCATTCCACCTAATCACCATGAGAATCTCCAGTTCCACCTCATCATGATGAGAATCTCCCGTTCCACCTCATCACCATGAGATCTCCCGTTCCACCTCATCATGATGAGAATCTCCCATTCCACCTCATCATGATGAGAATCTCCCATTCCACCTCATCATGATGAGAATCTCCCGTTCCACCTCATCACCATGAGAATCTCCAGTTCCACCACATCATGATGAGAATCTCCCGTTTCACCTCATCATGATGAGAATCTCCTGTTCCACCTCATCATGATGAGAATCTCCCATTCCACCTCATCATGATGAGAATCTCCCGTTCCACCTCATCATGATGAGAATCCCCCGTTCCACCTGATCACCATGAGAATCTCCCGTTCCACCTAATCACCATGAGAATCTCCCGTTGCACCTCATCATGATGAGAATCTCTCATTCCACCTAATCACCATGAGAATCTCCCATTCCACCTCATCACCATGATAATCTCCCGTTCCACCTCATCATGATGAGAATCTCTCATTCCACCTAATCACCATGAGAATCTCCTGTTCCACCTCATCATGATGAGAATCCCCCGTTCCACCTAATCACCATGAGAATCTCCCGTTGCACCTCATCATGATGAGAATCTCTCATTCCACCTAATCACCATGAGAATCTCCCGTTCCACCTCATCACCATGATAATCTCCCGTTGCACCTCATCATGATGAGAATCTCTCATTCCACCTAATCACCATGAGAATCTCTCATTCCACCTCATCATGATGAGAATCCCCCGTTCCACCTAATCACCATGAGAATCTCCCGTTCCACCTAATCACCATGAGAATCTCCCGTTGCACCTCATCATGATGAGAATCTCTCATTCCACCTAATCACCATGAGAATCTCCCGTTCCACCTCATCACCATGATAATCTCCCGTTGCACCTCATCATGATGAGAATCTCTCATTCCACCTAATCACCATGAGAATCTCCCGTTCCACCTCATCATGATGAGAATCTCCCGTTCCACCTCATCACCATGAGAATCTCCAGTTCCACCACATCATGATGAGAATCTCCCGTTTCACCTCATCATGATGAGAATCTCCTGTTCCACCTCATCATGATGAGAATCTCCCATTCCACCTCATCATGATGAGAATCTCCCGTTCCACCTCATCATGATGAGAATCCCCCGTTCCACCTGATCACCATGAGAATCTCCCGTTCCACCTAATCACCATGAGAATCTCCCGTTGCACCTCATCATGATGAGAATCTCTCATTCCACCTAATCACCATGAGAATCTCCCGTTCCACCTCATCACCATGAAAATCTCCCGTTCCACCTCATCATGATGAGAATCTCTCATTCCACCTAATCACCATGAGAATCTCCTGTTCCACCTCATCATGATGAGAATCCCCCGTTCCACCTAATCACCATGAGAATCTCCCGTTCCACCTAATCACCATGAGAATCTCCCGTTGCACCTCATCATGATGAGAATCTCTCATTCCACCTAATCACCATGAGAATCTCCCGTTCCACCTAATCACCATGAGAATCTCCCGTTCCACCTCATCATGATGAGAATCTCCCGTTCCACCTCATCATGATGAGAATCTCTCATTCCACCTAATCACCATGAGAATCTCCCGTTCCACCTCATCATGATGAGAATCTCCCGTTTCACCTCATCATGATGAGAATCTCCTGTTCCACCTCATCATAATGAGAATCTCCCATTCCACCTCATCATGATGAGAATCTCCCGTTCCACCTCATCATGATGAGAATCCCCCGTTCCACCTGATCACCATGAGAATCTCCCGTTCCACCTCATCACCATGATAATCTCCCGTTGCACCTCATCATGATGAGAATCTCTCATTCCACCTAATCACCATGAGAATCTCCCGTTCCACCTCATCATGATGAGAATCTCCCGTTCCACCTCATCACGATGACGATCTCCCGTTCCACCTCATCACCATGAGAATCTCCCGTTCCACCTCATCACCATGAGAATCCCCCGTTCCACCTCATCACGATGACGATCTCCCGTTCCACCTCATCACCATGAGAATCTCCTGTTCCACCTCATCACCATGAGAATCTCCCGTTCCACCTCATCACCATGAGAATCTCCCGTTCCACCTCATCACGATGACGATCTCCCGTTCCACCTCATCACCATGAGAATCTCCCGTTCCACCTCATCACCATGAGAATCTCCCGTTCCACCTCATCACGATGACGATCTCCCGTTCCACCTCATCACCATGAGAATCTCCTGTTCCACCTCATCACCATGAGAATCTCCCGTTCCACCTCATCACCATGAGAATCTCCCGTTCCACCTCATCACGATGACGATCTCCCGTTCCACCTCATCACCATGAGAATCCCCCGTTCCACCTCATCATGATGAGAATCTCCCGTTCCACCTCATCACAATGACGATCTCCCGTTCCACCTCATCACGATGACAATCTCCCGTTTCACCTCATCACCGTGAGAATCCCCTGTTCCACCTGATCACCATGAGAATCTCCCGTTCCACCTCATCACCATGAGAATCTCCCGTTCCACCTCATCACCATGAGAATCTCCCGTTCCACCTCATCATGATGAGAATCTCCCGTTCCACCTCATCACCATGAGAATCTCCCGTTCCACCTCATCACCATGAGAATCTCCCGTTCCACCTCATCACGATGACAATCTCCCGTTCCACCTCATCATGATGAGAATCTCCCGTTCCACCTCATCACCATGAGAATCTCCCGTTCCACCTCATCACCATGAGAATCTCCCGTTCCACCTCATCACGATGACAATCTCCCGTTTCACCTCATCATGATGAGAATCTCCCGTTCCACCTCATCACGATGACGATCTCCCGTTTCACCTCATCATGATGAGAATCCCCCGTTTCACCTCATCACCATGAGAATCTCCCGTTCCACCTCATCACCATGAGAATCTCCCGTTCCACCTCATCATGATGAGAATCCCCCGTTCCACCACATCACCATGAGAATCTCCCGTTCCACCTCATCATGATGAGAATCCCCCGTTCCACCTCATCACCATGAGAATCTCCCGTTCCACCTCATCACGATCAGAATCTCCCGTTCCACCTCATCACGATGAGAATCTCCCGTTCCACCTCATCACCATGAGAATCTCCCGTTCCACCTCATCACCATGATAATCTCCCGTTCCACCTCATCATGATGAGAATCTCTCATTCCACCTAATCACCATGAGAATCTCCTGTTCCACCTCATCATGATGAGAATCCCCCGTTCCACCTAATCACCATGAGAGTCTCCCGTTCCACCTCATCATGATGAGAATCTCCCGTTTCACCTCATCATGATGAGAATCTCCTGTTCCACCTCATCATAATGAGAATCTCCCATTCCACCTCATCATGATGAGAATCTCCCGTTCCACCTCATCATGATGAGAATCCCCCGTTCCACCTGATCACCATGAGAATCTCCCGTTCCACCTCATCACCATGATAATCTCCCGTTGCACCTCATCATGATGAGAATCTCTCATTCCACCTAATCACCATGAGAATCTCCCGTTCCACCTCATCATGATGAGAATCTCCCGTTCCACCTCATCACGATGACGATCTCCCGTTCCACCTCATCACCATGAGAATCTCCCGTTCCACCTCATCACCATGAGAATCCCCCGTTCCACCTCATCACGATGACGATCTCCCGTTCCACCTCATCACCATGAGAATCTCCTGTTCCACCTCATCACCATGAGAATCTCCCGTTCCACCTCATCACCATGAGAATCTCCCGTTCCACCTCATCACGATGACGATCTCCCGTTCCACCTCATCACCATGAGAATCTCCCGTTCCACCTCATCACCATGAGAATCTCCCGTTCCACCTCATCACGATGACGATCTCCCGTTCCACCTCATCACCATGAGAATCTCCTGTTCCACCTCATCACCATGAGAATCTCCCGTTCCACCTCATCACCATGAGAATCTCCCGTTCCACCTCATCACGATGACGATCTCCCGTTCCACCTCATCACCATGAGAATCCCCCGTTCCACCTCATCATGATGAGAATCTCCCGTTCCACCTCATCACAATGACGATCTCCCGTTCCACCTCATCACGATGACAATCTCCCGTTTCACCTCATCACCGTGAGAATCCCCTGTTCCACCTGATCACCATGAGAATCTCCCGTTCCACCTCATCACCATGAGAATCTCCCGTTCCACCTCATCACCATGAGAATCTCCCGTTCCACCTCATCATGATGAGAATCTCCCGTTCCACCTCATCACCATGAGAATCTCCCGTTCCACCTCATCACCATGAGAATCTCCCGTTCCACCTCATCACGATGACAATCTCCCGTTTCACCTCATCATGATGAGAATCTCCCGTTCCACCTCATCACGATGACGATCTCCCGTTTCACCTCATCATGATGAGAATCCCCCGTTTCACCTCATCACCATGAGAATCTCCCGTTCCACCTCATCACCATGAGAATCTCCCGTTCCACCTCATCATGATGAGAATCCCCCGTTCCACCACATCACCATGAGAATCTCCCGTTCCACCTCATCATGATGAGAATCCCCCGTTCCACCTCATCACCATGAGAATCTCCCGTTCCACCTCATCACGATCAGAATCTCCCGTTCCACCTCATCACGATGAGAATCTCCCGTTCCACCTCATCACCATGAGAATCTCCCGTTCCACCTCATCACCATGATAATCTCCCGTTCCACCTCATCATGATGAGAATCTCTCATTCCACCTAATCACCATGAGAATCTCCTGTTCCACCTCATCATGATGAGAATCCCCCGTTCCACCTAATCACCATGAGAATCTCCCGTTCCACCTAATCACCATGAGAATCTCCCGTTGCACCTCATCATGATGAGAATCTCTCATTCCACCTAATCACCATGAGAATCTCCCGTTCCACCTAATCACCATGAGAATCTCCCGTTCCACCTCATCACGATGAGAATCTCCCGTTCCACCTCATCACCATGAGAATCTCTCATTCCACCTAATCACCATGAGAATCTCCCGTTCCACCTCATCACCATGATAATCTCCCGTTTCACCTCATCACGATGAGAATCTCTCATTCCACCTAATCACCATGAGAATCTCCCGTTCCACCTCATCATGATGAGAATCTCCCGTTCCACCTCATCACGATGACGATCTCCCGTTCCACCTCATCACCATGAGAATCTCCCGTTCCACCTCATCACCATGAGAATCCCCCGTTCCACCTCATCACGATGACGATCTCCCGTTCCACCTCATCACCATGAGAATCTCCTGTTCCACCTCATCACCATGAGAATCTCCCGTTCCACCTCATCACCATGAGAATCTCCCGTTCCACCTCATCACGATGACGATCTCCCGTTCCACCTCATCACCATGAGAATCCCCCGTTCCACCTCATCATGATGAGAATCTCCCGTTCCACCTCATCACAATGACGATCTCCCGTTCCACCTCATCACGATGACAATCTCCCGTTTCACCTCATCACCGTGAGAATCCCCTGTTCCACCTGATCACCATGAGAATCTCCCGTTCCACCTCATCACCATGAGAATCTCCCGTTCCACCTCATCACCATGAGAATCTCCCGTTCCACCTCATCATGATGAGAATCTCCCGTTCCACCTCATCACCATGAGAATCTCCCGTTTCACCTCATCACCATGAGAATCTCCCGTTCCACCTCATCACGATGACAATCTCCCGTTTCACCTCATCATGATGAGAATCTCCCGTTCCACCTCATCACGATGACGATCTCCCGTTTCACCTCATCATGATGAGAATCCCCCGTTTCACCTCATCACCATGAGAATCTCCCGTTCCACCTCATCACCATGAGAATCTCCCGTTCCACCTCATCATGATGAGAATCCCCCGTTCCACCTCATCACCATGAGAATCTCCCGTTCCACCTCATCACGATCAGAATCTCCCGTTCCACCTCATCACGATGAGAATCTCCCGTTCCACCTCATCACCATGAGAATCTCCCGTTCCACCACATCCCAAAGCTGCTCTGCTGGATGTAGATCTGGTGACTGTGGAGCCGTTGGAGGACAGTGAACTCATCGTCATGGTGGAGATAATGTGAGCTTTGTGACATGGTGCATCATCCTGCTGGAAGTTTCCATCAGAAGATGCTACACTGTGCTCAGAAAGGGATGGACATGGTCAGCAACAGTACTCCAGTATCGTCATGCTGGTACAAAAAGTGGTATGAGAAAATACAGCAGTACGACACTCGCAGCCTGAAACATTGATCCAAGGACGGATTGATGCATATAGTCATGTTTTACCTTATTGATATCCTACCAGATGAATGTGGAGCTGCGAACTTGGTGAGTCTGTGTGAGTCATAGCATCAGTCATCTCCCACCAGTCTGTCCGTTATCCTCTGACATTATCCACCTGTTAGATATTTCTTTTTCTTCAGACCTTCTCTGGAAATCCTACAGATGGCTGTGAGTGAAAATTCCAGCATATCAACAGTGTCTGAAATACTCAGACCAGCAACATGTCACGTTCAGTCACATAAATCTCCTTTATTCCTCATCCTGATGCTCAGTTTGAACTTCAACAGGTCATCTTCACCATGTCTATGTGACTCATAAATATATTGAGCTGCTGCTGTGTGATTGGTTAGACATCTGTTTACAACCAGCTGAACAGGTATTCCTAATAAAGTGGTCGCTGAGTGTAGCTGCTTAAACAAAAACCATCGACCTGACCAACGCACTTGGATTGTTATTCCCATCATGTCATTTGCAGATAACATCCTATAGATATGTTGACATCTTCAAATGGGATGAGATTACAACTCTCAGGGCAAGTGGTTACAAATCAATATGTGCACATGTGTACATAAATGTGTGTGTTTGTGCAGTGTGACAGCGGTTGGCTGCTGAGCAGACGGTGATGGTGTTTGTCTGCACTAACTGCCACTGATAAGTATCTGCTGAAGTCCTTACTCCAGCCTTATTCCCAAAGCGTGAGATGTAACATGTCAGCAGAGGGAACTGGATTGTTGACTCACCACCTCCTCCTCCTCCTCCTCCTCCTCCTCCCTGTGCTCACCCCTCCATGTCCTCTTATCAGCAGTTGTAGTTCACACAGTAGCATTTTGTTTAAGGGTACCCAGGTGTCGTTTGCCATATAGAGACTTCAGTGACTTTCCTTCATGCTGTGATGTTTGGAAAAGAAACACACACACACACACACACACACACACACAAAACAGTCTGGGAAATCAGTCTTGGTTCTTGTTTCAAGGCTTAGAAAGACAGAGATGAGGTCACCGAGTGTGTTTGTAGCTAATACAGACTGACGTGCTCATATGAAACAACACAAAGCTGACACTTCTTTATCACCCAAAGGACAATAAAAGCTATTTCTAACATGTAATTCATTCACAGTAAACTCATTCTTTATTCTCGTACTCTCTGTAAATGACACATTTGACAGATTTTTAGGCTTTTCCTTTCAGCAGGCGAATTTTCCTTCAAAACTCAAATATGAAAAATCCTTACAGTAAAATCAAAGTCTTCATTTATATTTTCAGCGGTCAGTTTTGGCATTATTCTATTCTATTCTATTCTATTCTATTCTATTCTATTCTATTCATTTAGCAGAAGCTTTTATCCGACTTACATGTAAGAGTGAGAACAACACAAGCAAGAAATTAAACAGTAGAGGACATCGTAGATAAGTGCTGGTCAGTCCAGTTTTTTTATTTAGTTGTGATCGTAGTGATTCAGTGGATCCATACAGATGTATGTGTATCTGACCCTTCCCTAACCTGCAGCGTCTGATTTATGGACACATCCGGTGCCAAAGTGCATAAAACTGCAGTTCCCCCCTCATCCACTAGGGGCTCCAAAACAAAGCGAATCTCCATAGACTCTCATGTTAAAAAGACCAACTTTACAGCAGAAATAAACATGTTTACAGCATGGTACAAAAATCCATTTTAGGTTTAATAGGTCAGGTTTGCCTTCATGACAACTGCAGGGGTAGTGAATTTTTTTCTAACTCGCTCGTTTAAAAGTAATTTTATCTTGAAATTCGACATAATTAGGAGCGTGTCCTTTTGATTGACAGGTACCCGATATCCCGCTTCAAGAAGGAGGAATGTAGAACAACTGCGGTTTTAAGCTGGGTAACAGCGTGACTTAAGTTTAGCTCGCTTACTTATTTTAGCTGGTTAGCTCCGTGTTAGCTCGGTTAGCTCTTAGCTACAGGCGGGTCGGAGTTTGCTCTATGTCAATCATCCACCCTCAACCTCACAGCCCCCCTCAGCTCTACCTATTTGCCCATTTTCATATTTTCCGGGAAAGAAGTTATGCCTGCATGCTGCCAAGATGGTGATGGTAGGAACCGCCCAAAGAGCTTCAATTTAGCTCTTCAGAAATCTTCGGGTGACGTAACGGAGGCTCCGTTCATCTTTTATATACGTTTTGATGGTATTCCATTAACTTGCAACACTGTTGTTACGGTCCTGATTACCTTGCATACCACCACGTGCTACCACAGGCAGCAGCTGGTTGCACCATCTGGACAGACGCTGGACAGCGCTCTACAGTGAATGATGAGGGTGTCTTATCCAGAGAGCTCAAAGTTGTTTTTTGTATTAATGACATGTAAATGTAAAATAACTAACAGTTCACAAAGGAATATTTAAAAAAAAAAAAAATCACATGTAAAAAGTAAATAATAAGAATAAAATCATTTGCAAATTTAACCTATATCTAAATGATTAAATTTGATATTTAATAATCAAACTAATAAACTTTATTTATTTATTTTTTTGCAACTGCTCACTTATTTGGAATTTGATGAATGCAACATGTTCCAAAAATCTGACTGTGTCACAATCAGCCTTGCTTCCTCCAGCATTGCTGCTTGCCACACCCCTAATCAGTTCACTGCTCTCACCTGCCTCTGCCACCTGTTCACAATCCCCATCAGTTCAGCCTGCGCATATATGCAGCCTCCACCATTCACTCACTGCCAGATTGTCATTGCTCTCATGCCTGACCTTCCAGCACGCCGACCGCAATTGCCTGCCCGTTACCGACCTGATCTGTCCCCGACTTCCGCTTCCTGCCTTGCCCTTGGAGCCTGCTCCCCAGTGGTTACTGGGTTTCTGTCCTGGAGGACCCCCAACCGTGAGTTGTGGATCTTCACTCACCTTGTTGTGCTAGGTGTCCACTCTGTCGGTCCAGAGGAAAGTTACTCTGCCCTGCTCTGCTCTACTCATTGGGAACCAGAGTTCAACTCCAGCACCGAACCTCACCAAGTGGCTGAAATAAAAACTGTTAATCTGCCCAGATCTCTTGTGCTGCTTTTGGGTCCTTTCTCCGATCATTTCAGACTGGGGTGACAAACGAAGATAAACAAATCTTTTTAAATTATCGAAAGATTCAACTGCAGATTAGTATTATTCACATTCATTAAATGGAAAATAAAAGTATCATATGCAATAATAAAATGATGAATTTGATTAAAAAAAAACAACAATGTACAATAATCTGCATTAAAACAGTAAAATATAAAACAAAAAAAAAATCCTCACAATTAGCATAATACGTAATAATAAATCACATGTTTTGTATCAGCAGTCTAAAAATGTTATAAATGTATTATTTTGACTGGCTAATGTCAATGTTTCTACTCCACAGTATCAATATGTCCATCCTCATCAATAGCAGGGCGATTCAATTCAGTCCTATGAAGCCTGCAGGTTTTCAGAGTTTCCCAGCTCCAACACACCTGACTCAAAATAATGAGTCATTGTGCAGAAATTAATTGGCTGTTAGATCCATTTAATTTGGGTCAGATGTATTGGAGAAGGGAAACATTGAAAACCTGCAGTAGTGCAGCGCTCCTAGGACTGAAAAGATCTATTGTCAGAAAAAGGGAACGTCCTCTCCAGTCGGTTACCAGCGTACTTCTCTGATGTTCACGGCCAAATGGAACCAATTCAGGACAAAAACAAAGTCAAAAGTTTAAGTGAACAAAAGAGTCATGAAACCAAAACTTAAATGATGCTAACAATTAAAACAAAACAAAAACAAGGCCAACACTTAAATAAACAATGAGAACATGACTGGGCATGGAGCGTCAGTCATCAGCCTGCACACCTGATGCCGATCAGACTCAGCAGCATTTCTGCCTTCGTCTCAAGCATGTTCTTGTGTTTCCCAGCTACTACAGACCAAAAGTACACTGACATACTTTGTTCTATTTAAGAATCTTCTCTTCTGAGTGAAATGATCCAGAAATATCTAAGTGGTCGTTTGTATTATTCACAAACTATGGAAAGGAGCGCCAGTGCTAATCTTTAGCAGAGAAATCATTCTGCATATCTCCTGTCACATTTCCTGTAATGAGGTTAATGAATAGAACGTAGGAGAAGAGAGAAACAAATATTTTTATTGGCTGTTCGACTGTACAGCTCTGCATCCAATCTAGGAGTTGAAAGTCTGGTTCTGTCGCATCCTTCACCTTTGCTACATCTCTGTGCACAACCCCATCAGACACCATATCAGGTAAGATATTTTCCTCTCCATCGACCCCTATATCTGCCCCAAGCTTATCTCTCTGTGTTTTTAAGGCATGAAATTTGAACGTTAACCAACTAAACTAAGATATTTATCTCCCATCTGAGTTTGCATTGTAGCTAACACGCTAGCGGCTAATGTAACCTCAAAAAAGCAGTTAGCATGACTGTTAGCATGACTTTTGACTCTTCAATCTTTGTTAGTCAGAGCATGCAGAGGCGTATTCAGAGAAGAAGTTATGTAGTTGATCAGATACTTGAAACGAAAGACCAACAAAATGAAAATATGACGTGATGTATTGTGGATTTTCCTGCTATGATACAACGGCTCATTCTTCTCCTGCCCTGCTTGCCCATATTGCATTTGGCTGCCCTGCAAGTGACTGTGTGGTTGGCTTATTGCTTTATCACCTCCAGAGTTGTCTCATCACATAGCGCGCGCGCGCGCGCGCGCGCACACACACACACACACACACACACACACACACACACACACACACACACACACACACACACACCTCTATGAACCCTTCTCCAGGTGTTGAGCCAAATCATCCATCCCACTGTTGCCATTGTCACGCCACTGACTCCATGCCCATCTGATACGCCACAATCCTTTGCACATTAAGAATCTATTAGGTACCACAAACTCATACACACACACACACACACACACATTGGCAGAAAAATCCCACGGTGGGTTATTTTGACTCTAGAAATAAATGGCACATGCTGTATTTTGCATTGGCGGTCAGCAGGCGTGAAGGAAAGGGTAGGATCTCTATTCATTTTCACCAATGTTGTTTCTTTCGGCCGCTACCAGCAGCAGGCGGAGAAACACCGGCAGGTTCCTGCATTCCTTCCCAGCACCTTGTAATCCAATAAGAAATGTGTAGCTCTGCAGCTTTTTGACAAGTAGCTCCCACTTAATTATGATGTTGTTAGGGCTGACAGGCCTGTGGGGCCAATGGGGGCAGAAAGCTGGCGGTTTGCGGTTCAAAGGTGCTGAGAATATCCTGGGACGGGTATTTTAAATGTATAACTTGAAATAATGTGCTGTGGAGGAAGAAAATGATCTCTGTAGGCTGAAGGTAAATTTAAGCCAGGAGTGTTTTGAAGCATAACTTGCAAATGTGAGTATTAAATGGCAAAGAATGAAGTAGCAGTAAAGGTGAGAACAATTTTTGCCTTTAAAGTGATGTGGCTGTTCAGTCATTTCATGAATTGGTCTGTACAGCCTAGAAAGTAGGTCCAAGGGTTGGTACAAGACCAGCTCTGGTGTGTTTCCGTTATGTTTTATGGTTTGAAACAAAACTATCTTTACTGTCCAAGATAGTTTTACTGTTTTCTTTATGTGCACATGAAGGACTGAAACAGTCTGTCAGAATATGGCCAACGTTTTATTCAGAATTGATTGCATTCAAAGCTTCATAATAGATCTTTTGTTTTTTTTTTTTCATTTACAGTCAAATTAACTGGGTTCGTTTGTTCATTTATGTTCTCTTTCGAAGGTTCTACAGCATAAAGTGTCAAAGGCTACCATTCTGCAACTTTGAGTAGCAACCCTTCTCCAACACACCTGAATGAAATATATACCTCATTACCAGGCCTCTGCAGAGTTGAATGACATGCAGATGAGGAAATTTAACCATTTAACTCAGGGGTGGATATAAGGCTACATTCACACCAGCCGTGTTGATTCCAATCCTGCTCTGTTTGTTGGAAAATCCGCTTCGTTTGGGGGTAACGTGAATGCGCAAACTAATTCTCATTCAGAAGAAGCGCATTCGGTCCGCCTGTAAATGCTGGATTTAGTGTGTTTTAAGTGGACAGTAAAACAAAGTGCAGCTTGGGTAAACACAAGCAAAATATACACCACCAGTCAAAAGTTTGGACACAGTTCCCCATTGAAATTAAATTAAATGAAAAATACTTTATCAATCCCCAAAGGGAAATTCAATATTGTAGTATATAAATAATTTGAGGAGGTCTTGTTCCGGAGGCTGATGGCTGCTGGCAGGAATGATCTTCTGTATCTTTCAGTCTTACATCAGACCTGAAGAAGCCTCTCACTGAACACACTTTGTTGTTTCAAAGTGTGTTCAGTTTTAAATGGAATTAAATGGAAAAGTGTGTTCAAACTTTTGACTGGTAGTGCATATATATATATATATATATATATATATATATATATATATATATATATATATATATATACATACATACATATGCATATATATATATATATGTGTATATATAAACAGCAGCGGGGAACTATGCAGGACCACAGTCCTGCAATTGTTAGGAGTTTTCCTGCGGCAACACACCTCATGCATCAGAATTAGTTAGCAGACTCGTGCAGAGCTTGACATCCGACTCTGCACGAGTCTGCTAATAACCTGATGATTTGAGTCAGGTGTGTTGCAGCAGGGAAACACCTAGCAATTGCAGGGCTTTGGCCCTCGAGGACTTGAGTTGCTCACCCCTGTTCTGGACGGGAGAAATAGATGACGGTCAGACATGGAAGAATTTGATAAAAGAAATCTGATCAACAGACCAGTAGGATGTGATTCAGTTCTGCCTCTGGTGGAGAGTGATACACGTTTGTTAAAAGGTCTGATTTGAGAGTAGAGGACTTGATTTAGGCACCAGGTTTTATTTTATTCTGCTGTTTATTAATCAAACCAGTTTCCCCAGAAAACTTTCACTAGGTGTGTTTTGCTCCCAGACCAAAGTTTACTGTTTTATTAATCTATGGTTGTACATTTTAACATGTTTTAGTCTTGTATTTAGTCTGTAATATTGATCAGTCTTTACATATTTGATGCTGCCTGTATTTTTATCTGGAGTTTGCGTTTCCTCCCCGTGTATGTCGGGGTTCTCTCAGGGAACTCCGGCTTCCTCCCACTGACCAGAGACATGCATGTTAGGTTAACTGGTTTCTCTAACTTCTCCTAGGGAATGAATGTGAGTGTAAACGGTTTCTTATCCCTCTGTGTTGCCTCTGTGAGGACTGGCAACCTGTCCAGGGTGCACCAGGTTATGCCTGATGATAGCTGGGATGGGATAGGCTCCAGCTTCCACGGTTAGTTATCTGGCGACCTCCTGACATGATCTCCTGACCCTAACCCATTTCTGGGTGAGATAATATAATTAAAAAGCAAGGAGTCATATATCATGTGGAAGAAGAAAAGGTGAAAATGTTTATGGTGCGTCTCAAACCGCTGATGTCTTGTGGATTAGATCTTCCACATAAAGGTTCTCAGGGTGGAACAAGTCAAAAGCTTAGTTATTTTTTACTTTACGTGTGTTTCTGTGACGCATGTGTTGCATATATTTTCATACGTCTTTGCAACCTTTACCGCCTGTCCCTTATAACTATGTAGTCGGCCATGTTGGATTGAAAAATTGGAATTGAGAGCTTGATGCGTTTCTGCATCAACACCCTCCACTTCAAATTTCCAACCACGTAAACACACCCAAGAAAAAAGTTCTGCCCTGATGAAGTGTCAAGAATCACCAAACCAGGACTGCAGGGGATGTAAAAGCTGAACGTGTTTATGGCTCATTTGACCCAAATGAGGGGTAGAAAGCTGCTGGGAGCTAGAGCCTGTCTGGCTATCAGATGAGTGGTCGGGTTCAATCTGGACGCCAAACCATCAGAGGACAAATCTTTTTTTATTTCTTTCGTTGTTTTCCATCAGCAACCTGGACTGTTCTGCTACTCACTGAATAAAGTTTGCTTTATTGTCTCCAAACCAGTTAAAAAAAACAGCATCCTTGTTACTCAACACAACGGCTCTTTGTCCTCTTTGTTTCGTCCAGCCTTCTGTGGAAACCATTTGTTTCTACGGAGCTCATTTGCAAGTTCAAGCTACTTAAAGGTTTGTCTCGACTCCTCTGGAATCATTTTGAAACATTCACGCGAGGATCCAGGAGGAAGGCAAATTCAGCCACTTCAGATCCAGATGATAGCCACATTTGCACGTTTATGCAAATGGTTGTAAATCTTTGAGCAGCCAGGGATTTACAAAGACGAACCTTGAGACAAAACAATCATCTTCCGCTTAATTTAAACTTTATTTGCACCAGTTTTTTATCTTTCAATAATTTCTTTAATTGCTGTTCTTTTAGCTGCTCTTTGTTTACTCAATTTGAGAAAAACTGTCTTTTTATTTAGTGACTTAAACAAACTTTGCCATCCTCTCCACCTGGTTAGCTTCTGCAGGGCATTTGCTAGTTAAACATTCATGTAAATTCAACTCTTTGTGTGGCTTTGTAACCCTAAAGAAAATATCACAAACCTCTGCAGTGTTCTGTCAGACTGGGCTATGCACACTTACTTTAAATGTTATTTCTGTCAGGGTTGTTGTGTTTGCTGCCTTCTGCAGCTCCACTCCTTTCATCCAGCACTGTAAGAGTGCAGCATGAATGGGAGGAAAAAAAAAAATCAGTTGTGACTGTTGTTGCCACGTTGGCACGACTGCATGTCTAGAGGTCGGTGCAGATGGTGCAGCTGTAATCCAACAGTGATAAATGACCAATGCACCTGGCTCACGCTAACTAGAATAAACACCCCGATTGCCAAGGTTAACACTTAAAAGTTCCTATTTGCATAAGCTTTTAAGAGTGTATTCAAATAAATATGGCCTATGTACAGCCTCCCCACAGGCAAACTAAATGGCTATGTTTAGAGTGAGGTGTGTACTTTTTATCCTATTAATAATAAAACAAATAATATTCAAATAGGTGCTCAGCAAGACATTTTGGTATTAAAATTTGCATAAACAGATCATTTGTGTAACAATTAAAAAAAAAAAAAAAAGTCAAACAATGCTACAAAAACAGAAGTTTGTCAGATTTACTTCATAGATATGCCTGATAGAATGAACTTTTTTTTATATTAATCTTTCAAGTGCAATGTTAATATTACACATGCAGCACCAAAATGTGTTATAATTAACCCTTTTATGCATGATGTGATAAAAAACAATGAAACTTTAAAAAAAAAAAAAACATTATTTTACCTCTACAAATATATGCAATTATACTTTTTGTTTATTAGTGATATTTAGAATTTATAACGATTTATGATTTATTTTACTGTATTCTATAAAATATTGATAAAATATATAATAATTTTATGCAAATCTTCTATAAAATATAGCTGTGTCATTTTCTTTTCCTATTTATTGCAAAGGCAAACTTGCGTAACTACATTATGTAACTTGCGTAACTGCAGTTATATCATATATTTATTCTCCAGTGAGTGGAAACGTATTAGATGACTCAATAACATCCACTAAAGTGTTTTATATCCAAAAATACTATTCTCATTCATGAATATGGAAGAAAAAAGCTTGTAAATAGGTGTCCACTACATGGCCACTATGCATGAAAGGGTAATGTGAAGTTCCCTGGAATGAAGAAATCAATAATTCAATGTAGCACAGTTGGGTTATTTACCTGGGTTTACAGGTAAATAACGG
This sequence comes from Telmatherina bonti, assembly GCF_933228915.1. Lineage (NCBI taxonomy): Eukaryota > Metazoa > Chordata > Actinopteri > Atheriniformes > Telmatherinidae > Telmatherina > Telmatherina bonti. The sequence continues at coordinate 7,318,140 of NC_136611.1, read as the reverse complement.
TGCTGTTTTGGTGCTGCACAGCAAGAACAGATTGATTTGTGTTAAATAGGGTTTTAAATATTAATTAAATATAACAATAATGCGAACTTAATAAAACAAAACTAATTAAATCAAGAGAGGGATGGTGCCATTAGGATAATAATATAAAGTAATATCAATTTTTTGGTGAACTGTAGAAAAACAAACAAACAAAAAAAACTTTCAAGGACCGTTACAGCAACAACCAAAGTATTCGTGAATGTTGACTCTGGTGTCACTTCAACTTGGTTTAGACGAATGAAACTATTGGTTCAGTGAAGATAAAACATGGAGGATGATGATGATGATGATGAAGGAAGAGCTTTTTACCATGAGAAGTAAATAAACAGTGCAGCTTCTAACGTATTTTCCTCCGGGAACTGTTGTGTGATTCATGGCTTTGTTGTAGTTTATTTCCTTACAATTGACATGCACCGAAAGGAGCTTCTCAGTCTTTAAAACCTTGCAAAGTTGCATATCCTGATTCAGTTTGTAATTCAAATGAGAAGTTTTACATTTTCTCGTGTCTGCAGTTGCCACTGAAACAGAACAAAGCAAGTTTCCCTTGAGGAGGAACTGGAATTAAGCAATACTCAACAGCTGCAGGCTAAACACGTCTGAGTTTCATCATGATCAAGCTGTCGACTGTTGAAGGGTTGCGGGTGTGTGGCGGATGGTGGCATCTTGTGCACACGTGATGTTTCAATATGTTATGCAGGCAAATGTCTTTGCACAAAGTGTTTTTACAGTCAGAGACAAGTTTAATAATTCTCCTCAAAGCAGAAATTAAAACTTCAGACTAGAATTTCCTGCATGGACAAAGTCCGACACGTTTACTGGTTTGTCAAACTTCATCTGGAAGAGCTGATGCAGCTCGTGTGTATGCAGACAGAACAGTGATGTTCCATATCATACCAACTTTTTTTTTTTTTTTTCTAAAGCTGCATTTTAAACAAAGTGCTGTACATCAGTCTGTGTTACTATTTATGATGTCAAACTGCCACTGTGGTGGAGTATCACAGAAATGGGATCATTTCATCAATGTACCATTATTCATTTAAACCCTGAATCAGTCTGTAAGAGCCCAAATCAAACGCTGGTCCAATGACAGCATGAGAAATGAGGCGGTTTTGAGGGTCATGACAGTCCCGAAAGTCTACTTTGACGTAGGACAATGAAATTCGGCGCACACGTGTAACTCCCCAAGACCAGCAAAAAAAGTCCATTACCTGTTGCCGTGGCAATGGGGTGTCCGCCATCTTGGCCTTCATGCCCATTTTCTCACTTTATGCGCATTGTAGATCTACATAGAAATGCATTATAGCTTCACCAAAGTTAACAGCATTTATATTTGTTTGGTACTTAATGTGTTGCATTCGGGGGGTCTTCAGCATGAAGCTTGGACCCGATGGATGCCAATTGCCGCTTTAATTTCTCATGTTGTGTCATTGGACTAGGGTTTAATAAACTGAAAATGACGTCACCCGTAGGTTTTTGAAGGGCTGAATTGAAGCTCGGTGGGCGGTTCCTACCGTCGCCATCTTGGCAGCGTCATGCGCGTCGTCTCGCCCGGAAAATACAAATAGGGGCAAAGAGGTGGAGCTGAGAGGGGGGCTGTGAGCATCATGGCGGATGATTGACATTGAGCGAACTATGAGCTGCCTGTAGCTAAGAGCTAACCGAGCTAACCTGGAGATAACAGGAGCTAACCAGCTAACGGAGGTGAGTGGGCTAAAGCTAAGTCACGTTGTTAAAAAACCGTGGTTGTTCTATGTTCTTCTTACTCGAAGTGGGAGATCGGGTCCCTGTCAATCAAAAGCACACACCCCTAATTATGTCAAATTTCAACATGAAATTACTTTTGAATGGAGGAGTTAGAAATAAATTCACTCCCCCCACAGGGGATGTTGCCGCTTGGCTCTTATAGACTGATTCAGAGTTTAAAGGAATAATGGAACAGTGATAAAATTATGCCATTTCTGCATTTCACGCATAGATTACTGCAATTCCCATCTGGCTGCATGCTTTTTTAAACCTCTGCAGATGATCCAAAATGCTGCAGCGTGTCGGGTTTTCAACCAACCCAAACAAGCTCATGTCACTCCGTTGCTAATCGCACTTCACTGGCTTCCAGTCGCAGCACACATCAAATTCAAAGCTTTGCTTCTTGCTTAAAAAACAAGAACTGAAACGGCTCCTGTCTACCTTCTCTCTTTAATCCAGGCCTACACTCCCTCTCCACAGCTACGTTCCACCAGTGAAAGACGTCAACTTTTCACAGGGGCTAAGAGGGTCAAATTTGAGTGAGCTGTGCTTACAAAAATTTGCATTTGGAAAACAATAGGGCCCAATCAATACTTTGTATAGCTTGGACCCTAATAACACAGAGGAAAGATGAACAAAACTAAAGGCCCATTTATGTCCGTTGCAGAGGACTGATACACAGATGAGTGTACAGGTTTGTCCGTCTGCTGTCCGTCACCTGCAGACTTTGGTCGATTTTCAAGGAGCTTAGCTATCTGTAACTTGATGCAGAAAACAAAGCAAAACCACTGGAAATCATGGGGGCAGTGTTGAATTGTAAAGCGGACACACAACTAGCGAAAGGAACAAACCAAAGAAGAAGAAAGAGGACGAGTTTTTGGCTGTGTCCGAAAGTCCACACTGTTCCCTACATAGTGGTCATGCCATTTTCTATGGGGGTCTGGATGTCCAGAGAGAAAAAAATAGTTCACTCAAAATTACCTACAATGCATCTGGAAAAGTAGTGAGTATCGATGGACGGGTCAATATGGACCATAATGCACTGTGCGAAAGAGCTTAAAGTGCCAAAAGTGACAAACATAAAAGCAGGTTAAGAAAAAACTATAGATCATTCTTTTTATAACCTTGTTTGTTGAAATAAATATGCTACAAAGAAAAAATTAAATACAACTTTTTTGTTTTCCACACGAGCTTGGATTGGATTTGGAATGACGTGGTGGTTGCTGCGGTGACAGCTGGTAGTCACGTGATCTGCGACAAGGAGAAAATAGCCGGCTTCATGTCCGAATTTCTAGCAGAATGAGTACACTATATAGTCTGCTATATAGTGTAGCCTTATGTAGTCAGTGAGGGGTTAGAGAATACATTGGACATTCAGACACAGCCTTGGAAAGGTATAGGAAGGGGTTCGAAAAGCTGTGGCAAATCCTCCATAGCAACCCTGAAATGTTCCATGGCAACCTGGCAAAAAGCCACAGTGCTCGGCTGAAGCGCTTAACACCATTTAATAGAAAGTTTATGTCAAAGTAAACTTTTTTTGCCCAATTCTATGGGCCATTTTTGGCGTTTCTAGGGGGCGCTGTCGAGTCATTTATGCATTGAAATGATAGCAACTGCAGTTTGTTGGAATTTTAGAAATTTACAGCTTTTTTTTTCTCTAAAAACTGTGGTAGAAAGGCAGCTTTGGTTTGTCTGGAAAAATGTGCTGTTCTTCTTTCCAGGAACACCAGTTCAGGTAAAATTAGATTATCCAGTAAAACAGGGGCGTCCAAAGTCAGTCCTTAAAGGCCGCTGTTCTGCAGGTTTTCAATGTATCCCTGTTGTAACACACCTGACTCAAATGAAATCAATCCAGCAGCCTACGAAGCTCTGGCGATGACTCTTTAATTTGAGTCAGGTGTGTTGAGGCATGGATATATCGAAAACCTGCAGGATTGTAGCCCTCGAGGACTGGAACTGGACACCCCTGCAGTAGAACATCATACTGGTTCGTTGTGGAATTCTTTAGTAGTTTCTTCTGTTATATAAATATTGTATTAATCAGTAGTTCAACACAAACATGTGCAAATAATGCTGAATGTGGGTCAGTATTTCAGAGCTATTGAACAGTAACAGCTGTAACTTCTTTACCGCCCGCTGCAGCGTTATATTTATGGCTTGACCTTCCAGTAAGGAAGTAATTTCAACCCAGCTGGAAGCTCATTACACAATGACAAAATGTTGGTGTGCAGGTCCTCAACTATCATGTGTTTGTCTTTACAGAAAACCAGAAGTAAACAAAACATACAAAGTGAATGAATGCAGCACATTGGTTGTGTATCAAAGTTAACACCCTGTTGATTCAGTTTTAGCAGCAGCTGTTTTATTTTTTTTCCCTTTTTAGTTCTTCTTATGAATGTTATTGAAACAATCTTATGTCAACGGAAAACCTGCCGAGCTCTGCAGGTGCAGGGCGAAGATTTAACCTTGGAGTTGATCTGACAGAACCTGTTGCACACTTTGTGACACTTTGGTCCTGTTTAGTCAACACGTCCTGGCTATTCTGTCTGTTTTCACATCAACACATTTTGTTTCCTGTACAATGCAGTATGAAGAAACTGGCTCCCATTTCTTATCTTCCCAGGTGTTGGAAGAGTCTGTTTATGCTGTTACTCAGAGATCTTTATGTCAACCAAGTGTGCAGACAGTATTTAGTTCAGAACAGTGGATGTTCCTTATCCGATTAATCTTTTCTTTCGGCTGTTGTGGTTCTTTTTTTTTTTAAAAAATCTGTTTGCAACAAAGAACAATTCAAGGCACTTGTTTCTTTTTGTGACCTATAATCTGACATATAAACATGACCCCCATGTAAGTAACATTGGTTGCAAGAGATCAGTTACTATTTTAATTGTTTAGGAACTGACATCAAATGATAAAGCATTCATATTAACTCAGCTTTAGCATTGGGATTATAGTAAAAGAGCTTTAAGACAACTTCAACCTGTAACTAAACATACTTCTAATTCATAAAAAGTTGGGAAAGGCATGAAAAAATAGAGGAGCTGAAGTGCGATCCTGTCAGACATGCCGGACGTAATTGATCATGAAAATGAGTTATTATATCACTAAATATTTGAACTTTGTGTCAGCAATAAGACTATTCCAGAAGAAGACACTGGGTGAATCAGACATAAAATCTAATGACTGCAGGTGAAAAATAAAACCCACATACGTGATACTACTTATTACTTCTCCTTGGTTTTTTTACTCAGCCTGAGCTACATGAAAGTGTTTTATGGGTAACTTGTGTAACATGGGGGGAAACCATCACTGAAGTGGAGGTTTGGACACTCGGCTCATCCAATACATCACCTGTAAGTCTATCTTTGAGTAAGACAGTTGACCTTGCTTTGATCAAGGCGATTGAAGAGTTCCCTCCAGTCACAGGAAGGTGGAGGTGGTGGGGGTTGGGGTTTACTCACAGTTAGCCAAAGAAAAGCACTAAAATCTTTACATTGGTAAAAAGAGGATTGTAGTAGCTTTAAATGTAAAAGAAATAATCAGAAGGCAAACAGTGAAAAGGGCATTTAGACCAATGGAGTTAAATTGAAACTTTTTTAAATTATTCATTAGCTCCATTATTAGCTTGCTGGCACCAGGTTGAACCTCATTTAATCTTCACAACTGTTTTAATTTTTGGTGTCTTGTCAGCGCACTAACACTACTTCACGCACTATATTTCAGTGTGTAGTGCGTTTACACTGACTTTTGCGCAAAAAACTCAGTGCACTGAAAGTACCCGGATGCTGCCCTAAACCCGCCCATAAATGCAGTGTGGAACAATGGACACTTCGTGCACTAAATCGACGCCATTTTGCTGACGTAGCGGAAGAGGATGGGCTTTCCATCAGTTTTCCAGAGGTGAAAAAAAAAAAAAAAAGTTTTCCAGAGGTGAATAATGGCGTCGAGTGAACAGGCTGTGCCCGCGGAGGGAAATTTGTACAGATGTGAGTATGGAAGTTATTATGAATTATTATTAATAATTCCGTAATCATTTTAATGTGTAATGCAGCTTGCTGCCTATTTAATCTAATATCACTGACGACAGCTATGAATGGGATAATTTCTGTGAGGCTGCGGTCACCAACTCAGTAAAGTTAGCACACGTATTCATTAGCATGTAGTACATGTAGATGTACGTGTGATATATTATGAATGTCAATTTTTCTGGATGTTCATTCATCGTTCGTAAACATCTAGATTAAGCATTACGGTGTATATGACATAAATGTGATACTTAATATGAACACTGTTTTCAATATGCCGCCAACTTGGAGGGAACCAACTCGTTTCCATGGTAACGCTGACGCCATATATCTGCATAACGTATATCGTTGAAAAAAAATGGGAGAATAACGAGACCACATATATGTATTATTGTACTTGAAATGCCGATACAAGAAGGCCTACACGATCGGGCCGATTTGAACCATCGACATTGATTGGGAAGGCAAAATCTAATATGTAGACCTGAATGTGCAAACACATTTGGATTTATGAAGCCAGTTAGAGGGGTATTACTCCTCTAACTGGCTTCATCTATCTATCTATCTATCTATTTTATATATATATATATATATATATATATATATATATATATATATATATATATATATATATATATATATATATATATATATATATATATATATATATGTGTGTGTGTGTGTGTGTGTCTGTAATAAACACACACGTAATGCATTAATGAACTTTTGTTTATTATTGTTGCAGGGACAGATGAGGACACCAGGGCCATGATTACCTGGAGGGTGGAAAATCCCTCCTTGTTTACTGGCATGCCTCTTTGGAGGCGTATAAGTAAGCATAATTCTTTACATAGTTGTCAACATCAGGTGCCGAATAATATAAAATGAATGTGAGCAGATCATAATTAATAAACCATAACAATAGGGTGAACACAACTGAAAAAAAGCAATATACTTTTAACCACATTGTTTTCTTGTCTTGGCACATTTAACACTTTTTTGAATAATATCAATAACTGACAAGAGAGTGCAAAGTACCTATAATGTATAGATAAACAATGTTTGTGTTCACTGCCAATTTGTGTTCACCAGTGTCTTCTTGAAAGAAAGAGGGCTTGAGGGGAAGGTGGAGGCTAAAGCCCTGAAAAAAAGGTGGGAGAAGCTGGTCTCCAAGTACAAGGTTAGATCTGCCGCCTTTGCCTTTCTACAATAAAATTATGTAAATAAGTGAACAGAGATCACAGTGATGTATTGATGGGTATGAAGTGCATGTTTTATTGGACTGTTTCTATTTCTACAGGATCTTAAACGTCCCCGAACTGGGGTCAGCACAGAAGGGGGTGGGGTGACTGCTGCTTCTTGGAAGTGGTATTCCCTCATGGATGAGGCAATAGGGAGCAGGTCGTCCGTGACACCGCCTGTTGTCTTTGCCTCATCCAGCCGAGAGGTGGCAGTGACCACACCCCCTCCTGTGGAGCAGGGCACCACCTCCACCCTGTCAACCCCAAAAAGCGGCGAGACGAAGAAAGGGAGAGAGAAGCCAGGGCGGCATCAGACAGGGAAGAGAGGAGACACCAGGAGCTGATGGAGAGGGAAGAGAGGAGACACCAGGAGCTGATGGAGAGGGAAGAGAGGAGACACTGGGAGATGGTGGAGAGGGAGGATAGCAGACACAGGGAGGTGAGGGAGAGGGAGGAGAGGAGGGACAGGGAGGCTGCCAGAAGGGAGGAGTGCCTCCTTGCTACTTTGGAAAAATTATCAAATAAGTTGTAGTTTACTGTTGTGATGTTAGTTGACTGTTCAGTGTTTTTTGGTTCATTGTGTTCAGTATTGTTCATTGTTTTAAATGAATCAAAGAATTTAAACTATATTAAAAAATTGTAAATACGTTTACATTGTTCATCTTGATTACACAGAGACACACAATTTTTCACAATTAGCCAGATTCTTTTATTGCATGTTGGATTTAAATGTAGTTGTGGTGTGGGGAGAAGCATAACATTGCCATCCTCTGCCTCTCATTAGCCCCACAGATGGTTCCTGGAGGTGCTGCTGCTGCTGGTCCTGCTGCTTGCTCGTCCCCAGCTGCCCTCCTGGCATCTACATCAGCATCTGGTTCCAGTAGGTCACCGTTGCTAATGCAGATGTTGGAGGACGGTGCAGCAGACAATGACCTCTGGCACGTACTTCACGTCCACCTCCAGAGCCTTCAAGAAGATGGACCTCCATCTGGTCTTTAGGATCCCAAAAGACCTCTCCACAACACACCTGGCCTTTGACAGGCAGCAGTTGTAGCGAGCTTGCAGGTGGTTGCGGACAGGCTGCCTGAAGGGTCTCATGAGGTGGATGGGCTGCGACAAGCAAGGGGAGCCACCATCTCCAAGGATGCAGTAACCTGGTGGCGGGTAGGACTGCTGGTAGTAGATGGGGCTGTTCTGCAGGACTCGGGCATCGTGAACAGACCCACAGTATCCCAGGAAGACATCCAGAAACCTCCCAATGTCGTCGCAGATGGCCTGCAGCTGGACTGAATAGAAGAGCTTCCTGTTGAAATAGCAGGAAGCGTCCTCTGCAGGGGGCTTCACCCGGACATGGCAACCATCGATCGCTCCTACCACTCGGTTGAAGGCTGCTGATCCAGCGAGACAGGCGAAGCAGGCACCCAGGCGAGATAGTTCCTCTGCACTCGGATGGCGGACCACATTGTAGAGGAGGCCAGCGATCTTTGCACTCACCCTGTGCACGGCGCGGTGAACGGTTGCCCGAGGCATGTCAAAAGCCCTGACAACCACACGGTAGGATGTGGCGCTGGCCAGCCAGAACAGGAAGACCAGGGTATCAATTTCTGGCCCCCAACCATGGTCGGATGTTGTATCCAGCACAGCCATTAGGGCGTTGAAGGATTGCCTTGTCAAGCGGAAGTCAACCCGCAGGTCACTGTGGCCATCAAACTACAGTGCCAGCAGTGGCACTGAGGCATTAACCTGGCAATAGCTGGGGCTGGGACGCTGCTGTAAAGTAGAAAGGGAGACAGGAGATAAATATTCCAATAAAGGCTTTGCTGCATCACTGTGTTTGAGCATCTTCTTTACACCATTGTATTACCTGAATTACTTTTTTACATTGGTTTCCTCTTGCCAAGTGTGCATGGTATCAGAGTTAACACCAGTTAATACACAGATGTGTATAATGAAAGCTCTGAAGATATCTTTGCATATTTAAAAGCTGTATTATTATCGTTTTGCTTTGCACTTTATGATACTAATATGTATGCAGTGGCCATGCAGACACACATAACAGTCTGATGTTGCATTGTATTGTTATAAGTGGAGCCTGAACACTTTAGTGTTGGCCATGAAGTATGATGAGATGCAAAACAAAAGTGTGCTGGATTTGTTCATTGATGTTTTACTACTTCTTACAAAGAACTTACAGGTAGTGGGACGAATGAAGCGGAGCTGTCAACAGACACGTATGTAGGCGGCTGATTCATTCAGGAAAAAAAATTACATCAACAAAGCTAAATGAATAAAAATGCATGCGTACCAACTCATGTTCGGCCAATTGGAGAAGTATTCTACGTCGCCTCTGGATGCGATGTAGGCTTATTAAATCCATCGTTCAAATGTGCGCTTTCTTCAAACTTTGGGCGGTCAGAAGCGTCATGTGGTCACATGCGAGTTCGTCACTACCGGTAAGTGCACGACGTCCAGTGTTCCATTTGGGACAGCACTTAGCCACCGTAGTGCGCACTACAGAGAAAAGTGCGTAGTGCGCACTATGCACTACATTCCAGTGCACTAACGAATTGAGACACAGCTAAAACATTACATCATGACAGTACTGGTGGCCGGCCCAAAAGCAAGAGTCCAAAAATGGGTGGGATTAGGGAGCACAGAGGAGGGACCAAGGCAAAACCAAAACTCCAGGAGGCTAAGGCATCAGGTGACTTAGTTCTGGAGGATGGCCTGGAGGCTGAGATGGCCGAGGCAGGGGGTATTGTCATGATGTATGTTTTGTATCTTAGTTCTTCTTTTATGTTAGTTTATAGTCTTCCCTGTTTAGTGTCTTGTTTCTTGTTCAGTCTTTGTTCCTGTTCATTAGGGTCACCTGGTCTCATTAGTTTCATCCATTTCACCTGTGTCTTGTTCTGTTTCAGTATTTTCACACCTTTGTTTCTGTGCCCAGTTGCTGGTCCATTGCTTGTTTTTTCACTGTGTGTTAGTCATCTGGTCAACCCTGTTTCTGGATAAAACATCTTTATTCCACATTTCTGGCTCCTGTTTCTACATTTGGGTCCTCACCTCCACCACACCGTGACAGTATCAGGTGAGTTTCAGCGCAAGTTACCAGAGCTAGCTTTAGTTACTGCTAACTGGATTTGATTTCTTGTGCAAAAAAAAAAAACTAAAACTAATAGATAAGAGGCAATCTGATCAGACACCTTGCATTTGATCAGATCTTACTATAGAGGTACCAGCTGCTCGCTTAGACATCTCTCTACAGTGACAAATATTTCATGTCCTGAAGGCACATTTTCGGGTCAATGACCGAGCTAGCCATTAAATAGGGATATGTGTCTCTACTTCAAAAATTGTTCATTTTCTCCTGTGTGTGAATAGGTTTATGTATCAGGTAGCTGTAAATGTAGAAGGAAAAATCCAGTAGTTTGTCAGTCGATGTTACTAGTTGGAAAACTTCTGCAGGGAATCTGTACTGATTGTATCCAATAACAGCTTTTATTCCCCACTTCTTGGGGATTAAAGTGAGAATTATCCATGAGCCCGACATTACATCAGACTCACCGTAGCTCGAATAATTCAGCATCCTGGTCAGCGGATCAGTGTTTGATGCTCAAAATGGCTGCAGTCAAGCAGACGTCTGAAATGACGTTGCACACCTGAAAGGCATCAATACTCAGGTAGGCTGTGGTGGTTAAATCCTGCAACTTTGGTACTAATGGGCCCAAAGTGGGCCGATCAAATATTCCCCAAAGTATCACACCACCAGCCTAACCCAGTGTTGGAACCAGTGAAGGCCCACTTTTATGCTTTGGCTTTTAACACTGCGTGAGTTGTGTGTATTTTTCTTGTTTTATTTGTTCTTTTTAGTTATTTTGTTGGGTATTTATTTATTTGAAATGGTTTTACTTGTGATTATTTTAATTACATTATTGTTTTCTTTTCATTTTGTGATATTTGACTCTGTGCAGCACTTTGGAGACGTTCTGTTTTTTAAAATGTGCTTGATAACTAAAGTGGATTGGATTGGAACCAGTGGTTATTGACATCCTGTTACCTTTCCATTATTTCTAACCAGTCTGTCCATCCTCCTATAACCTCCGACGTCAACAGTTGGATGTTTTCTGTTTTTTCACACCATTCTATGACCATGGCACGTTCAAAGCCACTTAAATAATCATCCTGATGCTTGGGTTTAACTCAAGAATAAACAGCTGATCAGAATCGACTGTACTGACGTTGGAAACATCTAAAACAGGCAGGAGAAGTATCTCCGAGGACCAAGACTAAGAAACACCAGCTTTTAGAAAAGAGGAGAAAATTCAACAAACATTTAACTTGAACCAATAATAGTCATATTCACGTGGCATCACATCCGCCTCATTAACTGTATGAACCAGGAAGTGGTCGTCAATCTGACTCACTGTAGACCATAAATGTCTTCTTAATCACCAGAAAATGCCTCATGTTTGGGTTGTTTTGACTGTTCCATTTGTTCAAATTGTGGAAATGATAATGTTTACTTTCAGTTTAATATAGAAGTCATTAAATCAGGTGAGAGAACACGGATTTTACAATGAGATGCTTGTCCTCCGTTAGCTTCTGATCTTTAGTGGCTAAGTTTGACCCCATGAGATGATGTTTTAGTTGATTTTTTTTTCATTTATTTGCCAACATTTAAATAACCAAACAAGAAACCAACAACAATGTGTGTGTTCAGCTTATTTTAACATGAGCTCATGTTTGTTTCATTCACCCCGATGAAGCAGGGATCTTTTTGATGAAGATGACCCAGACTCTAGGAACTATGATCCTCTAGAACTAGGCCTCCTCGGTCCAGGTCCTCAACGGCGTTCATGCAGGTTTACATGTTTTCCTGCTGCAACTCTTAACAGCTTGATGTCCAGCTCTGCACGAGCCTGTTAGCACGTTCCAGCAGGAAAACACGTAAAACCTGCAGGACGTGATGGGTCCTGATAAAGTCCGTTTACACCAAACAGACGTAGCAACGCCAAATTAAAAACACCTAAATGGATACTTACACAAACAGAAATGATACAGGACTGGTCCTGGAGGATTTTAATCCCAACTACGTTCTCACAGCTAAGCACTTAGAAATGATAAACTTCCACGTTTCAGCTGTAGAAGCAGCAGATAGTTTAGGATGCCTGACATGACGGGTATTCAAAGCTTTTAGGGATAATGTATGAGGATCTACAGGATTGCATGTTCACAGTTTTTAGGGTCTAAACTTTAAAATGACATGTTAAGCAACTCGTATCTTCCTTGGACGCCATTTACCTTGTTGGTTTGTTTGTCCACTCTGTTCACTAGAAGTCTCTCAGCCTGTAAAAGTTACGTCACTGAATCCAAGCATTTATTTTAGGCTAAAGACCACATCTGGATGCAGATTGTACTGCTGATCGACAGTTATGTTTATCCTCATGACTTTAAATAAAAATGTAGCTGGTTGTTGGACTAATAGATTCATGTGGGAATGAACACTCATAGAAAAGAATGTGATGTGCTTGAGGGTGAAAAGTTAATTAATTTGACTTCTTTTTAAAATCACTTTACAACCTGTCAAATGTAGACAAACAAATTATTACGGTGTGGAGATGTGGACCCAAAAGCCGGCTGGTGAGGCAGGATACAGATGTAAAAGTCAAATGAACAAACAGAGGCGACTACAGAGAATGAACAGAAACCAGGTGGTATAAATTCAGAGAAAACAACGAGACAAAGGTGTCATTGATAAGTTAAGTGGATCCAGGTGAACTAATGAACAGGAAATGAGGCGAGACAGAAAACAACAAAATAAAACAGGAAAAAGGAACTAAAAAAATAAAGACAAAACCCACAACATGACACAAATAAAGCAGAATTTTATCCGAGTCAGAGTCTCACAGGCCACATTTAGCACACTGGAATTTATAAGAAAGTGAAAATGGCAAACTCGTCTTCATCTTCAAGAAAAAGCTTAAAATGCAACTTGGAACATCTGCAATTCATTCCCAACAAAAATAAGACAAGGCAAGTTTATTTATACAGCACCTTTCATGTATAAGATAATTCAAAGTGCTTTACATGAAACATTAGAAGCATTACAGATGGTGTAAACACAGATAAAAGAAAATACAAATAGCAAAATCACTATAAAATCATATTAAAATAGTTAAAAGCAGAATTAATTAAGTTACTGTGCAGATGTCATGCATGAGAAGAACTTTGTCTCTAGATGGTTTGGTTTATGTCACCTGGATCTGCCTTCTCCCGATTTCCCTCCATTCTGGTGAACTTTTAACGAACTCTGAAGCTGAAATGATCTTTTTTTATAAGAGATGTCTTCCTGTTAATGCCTGTTTGATTAGTTGATGCTACTAAAGAATAACAGATCCATAGTTTGTCCTTCACCTTTCTATTTGGAGGAAAATGGGCCCTGACTATAAGCTTTCAGTATTTTCCTTAAGGTGATCCAGTCACTCTGTAAAACCACTCTGTGTGTGTGTGTGTGTGTGTGTGTGAATAGAGTAAACTAATGTTGCTGGCCTGACTGTTGTTGGCCCAGTTTGACCCTAAAAGAACGGCTAACAATTGCACTTTTTCCTGTGCTGTGAAATATGAAAAATACTGTGACTCTTTTATTAAATATTTAAAGACGGTCATCTAATTTTATTCTGGCGGCTCACTGTCGCCTCATGCAGCTCAGGATGGAGGGCTGGATTCAAGTCAAGATTTGATGCAATCTGTTGGTTTTCCATAGCTAGGCTAGTAAGAACTGATGTCTGTGAAGTTCCCTGAAACAACATTGTTGCAAAGTGGTGCTGTATAAATAAAGCCGAGCTAAACTGAACAAAAAAAAAAGGCTTTTTTGACTCAGTTTAAAGTGCTTTTAGCATTTCAGCTGTACATTCAGTCTGAAATAGTCTCATCTCTGCATCATTTTGCACCCTATTCTAGAGAACAATGTACAGTCTGTAGAAACGAAGAGTAAAAATCAGAGGTGTATCATCCAGCTGCCATAAAGTAGACGTCCTGCCATGTTTTTGGATCTACCTGCATTTAGAACAGGTGTTTTCACTAACAGGCTCGTTTACCTGCAGAGGAACTGAGTTAATTACATTCAGCTGGTTTAGTGACTGGTTTGAACAGCCGCCAAACTGGACTTTTATTTGATATCACCTGGATAATACACTCCTGCTAAAAATCAATATTCTCATCAAATTTCATAGTTTTACTTCATCTTTGATACCAAAACATTTTCTATCAATAAGACACCATAAGTTTATGGTATCTTTTTTCTTTGATACCAGTCCCAAAATACTTACTTACAAAATAGATACTACTTGCCCCTTAAATGAAAATCATAATTGTACTCATTTGTTTCACACTGAATTAATTTATTGCTAGAGAAATGAGGAATATGCATAAAACTGAAGAACATGAATACCTGAAAGAAATTATACTGATCAGTAAATTAAACAAAAAGATAAATCCCTTTTAAAATGAGAAAATAAACTGCAGGATAATATCGTATCATTAACATTTAATAAATAAACAATTTAAAAAAAAAATCACATGGAAAAGAAATATGATGATAAATCTAACAGAACTGTGGAATAACCTGGATTAAACCAATAAAATATCAAAGCTCATCATCACTAACAGCATCAGCATCATCATGACATCTGATTTGCTGCATTCATCATGTGACACAGAAGGAAAACACTGTTGGTGGGCATCATGTGCTGTTTTATTGCCTTAAACTCACAAGTGAAAACACGCCATGAAAGTATCAACACCCTTCCCAGTTGTAGTCATTCATTTTGATTTTCTTTTAATTGATTATTCTCATTTTATTTTCATATTTATGTATGTGTATATATGTGTATATATGTGTATATATATATATATATATATATATATATATATATATATATATATATATATATATATATGTGTGTGTATATATATATATATATATATATATATATATATATATATATATATATATATATATGTGTGTATATATATATATATATAAAGTTTAGGTTTTTATTTAGTGTATTAATACATTTTATATGTTTTAAATGGTGTTTCCAGTGTTTCCTTTGAGGGAACTGTCTGCAATCGGGGTGGCGGTGGTGGATAGGGTACAGTGCTGCTGGTGCCTGCCACTGCCCTGCCCCGGTGCAAACGGCTCTTCGGATGGGGTTTCCACGACTAGTCCATCTGCACTTAGGTCTCTCATTTAGATGCATCTAAATAGGGGGGTTGGTGGTGTCTTTTTTATATAATGTGTAATCATAAAGACCTGATTACAGTGCATTTAATGTGTCATATGAAATGTGAAGAAGCAGCTGAGACGATGCCTCCAGATCCCCGTAAACCAGCTGGATTCACACAAACACACTGATTTAATGTTATTTCATTCCAGCTTCAACTCCTCCACAAAGTGTGTAACTTTACATTAAACAGGAAATAACCTGAAGACTGAAGGAGAAAAGCGTGCATGTGGGTGCTGGCTGTGTTAACTTCATGCTGCATCACCTCACCTCTGCATTAAAGCAGAATATTAACACTGAAACAAGATCTTCCCTTTCCTGCCGTGTGCAGCGTTTTACACGAGGTGTGATGTGGATTCATGCTGCAGAACTCATTATCATGAGCCAATGAGGCTCCTGATGCCAGAGCCATGGAGAACATGAGCTCCTTCCTTCGACAGCTTTCACCTGTGTCAAACCGATCAGCAGAACAAACTAACCGTCAAAAAGGAAATGGAAAACAAGGTGGCGTTCGCTCCAGAGTGGACACTTTCAGAGCTTTAAGGTAAATAGCAGTTTTTATGTTTGCCCTAAAAGTGCCATATAGTGTACAGTTGTGCTTAAACTGCTCCATCTGGAGGAGATCCATCAAGAGGCTCCTTTGGAAGATGGCAGGAGGTTTTAAACCATGTGTTACTCAGCTGCTTACCTCCACAGCTCTGCTTTGCTTTAACCTGAGCACGTTAAATTTATGGAAGGAGAGATTTACACCCCGGCTCTGAAGGGAAAAAAATCCCTGTCATATTTCCTGGATGGAGATTATTATTCCCACATCGCCACGGTGTGTGTGATGTGGGAGTGGTGGAAGGTGGCATCTCTCAGAAACCTGCTGCTGTGGTGCGATGAAACATAACTCCGCGTTAACTAGTCCTCCATCATAACTAATCTGTGCAGAAAGCGACCTGAGCAGCAGGAAGAATCCCAGCTTCCTCTGGGCCTGAGAGGGTTGCGTCGACAGCTGAGGTCTGCCGCCGCCGCCGCCGCCGCCGCTGCCGCCGCTGCCGTGTGTTCTCATTTGAACAGACGGCTTCACTGCTTTTACTTCTCAAGTGGAGTTTTTTGTTCCAGATGGAGAGCCCCCCGTTCCCCTGCAGACCCACCAGCTCAAACCTGCTTGTTAGATCAAACTATAGTCAGATATGTTCACATTTAGTTCCAGCCCAGTTTATCCTACTGGTCTATACTAAATACACACTCACTGGCCACTTTATGGGGTTTTTACAACCGTCAACCTCCGGCGGTTAAAAGTGAAGCCGATGCGGAAGTGCATAAAGCTGCAGTTCCCCCTTCATCCACTAGGGGCTGCAAAACAGATCAAATCCTCATGGACTCCCATGTTAAAAAGACCAACTTCACAGCAGAAATAAACATGTTTACAGCAGAAATAACACGTTTACAGTCTGGTACAAAAATCCATTTTAGGTTTAATAAGTCAGGTCTACCTTCATGACAACTGTGGGGAAAATTAATTTTTTTCTGACTCCATTTAGAAGTAATTTCATATCGAAATTTGGTATATTTAGAGGTATGTCCATTTGATAAACAGGTTTCTGCTTCAAGAAGGAGGAATGTTGAACAACCATGGTTTTTGGTCGCATGATTTAGCTTTAGCCCACTCAGCTCCGTTAGCTGGTTAGCTCCTGTTATATCCGGGTTAGCTTTGTTAGGTTTTTGCCACAGAAAGCTTGAAGTTCGCTCGATGTCAATCATCCACCCCCACCCTCACAACGCCCCTCTCATCTCGTCCCCATTTTTGTGTTTTACGGGAGAGACACATGCATGATGCTGCCAAGATGACGAGGCGCCTTCCATCTTTTACAGACAGTCTTTGGTTGGAGCAGGGAAACATCTAAAAACAGTCTTTCGAGGATCAGAGTTGACCTGTCTGAGCAAGGTCAACCCCTTCAGGTTACAAAGCACTAATGAGCTGCTTTCTTTTGGCTTAGAAAATAAACATTTTTGGGGCTCAGGGATGCTAGTTTGCTAGTTTACAGCCTGGTACAAATAAATATTTTAGGATTAATAGGTCAGGTTTACCTTCATGACAACTGTGGGGGGAGGGAATTTTTTTCTAACTCGCCCGTTTAAAAGTAAGTACAAGGTTCAAGCAGTGATTTGCAGATTTTTTGCAGATTGGAGAACTTGTTGGAGAACTTAGCAGCGACGCTGACCAACTTCCAGCTCTGTTCATTAACAACGCTTACATCCAGCTCCTGTTTCCATGACGACAACTGTCCCATTCAGAAAAAACAGCTTTAAGGTAGAGTAAGCGAATAAAGGTTTACCTCTTGAGTTACTCCTGATCCCTGAATAATCTCCACCCTGATCAGTAGACTATTTTCTAATCTTTGCACCTGTTGGGATTTTTTTCAAAGCTGCACGAAACCTGAAATGTTTAATATGAATCAGCATCATGGCTTCATGAGAGAACACGCAGGAGCTCTGATTTCTTTATTTAGATTTGCTTTCTTATAGCAGCCATGAGCGACTCTCCGCCCGCTGCATGCAGCGCAGGTGAGCCGAGCCGGCGTCCTGCTGCTGCTGCTCCCTTACAACAGCTGCAGGATTCATGTCCGAGCGCTTTTTAGAAATGAATGAAATGATCTGACCTGACCTGCAGGAGCAAAATCCCCTTCAGTGCAACAGACTCCCAATGTGTAACCACAAGGCTTTATGTGGATTAGGCCAGAGCAGAAGGGGTGTCTTTAGTTTGCAGTAGCACATGCAACGTTGTTTAGTTGCTGCACAGAGATGAGAACGAACAGCGCTCGGAATAATCTGGACAAAAAAGCCAAACAATTACTGAAGCAGATCCCAAATAAACGAAAACAGTTTAATATTAACAAAAGCGACTATGCATTTACTGTCCACAGCATGAAAAGCAAATTTGTTTGCAACAGATGAGCCGATTGTGGAGCCAAAATGCAGCGAACACAGATGTATTCATTACAGCTTGGTAAATGATCGCAGTTGAGATGCTTCCAATCAATATGTTCAAACTTATCAAGCTGTGACTTGATAAGTAAGAAATAAACAAGACTAGCTTGATTTAATCATTCTAGTCATCCTCTGCTGTCTACTTCCTGTTCACATTTTGCACCTGGTCCTCGCCGCTGATTGACACACCTGCTCCTTGTTGAGTTGTTAGCTTCCTCAGTGTTTAAATGATCCTGGGTTTCTTTTGTGACGTGTTCAACCCTCATAAATCTTTTGTCTCCCCTCCGGTTTCCTCAGTCATCTTATTTTTCTTCCTCATTAGTTGATAGTATTAATCCTGCAGCAGCAGGGTTTGTTATGTTTGTCCACACGTAGCTGGGTTTATGTAAAACCAAATATCTCCTCCCTTCCGGCCAGTAAAAAAAAAAAAAAAAAAAAAAAGACACAACCTCATCCATCCATTCATTCATTCATTATCCTAACTGCTTAATCCAATGAAGGGGATGACACAACCTCATTTTTCAAAATAAAATCCCTCCACACATATCCAAATAACTGCATTGTTAAGCACATTCATAAGCTATTTAAAGCTTTAGGCTGCAGTAGTGCCACTCATGCTATCCAATCAGAATAACCTTCTGCCTCACAACGTCCCTTCCACAAAACACAAAACATGCCTCCAACGTGATCTGGTTAGACGGCGGGAAATAACTGTCTTTAATCTCGTCCTTCGATGTTGGTCGTTTATGTGGAGTGGTACTGACGGCAGTGTAAAAACACACACAAAGCACCTGGACATTGAATAAAAACATAGTTTTGACGACGTAAATGCTGTCGTAAACAGACGTTGCACATGTGACATCATGGTATTTCTATCGCAGACAGTAACAGATCAAAACCCAAAAGCCCGGTTATATATGTCCACATGCAGACGTGCAAACGGAACATTTGCATATGTTCACTTTGGTCGGAGGTTTTTAAAAGGGTCATTTTTGATGACATAAATCTGTGTTTTCATGTGGATGAGAGGCGAAACTGGAGAAAAATATATTTGTTTTGTGAGATACCTGCTACGTGTGGAAAAGGCCTGAATCATGAGTTGTCATGGTCAGATGAAGCTTTGTGAACCAAATAAACTTTGAGGAAACGGTTCGTTTCACAAGCCCTCCTCCATTATTGTCATGTGACACTTTACCTTAATGACCAAATGACCAACTCAGTGTGCTACTAATGCCAACAAAGTCATGGGTTCAGTCCTGCCAGGTAGATCATATCTAATCTAATCTAATCTTATGGTATAGTTACTCATTTAAAAAGATATTACATTGAAACAAAGTCTTTGGTCAAACCTCATTTGATCTAATTATTTTGGTTTTGAATCACAGACATTACTGACATTAAGCAAAGTGATCACAGTTCACATGGTTGAAATCAAAGCTGCTATTTTACACACTTTGGCTAGCAGGTAGATTTGTGTGCACGTTGGGTTTAGCAGGAAGAGGAAAGTGAATCTACCTGTGTTTTTTAAAAATAAATAGTAAAATACAGGGAAGATTTCATCCTCGGTGTGCTGGCATTATAAGATACTGCATGTTTTATTTTTATTTTTTATCTCTATGTTCCTCTAATGGATAAAAAATCTCTTCAGATTTAAAAATTCCATATATGTACCAAGCTTTAGGATGCATTTACATCAGGATAGTCCGTGAGACTCAGTCTGATTAGTGACTCGGCTCAGTTGTAGGGGGGTGTATCCATGCAGAGCGAGATTGTGTTCACGCTGCACTTTGGTCAAACCAGCCAAACCATTAGAATAATATATCCCCACCTCCACCAAAGGTGGCGCTGCACTAGTATTTACCAAAATAGAGGATAAGACCCGCGTGAAGAAGAAAACTCTGTTTCCTCCACTTGCTAGCTAAACATGAATCACAAAATTTATCTTTTATTGTGTCTTCTGCAAGTATACTGCAGAAATACATAGCAACAATGGACGCAGTATGAACAACTGACGAGACAGAGGACCCTTAATGCCATCGCTATGTATTTACTAGGGGTGGGAAATCCAGTAGAAAATCTAGATTTTTTTTTGCTTCATAATTTAAATATAATTTTTTTTGTTTAAAAATCAATTTTCTTTCAAATAAATAAAAATGATCTATGATAATTTTGTCACTTTTACTAATTGAAGTTAAGAAAAATAACTAGCAAAAAAAGATTTGTTGTTTTTAGTCAACAAAAATGAGCAATATTGAAGAATCGTGAGAATCGCAATTTAAATCAAATCGGCACCCAAAATATTGGAATTGAATCGGGACGAAAGCATATCATCACAGTCCTAGTATTTACCCATAATGGAAGGGACTTTTTTGTAGTCTTCTTCCTGTATTTGGTTCTCTTGAAACGGGCCGAGACCTTCGTTTGTTGGCGGACTGATCTGTGATCCGAATCAGAATTCGTTCGGCGCATTCACATTTCCCCAATCGAAGCGGGCTTTCCGTGCAAATGTTTCGGATTTGGATCAAAAAGGCTGAAGTGAATGTGCCCTTGGTTACTATTTTAGTGGCAGCGGTTTGCATTTTCATCCTGGACCAAAGTATGATGGCTATTAAATATTCCCATTCCACAAACAAGTTTCATGATCTTCACGTAACGGAAGAATTAAGTACCAATTTCAATGTCAGCTTTAAAACTAAATAATTGCATGATCTAGTTGCTGTGAGTCTGAGATCTAAACCTCTACTGAACTCACTTTTCAACTTAAGGAGACTTAACATATAGCATAAATATAAATGGTGTAAAATTACTATAAATATCCATTTAAAACAAATTGATCACAGCTGAATCGGCATCTACATGAAACTTTTTTTTTTTTACTGTCTATTCATGCCACTGTTTCAGGGACTTCACTATTTGACAACTTTTTAAAATAAAAATCAAAATTAATAGGTGAACTCCATTGAATTCATGTTTTTTTTAATGCTTCTCTGATCACTGACCTATAAACTCAGACATCCTGCAATTTTCAGTTCACCAAGAACTGGAGTCACGCCGTCGTACATGACGTCTGTGTGTCGTTATCAGCTGAACAGAACCAGAAGAGAGTAAATCCAGCATGTAGCAGCCTAAAGTGAGGATTGAACCAACATGAAGCCACCTGAGCTGTGCCCAGCCTGTCCACAGGATTGATGGGAAAGCCAGGCAGCATGTGCGCTGCTTTTACTGTGGGCTGCTCTTCTGTTTTCTCACTGGAAAAACCCTCACATCCATGAAACACACGTTTGAGCCGCCTGGACGAACAGGAAGGGGAGCTATATAGGCTCTAGCATGACATGTGTAAGTAGATCTAGCTGCATTTGAAGTTTTAAAAGCTTCTGCCTGAAAGATTTAGTATTAAGAGAGGGAACCGTATACGACACCCTTGCAGGACCCCTTATAAATTGGAATAAATTTTTCAAAGGAAATCATAAAAGCCCTTCCCTTTTCCCCTCTTGCCGTGCCACGCTGATAGCTCCATTTAAAGTGGGTCTATCCACATTCTTTCACCATTACTGCTAAGTATCCAACTCAAGGATTAGCCTCAGTGACAGAGGGGTTTAAACTGAGGTTAGAGCATTTTAATGGCCCAATTTGAGCCATTTTTACATTACATCAGGATATGTTGTGGTATTGTTTGGAAAAAAAGAATAATACTGGGCCTTGGAGAATGACAAAGGCAGTCACTTCCTATGAACTGACTCAGTTGATGAGAAAAGCAAAGCGAGTGTAGCGGCTTGGGCTGTTCCAAAAAGAGCCTGTATGTTTGAAGGGGATGGTTAAGCGTTTGTAGTCTCGTCACGCTTCAGTTGCAAAGCTTGTAACAAAAGAGGGGACTCTCCAGAGGTATTGGTGACGCGTGATGCAGGGCTCCTGTTCGCTCCTCATCCCGGTCATCACCGCTTTCATCAACATCCACAACTTCGTGCAGCAAGCTGCCTAATAAAGTTTATCGCCTCAGTTTATTGTTTTGCGATTCCTTGTTGAGAAAATGTCCCTGGCTGTGTAAAATGTCAGATGAAAGAGAGAATTTGTGGAACAGATGACCTTGAAATGTGCCCCGGTTTTGGT
This sequence comes from Telmatherina bonti, assembly GCF_933228915.1. Taxonomy (NCBI): domain Eukaryota; kingdom Metazoa; phylum Chordata; class Actinopteri; order Atheriniformes; family Telmatherinidae; genus Telmatherina; species Telmatherina bonti. The sequence continues at coordinate 7,295,724 of NC_136611.1, read as the reverse complement.
GGGCTGCAGGCTTTTTGTATGAACTGAAAACTGGTCTGGTTGTCTCAGCAGGATGTGGACGCAAGACATCAGTGCAGTGATTAGGGATAATATTCATTTATTCTCCTTTTCTTTTTAGCATAGCAGAGTTTCTTTAATGATATTAAGTTGCTAAAAAGTTGTTTTTTTAAATGAAAATCTGCACCAAAACCATGTGACCACTGGGTTTGATACAAAACTCATAGAAGTCACATTTGTTTTTAACTCTACTAGTATTTTTTTTTAACCTTTTCTGAAGCATCCATGTAGTTTTACAGAACTGGACCAATAAATGAAGAAGACTTGGGGCTCGTTTAACTGTTGTTAAGCAATCTGTTCACTAGGGGGCAGCGAAGAGTTCAGATGTTAGTTTTATGGCAACAGTTTCAGGCAGTAGCTGTGTTTATCTTAGTTGTCTTTTTTTTTTTTAAACAGGAGACATTTTTACATTTTTTATGAAGTACAATGACAATTTCAGTTTCAGTATTTAACACATTCAAAGATAACAAGAACTGTTGTACTTGTTCGTACATGTCGCTCACACGGCGAAGCAAACTAGCATCCCTGAGCCCCAAAAATGTTTATTTTCTAAGCCAAAAGAAAGCAGCTCATTAGTGCTTTGTAACCTGAAGGGGTTGACCTTGCTCAGACAGGTCAACTCTGATCCTCGAAAGACTGTTTTTAGATGTTTCCCTGCTCCAACCAAAGACTGTCTGTAAAAGATGGAAGGCGCCTCGTCATCTTGGCAGCATCATGCATGTGTCTCTCCCGTAAAACACAAAAATGGGGACGAGATGAGAGGGGCGTTGTGAGGGTGGGGGTGGATGATTGACATCGAGCGAACTTCAAGCTTTCTGTGGCAAAAACCTAACAAAGCTAACCCGGATATAACAGGAGCTAACCAGCTAACGGAGCTGAGTGGGCTAAAGCTAAATCATGCGACCAAAAACCATGGTTGTTCAACATTCCTCCTTCTTGAAGCAGAAACCTGTTTATCAAATGGACATACCTCTAAATATACCAAATTTCGATATGAAATTACTTCTAAATGGAGTCAGAAAAAAATTAATTTTCCCCACAGTTGTCATGAAGGTAGACCTGACTTATTAAACCTAAAATGGATTTTTGTACCAGACTGTAAACGTGTTATTTCTGCTGTAAACATGTTTATTTCTACTGTAAAGTTGGTCTTTTAACATGGGAGTCTATGGGGATTCAAGCTGTTGTGCAGCCCCTACTGGATGAAGGGGGATCTGCAGTTTTTGGCATAGGCTTCACTTTTAACCAGTGGAGGTTGCTGCTTGGCTCCAACACACCTGATTAGAAAATATAAATGGAATAGAAATAGATCCAACAACCTGTTAAGTTCTGCACAACGACCCTTGAATGTAAGTCTAGGTTTGACAACTCTGGTCTGGATGTTGCCAACTTACCGCCATATCTCCAGTTGTTCTGTTTTATCACAGTTTAAGCTAATCTGGATCTTACTAACTCAATTTCAAGTCTCTAAACAACTTTTCTTTTCTTTTCCAGGGTTCAAACCAGTATATTATTTGTCCGAAACAAACATTTAACAAGCAATTTTATCAGTATTTGAACAGGCATCATCGAGCTAACCTTTAATATCCATTCACAGTAAAAAGACATCCACTCAACACCAGTAAAAACCAACTGAGCATCAGCACTGGGGACATCTGAGTTGAGGCCCCTGCCTGTATGAGCAAGATGGAGGTTAAATGGAGAGCTGCAGACTTTCATCTGGAACTCCAGACTTCTTCTGCTCTTTGCTGGTCCTCATTTCACTGTTTCCCACAGGGATGTAGCAGTTAAATGAGGCAGACGATGAGCTTCACCTTCTGTAAAGTGTGTTAGTGAGATGAGACCGATGCAGCGACCGGGTGGTCTCCTGAGGGCCAACTACTTGTAAAGACGCAGACCTCCCCATCTGTACGCCGCCCTCTCTGGTCCCATTGGGGCGCGGCTCTGTTAGCGTAATGACCCACACAGCTGGTAGCAAAATTCAATGTCAAGAAGGTCTTTTACTTGTGATAGGTGGCTTTAGCTTCGAGATATAACATTTTAAAAAAGGAGTGCATCTGCACACAGAGGATATTAATATATTAATAAATAATGTTTTCTGAATATGGAGGAAAACTTCAAGTCCAAAGTGCTGATAAACACCACAAAGCGTTGTATGAGTCAAATAAAACATCATAGTGATGACATTTCTAAAATAAAATGTACTGCTTCTTAAGAGTCCATGGAGTCGACCACATTCAGCAATGGTCGGTCATTCCAGAGTCTGGGGGTTACCAGCTGAAATGTCAGGTCTGAAACAAGTCTCTGGGACCTTCAAAAGGCTCTGAAGTACGAAGGAAAGCCCCAAAGAATAGGGACAAAGTAAGTCAGCAATATACTGTGGAGCCTGACTATGGACAAAACGTCAAAACTAAAATTTTTAAGACAATATGTAAATACTTACATAAACCATGTTCACTTAATGCAGAGTGGTCCAAAGTGTGCCAAGAAGATATCCCAAACACCATTCTGCCACCACCAGGCCAAGTCATTTGCTGCTTTTCCATTTCATTTCATTTCAACATTTTTTATTTTCTTATCTTTTTCATAATATATTGGCAAATCCAGAAAATATACTCCAGAGTTACAACTACTACACAACCATTGTAGTACATTTCATGTAACAAAAGAGAAGAGAGGATTCAATTTTGTCAAAATTTTGTCACTTTTATTTAGTGAAAAATGGAATTTTTAGGCATTTCCAATGAACTAAAAATTCCATTTTTAGTTCATTGTAAAATGTTGTCCGTGGGACAGCATAAGCTGTCCCACGGACAACATTTTACAATATTTGTGGCTTCTGTCATCCAGTGTTTCTTAAGAAATTTCCACTCGATGTAGAGGATTTTCCTAAACCTTTTGAAGCCCTTCTGCCTCATTAACCCTTTCCAGTTGCTTGTAAAACTCTACATTTAGCTGTTGTTTGCTCGCAAACATGGTGGCTATATCGTTCTCTTTATTTTTTAAAAGATTTCCGTCTCCTACTCCATCCATTCATACTGCGCCGTCTTTACTTGAAATGAAGTGGTCATGTGACCCCCCTGCATCACGCTCAATGACTCCTAAGTAAAATATGTATTTCACTTTTGTTTATATACGTTTATATCGACACGTCTGGAAAACCACGTCATGAAAGCGGGAAAACGTTGAGCAATATTCGAGTTTTTTCTAAGTGTAGTGTTTTTATTCAATATTTGGGTTTTGCGCATTTCTGTGGGTAATGGAAATGCAACTTTTGATCCAAAACAGGATGGATTCATGTTGTCATGATGTTTCCAGCAGATTCTGATCCTACCATGTGAATGTGGAGCTGAACTGGAGACTCATCAGACCAGCAACGTTTCTCCATCTTCTATTGTCCAGTTCTGGTGAGTCTGTGTGAATTGTAGCCTCAGTTTCCTGTCCTTACTGACAGGAGTGGAGCATCCAATGTAACTATAAAATGGCTTTGTGTAAACAAAATTGATGGAGAGGTTGTACAAACCAGGAGAAAAGAGTATCAAACAGCAGCAGCTGTTATCAGACCTAAAGTTACACTAATTTACCATCATGTTAAAGAACATTTCAGGACAATAAACAAAGAAATGTTTGTTTGTACGGAGTGCATGTGCTTTGCTCCCTGACATCCTCCTCTGTTTGTAAGACACCTCCTCACTGATCTGTAAACCTGCAGCCCCTTCTGGTTACGTCCAGCTGCTGTGTAAACATGGCTGACCAGACACATGCAGGCCCTGCAGGTCACCGACTCATTCGCAGCCTGATGGGAAGCGGACCACAAATCACTGCTGCTTCAGTTCCTTTTACTTCGAGGTTAAGAGGGTTAAGATAAAAAATGCTCTGTGACAGATGTGACACTTGCAAGACCTTGCTTTACCGTCACTGCTTTACCGTTGTATCATATGTAGTGGTTAAGACAACAGTTTATTATGCAGTAAGAACAACAAAATGGCCAAAACAAACCCCAACCGAGCCGCAGAGATGACTCAGGCAGGTTTTTGTGTATTTATATTATTAATTATTATTAATGATTAAATAATAATAAATAACAATAATAATAATATATAATAATTAAAACATAAAATATTCCCTTACTTCTGTTTTTTAAACAGTGAACATGATGCTACTCTACTTAAGTAAAATAATATCATGTTCTTTTATTTGAAATTATTTTTTTCATGAATTTATTCATTTAAATTTTTTAAATATTTCAATTAATAAAAATGTGTATAATTTATTATGTATAATTTATTAATCATTTGAATAATTAAAAACTAAATTTGTAAAAAACAAAACAAAAAAAAACCCCAACAAAGAGTAATAATTTTAATAAATAAGTTACTATTTCAGAAGATTCCACGTTGACATTTAGCTTCATTTAGGTATTAATGTCCCATTTTGAACTGAACCCTATAAAACCTGATGTTACATATTTTATTCACACAGTTTGAGACTTTTTTCATCATTTTATGATGAAATGCACAAAATCTCATTGAACAGTCTGAACAGTCTGCTTCTTAAATGAGAGCAGGAAGCAGAAGATTAAACTATAATCATTCTGACATATCAGATAAAAAGGTAAATATCCCACAAAAATGGGCCAATTTTATTTTTTTTTTTAAAAGAGACTTAATATTTAAAAAAATCTGACTTCTGTTTTTTGATAGGCTAAGCTTTAAATAGTTTAAAATTAATATCTCTGCTTGAATTGATCCATTTTATTTTAATTTTATTTCATTTATTGATTTATTTATTTCTGTTTATTCATCATATACTAGTTTGTCTGCATTTTTCCTTTTCTTGTTTCCCCTGAACATTTCCGTGTGGTTACTATATCCACTTCATGTTTCATTGAATCTCATTAATGGTTGCTGTGGAGTTTTGCTTGGCGGAGCAGCTCAGATCCTCTGCAGTATGCTCCTCTCTGCTGTATTTTACACAGGATGTTCTTCTCCTTTGCTATTTTAGGTCACATTAAACGTCCATATGGGATGTTTCCTCTTTGGTGTTAGTCTTATATGTCGTCGTCTCTTTTGTATTGAGCCGTGTTACTTTTCTAACATCACATATGTGTTGGTCTGCACTGAAATACTAAATGTAGTGTAACTGCAAGCTGCTGAACAGTTACTCTGCCGTTAGTGGTGTCAGAAGACATTTTATCTTCCAATTGGAAATTATAATTATATCAACATCATACATTATAACATATGTATAAACATAACACAATTCTGGCTCCACACCAAAAAGCTCAGGTTCAGAGGTTAAATGTTACAGTTGTGCTCATGTTTATTCATACCCTTTCATTAAAGAAGGAAAAAAAAAACAGCTGACTGTAAAATAAGCTGAAATTGACTAAAGTAATAAATAAAAATTATATGAAAATCGTTACATTATGTTCTAATTCTGGTTCAATAGAAATATTTTAAAAAAGCAAACAAATAAGATAATTTATTACACATTACATCAGTCATAAAGTAATATTTAGTTGAACAATCCTTTAATGTTTCCTCTCCAGTCAGGTGTTTTCTGTTCCTCTCAGTCAGACTTCTGCACCTGTTGACAGGTATTTTGTCCCACTGTTCAACAGAAAAGTCTCTAATTTGTCCAGGACACATTTGTTTGTTTTTTTGTTTTTTTTAAAAACTTTTTTCAACTCAATTAAATGAAAAAACAGTGTCTTACATTACTAAATTATATTTTTGCATATTTTTATTTATTGTTCCTTTTTTAAGTCTCCAGTTATTTGAGTGACTGTTGTAAATTCAGCCTTTTCTTTAATGAAAGGGGATGAATACATATGAACACAACTGTGTTTCTTCAGACTTCTTTACACTGACAAAGGTTCAGAAACTGTTTCAGAGGTTTCTTCCATGATTTTACCTGAAAGATTGAAACTCTAAACCGTTTCCTGATACTTGTGGATTTTCTTCTCGTGATGGAGTCGTTACTTTGCTGTTATTTCTAACTCAGTCACTTATTTTCGATAAGCCAGCACCAGACTCCTTCAGAACAGTGAAAAATAAAACGTTTTCAAGAGCAGAGAAAACTGCCTGAAGTGACTGAATAAGATACATTTCCATCTGACACATGTGTCCCTCCAACCCTACATAAAAGAAAGGTGTAAGTCAATGTGCATGACCTTGCATAAACACTTGCCATAAAAGTTAAGGCAGAGGATTTCAAGTCCCTCGGCTCCTTGATGTGGGTTTGCTGATGACCTGTCCAGATCTGGTCTTTCTGCCAGAGGCCAGCTGCTCTTACGGCTACTTCAAATCATCAGCCTCGGCAAGTATGATGCGGCCATTTCCGTGCAAGCAGGTTACAATAGGAACAGGAACGCTCGCAAAGTCATAAAGAAAGCACGACGGGATCTGGAAACTAGATTGGAACGTATAAAGCAGTGTGTTAATCTCTGCTGGAGGTTTTCTTCAGCGCTCTGGGAGTTTCTGGGGCTTTTTTTTCCCTCAGCCTCAGCTGGTGATGACCTTCTTATCTGTCCAAGTTGAGCTTTTATGGGCAACCTTAACCCCTCGCCTCTTCTCACTGGCTCTTTCAGTGTGTGTGAGGAGTTTGCTCTTGTGGACGGTTAAAACTGAACACACACAACTATATAAAACACTAAAACACAGAAAAGTCTAAAGATTTTCCTGTTTAAGGTGGAGCTAGTTCCCTCCAAGAAACATCACTCCACTGTGTGTCGTGCATTATAACCGTGTAATGCACAGCTCCTCATTGTTCAATCTGTACACACACACACGCACGCACACACACACATATATATGTGGATATATTTTAACCTTCTATTCTCAGATATTTAAATCAAACCATTAAAATAAAAACTGTGTTCTGCACATGAGCAGGGAAACTCAATACATCCGTTTTCTAAATAAAATACTAATTGACTGTATCGATTTATAAAAGAAAAAAAAAAGTTTGCATCTGGGGTCGGTGTCATCGGTTTATTGGCCACATGATCAATATATTGATGAAGATCGGTACATTCCTCATGGGTAGGTGGCACATTAAGAAAATGGTGAAGTTTTGTATTGCTTTGAACTGTTTTTTAGAGGCATTTAGGAGAATTTAGTAGGTTCTTTCTTTCTTTCTTTCCTGTAATTAAATTAATCAATTTTCTTTATCCCTGAATAACATGATGAACTGATGAAGAAGCAGAAAAAAGGCCTGTATAATTCCTCTGGAAGAATTTTCTGGAAGCATTGATAATTTGAATGAAAATGTCATTTAAAATGTTACCATGTAAAAATAAAGTCATCACCAACCACTTCTTTTTGAAAAGATCATAAAATTCAGTCAGATGGTATTAATAATAACAAGAACAAAACAACAACAGTCATAATAAACATATGTGATGTAAATGTAGCATGGTGTTATTAGTGGTCAAGGTGTTGTGGGATGTTGATCTACTGAGCTAATCTTGTTCTTGGATACACAAGCCCTAAACTTGGAAGATAAATCACAGACTCCCCTCTTCTCTCCCTCCCTCTGAAGTAATTTTTTCATTCCTCTCTTTTGTTCCAAGATCCCACATGTGCCCAATATATCACTTAGACTGTATCGTCTTCTCCTTTTGTTTATCATTTCCTTGGATAACCATGTGGAATCTCCATCTCATCCCTTTCACCTTGTCTCCAGGATTTCCAAGCGTATTTTACAAGCCACCAGTTACTGAGCCTAATGGTTTGCAGCAGCAGAGCTGGTAGCGCATATGATATCTTGAATGTAACAATCAAAGAGGCATGCAAGATTTTGGTATTTCCGCTGGCTTACACATGTGCTGCGGCTTCCAGCTCCAGAAGCTGCAATCTACGTTAAAAACACAAAGGGAGGAAGAAAGGACTTCAAACATGTGGACATCTTATTGCCATGTGTCACACTGTCGCAGATACGAAGAGTATTCAGCACGTCTAAATAAAAACAGCCTGGTACACGACCTCAAAACAGCATGCCACTGTTTAGAAAGCAATTAATAAACAATACAGGGCCGGTCCTAGACGTTTTAAGGCTCTGACGCAGCCCTTGGCCCCCCAGAGGCTGGTGATTGATTTTTAACAACCACATTCATAAACTAAGTATATAAACTAACTGTGGTGAAAAAAACCCCACTTTATTTGAGTTCAGAATTTTACAGAAAACATCTTAGAGGTCAGAACGTGAGGAAAAACTATCATACATACTGCTAGTTTATTTTTGTATTAATAAATTTGTCTAATATACTAAATATATCTGTAAACACAAATCAATAAGATGAGCATTTTATCTTCTTAAATTAGTCTCAATGTAGATATGTACTATAATGAACACTTTGAGCAAATATATAATTTAAAAAAACAAAAACAAAAAAAAAACAGCAGTTAGCATGTAAAAATATTTTCATTTATTTTATTTGGATGTGTAAATACACATTAATTACCATTTTAGAAAACATGACAGATAACATATCGGAACAGCTTAATGTTAGTTTCCATCTGTTGTCCTCAGAAGATGTTCCTGCGTTCCTCAGCCTTGGAAAGCTTCTGGGCAGCAGCGGCTCTAGAAATGCACACGATAGACGTCACTGTGTCTTCTAACAAGTCAGGGACGTGGAGTTTTAGGGTCAGAAAGTTACAAAACACATCTCTAACACAGTATTTGAGCCAATCTTGTTGGATAAAATCAGAATGATCTTAATACAGACATAGATGCAGTTATGTTGTTTTTTGACCCAACAGTTAAAATGAAAATTTACACATGACAATTAAACTGGTGAAAAAAGTCCTCAGTTCTGTGAAATACTATGTTTAAGTTGAAGTTACATGATGTTTTCTTTTAACCACATGTCAGGGATAACTTGGTATAAAATGTGTGTCTGCAAACTCTGAAGAATGCATGTGGTTCTTGAACACCAGGAACACCGTAAAATTATAATTACCCAAAACCACAAGCATTTACTTTCTGTGTAAGCATAATTTATGCATCTAGCTCCTGATGTTGTCCTTACACTGATAAGAATATGATGCGTGTGAATAGGGGGATATGTTAGGAGGTGGTGGGTGAGTCATATGAACTTCTGTGCAGAGGCTTTTCTGGATGTCAGCATCTTGTTTTTATGTCTCACATCCTTAACTGTTTCCGTACAGGCTGAATTACTAAATATGCATCCTTAATAACAGAACAACTACAGGATCACATATATTTCTATTCTACAGTAATGTAGCAGTCAAGAAAAATCCTATGATGTGTTTCTACACATTGTTCCACCACAAACTGAAGATACAGTAATGTCACAGTACAACCAAGTCAAACGATTAACAGATAATTTTCATACAATTTGAAATTACGATGTTTTCAGCACGTTTGGCTCGTTTTTATGGAAGGGCTGTTGTAGTTCTGTATTGTCTCTGGTGGAACATGTGCTTCTAATATAAAACTAACTCCATCTTCTGTGCTGATTCACATCATGTGGGTCGTCAGTATGTGGGTTGTGCAGGACTGGAAAAATGGCCACAGTCATTTATATAAAATACACTTAAGTGAAAAATTAATCTTGAGGATAATCATACAGTGCAGAAATGATGTCACGTATTACAGAGAGCTGGTGGACCTGGAACATATTTAGTGTGAATTTTATTACATGAGGAGGACAATTACACATATCAGCTTTGTTAAGAGTCTCAGTTCCATCATGAATTGGATGAATCGGTCCAATCAGTTGTTTTTGTTATTCCCAATATGTATTACAATGATGCCAAAACCTTTACATATGATTGATAAAAATAAAGGAAGTACTTATTGTAAGCTGCTGAACACTTACGCTGCTAATACTGTTGTATTAATTTATTTATTTTATTGTCATTTTATTATCATAATAAAATAAATAAATTAAGTGTTCATCAGCTTACAATAAACATTTCCTTCATTTTTATCAATCATATGTAAATGTTTTGGCATCATTGTAAGCCGTATTAGGAATAACAAAAACAACTGATTGGACCGATATTGTCTATTATTGCTCTATTGTAAATATAATTGTTTCCCTCTGATTATTTCAATTGTCGAAACCTAAAGTTATCAGAATAGGGAAGACTATATTAAATATTTTTTGTGTATTTTATTTATTTTCTATTAAGTAATTTGAAAATGATTTTTTGAAGTTAAAAAAAGCTCAAATTAGTCGAATAAAAACATAAAATTGTTGGGTCTTATTCCATAGTAGTATTATTAGTAATGTTTTTTATAAAATAATTTTTCACCATGACTAATATCTCTTTTAATTTATTGTAATTGTTGAATGAAATGAACTTGATTCTTATTTATGTTTATATTTAATTGTTAGTTTATTTTATCTGGATATGATTGATATGAAAATTTCTTTTAAATATACAAATGTGGAAAAAGAATCCTCAAAGATGTCAAATACATTTTTTGTATATTTTTTAGTGTAGATTGAAATAATTTTTCTAATTTTCCACCCAATAAATAATTTTTTAAATTTTAATGTTATAATAGTAGTATAGAAGACATTTTTTTCAAATATTTATTTTATTTAATATTTACATTTTTTTTAAAAAAATAAAAAGTTTTTAAAAGATGTTACATGCTTAAAAAAAAAAAAAAAAAAAAAAAAAAGCAGCGATCCAAACAATAGTGGTTTTTTTTCCCTTTTCTTTTTATTATCTTTAAATTATATTTAAAGAATGAACAAATCAGCTTATTCCAGCTCCGGTACTTTCCCTTCCAGCTTGTGTTTGAACATCATGACATAAAATACATGGAAACAGTCAGACCTGTATTGATATGAATCCAAGGGAAAAAAGTGTTTTCTGACTCATGGAAAAACTTTGTTTGGAGTTTATACATAAAGTGTGTTTCGTATTGCTGGAAAACTGAGCAATTTAGTCAGAAATCATCTGCAAAACCTTTCCTGGAATTTGGCTGTAACTTAAAATAAAAACAAAATGATTGTTTTGGGGAAAATTGTTGTGTGGTGGAGGAGGAGGATGTTGAGTTATCGTCCATGTGAAGAGAAAAAAAAAAAAAGCCAGATGAAGTCATCCCCCCTCCACCTCAGCACACCAGAGAGAATCAAAGTGATGCTACAGTGTAGTAAAGAATCATCATCTCTGCCTGTAAATCATTCAGCTCAAAGCGAGCTGGAACAACCTGGAGGTCACTTTGACTCTTTGCCAACACTGGAAGATAAATATGCTTTTCTGTTCCAGTATTTCCTCTGCATAAAGAGATCTCTCACTGCTGTATGAATCTCTAAATCTGTTCTCCAAAACCTTTCGCAGTCTGCAGGATGAAACAAACGTTCTGGTTCCTGCAGCTGCAAATCAAATGTAAATGCAACCAGTGCAGCTCTGATGTGGAATAATGGAAAAAGCTTTAGAAGTGCGTACAGTGACGTTTCTCTGGCTACATATCCCCCCTGCAGTGCAGTAATCACTTTTAGTAACAACTGCATGGTTTACTGTTGTATATGTAGATACTACTGAAGGATATTAATGCATGACAGTAAAGCTGAAGCCAAAAAAAGCTTTTTGTTGTTGTTGACAAAATGTAAATCAAATCAAACTATTTATAAAGCCCTTTTTCTACAATAAAATGCAACACAAAGTGCTTTACATGATATGAAAAGTAAACACAAAGAAAATTCATCAGCCCCTCCCTTCTCACATTCAGACGCATACACACTCATACACACACCCAAACAACATCAATTTCAACAGTACTCTTAAACATTACGCATTCACCTACCTAGTTATTTATTGCTGAGCACAGATGAGCCTGGTAAGGAACACCATCGCAGGAGCCATCTGCACCAGGAGTCAATCAGACCACAGTACCAGGGGCACTATTACAGACCAAAAGCCTTGAATGTCACGGGGCGGTAGGGATGTGGACCCAAATGCAGGAGTCGGGAAGCTAGTATGCAGAACTCAGACGTAACTTTAATCCAGGACAAAGTGAAGGCAAAACTAACAAAATGAACCAACCACCACAAACTGAAACAGAGGGGTATAAATACACTGGAACAAAAACGAGACACAGGAGAAACAAATTAACTAAATGAACCTAGGTGAACTAAATCAATAGGAAATCTGTGAAGCTAAACAAGAACCAAGGGAACTAAACTGGAAAAGCTGCAAAATAAAACAGGAAACCAGAAACTAAGGCACCGAACGAAACCACATCATAACATTGAAAGGCGCCCCCGCAGCCATGGCCATTATGACACCCGGTGCAGAGGGCTGCACCGGGTGCAAATGGCTCATTCTTGTGACAAAACACCATTTGGTGTCATGTCTAAACATTTTGGGGAGTCATTTGTGACCTAAGATGACCTTTCTCAATACAACATGCTGCCAGTTGACACAAAAAACATTAACTTTTAAAAGCATAGCAATGGTAATGAGAGTACATGGTTGCCTCGTCCAGGTACTGAGCTTCCCAGCCAATAGCGGTGAGGATAAGCTCCATCTCCCTCATGTTTCTGAATAGGATGAAGAAGGAATAGAAAATGGTTCGATAAAACATAAACTATGGGAATCAGAGGCAGTTTTGTGATACTGGAACTAAGAAAACATCTCCAAAATTTTCCCTGTTTTGTCTTTTAATCACTGATAACAACTTCTGACATTTTTTTTAATAGTTAATTTACCTGGTGAACTTAGTTAAAGCAAAACTACTTAAGTCACAGTTTTCATGTATTCTGAAAGAAAAAGGAGCTTTCTGCAAATTAGTGCATGAAAAGACTAAAAAACATTGAGCAGGCAAGCTTCTAACTGCTACTACCGGGCCCAGGTACCACCAGGTCAGCCACCAGGTTAGGGACCTACCGCCAGCTACCACGCCCAGGTCGCACCACCAGTTATCGGCCAAAGAACCTATCGCTACCTACTGGGCCCAGCCACCAGACCAGAACTACCATAACAGTAAACAAGCAATCACAAACTGATCCTACATTCCATATTGGATTCAAACTGGTTTTCTGGAACTTTGTTTATGGGAAACCAGTAACAGGATTAACCTTTTAGAAGAAACTCTGAGGACAATCAGTGTTTTGCAAGTAAAGATGCTTTACTTGCAAAATACATGGAAGTTGCCAACAAACAATTGCAACAGATCACATCCAGGGTGCTGCACTTTGGGAACTCAGCGTTCAAATGTCCTCCAAACCGAAACTTCGGCGGTCCAGAACTGAGGTGGTGTTAAAAAAGACTTTTTTGCACGAATTTCCACCTTCGTTGAGTCTCTGAAGGGACCAACAACACCATCCAACAATGAGTTTAGGGACCTTTTTTAACCTTTTACCCTCCAACCTCAGAATATGGCTCTTTTAAATGAGATTTCATTTAAACAAAACATATTTATATAATTGATATTAGTTAATTATCTAGATTGCATGTTTTTAAACGAAACATGTGTCCGCATAGATGCTCCTGTTATTTTAAATGAAGGGACACCTCCCTGGTTGTGTGTACATGTATTCAGCAATGACTGGAAAAAGAGGTACGATGATCACATCAGTCTTGGTTTTAAATGGATTATTTAAACAATTATGAATACAGTTCTCTTGCCTTTAGCCATCCACCAATCACATTGCTGTTTACAAGCCCTGTTCCTCTTTAATGTCTGATTATTTCTTTGGATAAATTTGGTTATTGTCATAATCAAAATATGTCAAAATATCCAATATATTGTGACAATGTTCTTTTCATATTCAGACACACCAGATTTTATTTGAAAGAGCAGACTTTAACTTATTAGGCAGATTTTAATTTTCTTTATTCATCATGTACATAAAGAAAATATGTTTATTTATTCTGTAGTGAAATGTAGATCTTTTGTGATTCAGTAAGACGATTTCAAGCATGTAACAGGTTTGTGTTTATGACGCTGGGACATTTTTGTCACCAGTACATTCTGGTAAAGAATAAAAATTGCACTATATTGTCTTGCTTATAGCACCGCAATATATTGTGCTATATCACAATATATTGAACGATATCACAATATGTTGTACTATATCATAATATATTGTACTATATCACAATATATCGTCCTATATCACAATATATCGTACCATATCACAATATATCGTACCATATCACAATATATCGTACCATATCACAATATATCGTACCATATTACAATAGATTGTACTATATCACAATATGTTGTACTATATCACAATAAATTGAACGATATCACAATATGTTGTACTATATCACAATGTATTGTACCATATCACAATATATCGTAGATCTATTATTTTAGGATAATTTTCAATTTACAAATTGACCAATCAGATACTTTCTCTGCTGAATTTTTAAATATGCTCAATTATAGGAATTTTGAACAGCATTTTACAAAACTGACGGGTCCTGACTGTTGTCTGTGCTTATGCGCCGAACGGCTGTTCAGAGTACGCACCCTTTCTGGAGTCCTTGGAGGGAGTGCTGGAGGGTGCTCCTTCTGGGGACTCCATTGTTCTGCTGGGGGACTTCAATGCTCACGTGGGCAATGACAGTGAGACCTGGAGAGGAGTGATTGGGAGGCATGGTCCCCCCCCTCTGAACCCAAATGGTGTTTTGTTATTGGACTTCTGTGCTCGTCATGGATTGTCCATAACGAACACCATGTTCCAACATAAGAGTGTCCATATGTACACCTGGCATCAGGATTCCCTGGGCCGCAGTTCGATGATCGATTTTGTAGTCGTATCGTCGGACCTGTGGCCACATGCCTTGGACACTCGGGGTGAAGAGGGGGGTGGAGCTGTCAACTGATCACCACCTGGTGGTGAGTTGGCTCAGATGGCGGGGTAGGAAGTCGGTCAGATCTGGCAGGCCCAAACGTGTTGTGAGGGTCTGCTGGGAACGTCTGGCTGAATCCCCTGTCAGAGCGAGCTTCAACTCCCACCTTCAGCAGAGCTTCAACCATGTCCCGAGTGAGGCGGGGGACATTGAGTCCGAATGGGCTGTGTTCCGTGCCTCTATTGCTGAGGCGGCCAGCCGGAGCTGTGGCCGGAAGGTCATTGGTGCCTGTCGTGGCGGCAATTCCAGGACTCGTTGGTGGACACCAGCAGTGAGGGATGCCGTCAAGCTGAAGAAGGAGTCCTATAGGACTGGAGGGATTATATCTCTCGGCTGACCTGGGAACGCCTCGGGATCCCCCCCCCCCGCAGAGTTGGCAAATGTGGCTGGGGAGAGGGAAGTCTGGGCTTCCCTGCTTAGGCTGCTGCCCCCGCGACGCGACCCCGGATAAGCGGCACGAAGACGAAGACGAGACGAGACGAATTTTTAAATATGCTCAATTATTGGAATTTTGAACAGCATTTTACAAAACTGATACAAACAGAAGCGACACTTTGGACCTTTTACACACTCATAGCCTTTGTATCTGTCTCTTCTATTATTAATGATGGTTACCTATGCCATGTTGTTTTTTTTTTACATTTTATGCATTTTTTCAAGATTTTATTTACCTTAAATAATTTTATTCCAACAAATGCTGATATAGGACTTCTAAGAAGCGTGTTAACCCTGAAGAGGATGCACATTTTGTTCACCTTTGACGGAACAATTCACCTCACATCTTACCTGCTTCTTGTGATTTTATTGTTGATGATTTTAACAGTAAACTCAGGTCCACCCTGGATTCTGTCATTCCTCAGAGTCAAACATATTTACACTAAACAAAAACCACCATGGAAAAATGAAGAAATAGGAGATTAAAAAGAAACTGCACGGGAGAAATAAACTTCCCATCCACAATGATTTTTTTTTTATTTTTTTTTTAAAAAGGCATTTACAATGAAGCAATAAAAACAAGAAAGACAAACGTATTTCTTCAAGATTATTAACCGCAATAACCCAAAGCCTCTTCTTAAAAATAATTGACTTTTAAACTGGCCTTTTTAAAGATGCAAACATGGCTGTAACATTGTGGATTCTGTGGATTTTAACAGCAGTCTGAGTTGGGGAAAACACTGGACACTTTTGTCCTGGTAGATGCAGAGATCGTTAGCAAAGTTATTTCCCAGGTAAAAACTACAACTAGTCTGAGATCTCACCCCAACAACCCTTTTTAAGTCAGTGTGTCCCTTATTGGAGGCTAATTATTGAAAACTTTTTCCCTTCAGACTAGTTTTGAAGCAGCTGTGTGTAAAACTGCAGTGATTTGGCCCACTTTGAAGAGAGAAAGATTACAATCTCTGATCTTAACAGATCAAAAGTAAAATAAAAAAAAATTGCTTTTAATCAGCTGAATGATTTATATAAGTGTGTTCAAGGGGTTACCAGTCTGGGTTCAGGGCAAAACACACCATGGATATATCACTTGTTAAGTTGTAAAATATATCCGTACCAACCCGGAAAAGTGAATTCTATCTGTTGACCTCAGTGCCTCCTTTGATACTTTGGACCGTCCCATACTTTTAAACTTTTTCTAGAACCAAGCTGGTTGCTCTGATGCTGTTGTAAACTGGTTCATGTCTTATATTACATAGTTTAGGTTAAATTCTTTTTAACCTCTACATGCTGCCTCTTGTAGAAGTAATCAGGCGACGCAGCATAAAGTTCCATAGTTATGCTGATGATATGCAGCTTTATATGGCTCTATCGCCTGGGTAAAATCACTCTACAGAAGGCCAAAAATCACTTTCTATTAGTCCATCTGCAGAAATAAGGTACCTCTGAGGTACTATTTATTCATATTAAAATGTACATCTCAAATTAAAACACAACAAAGACAGGGTTCATCTCCTGGATATTTCCTGACTAGGGCAGAGTCACTGAGCCATACTTCTATCATCTAGAGAATACTGTGATGCTTTGCTATCTGGTCTTTTTAAAAAGACAACTCGGTTTCAGCTTTGATAAAATCCAGCTGCTTGTCCATTGACAAAAACTGGAAAGACTTTCAATTCAATTAAATTCAGCTTTATTTATATAGCGTCAAATCACAGCAATGCCATCTCAAGACGCTTTACAGACAGGAAAAAAAACATAGAGGAAGCAAATTCATAACAGCCTTTATAAGGAAACCAACAGATTGAGTTGGAGGCTCCAAATCAATCTCCCATCCTGAGCAATCACACTGGTGATAGTGGGAAGGAAAAAACTCACTTTTAACAGAAAGGAAACCCCCGGCAGAATTTATTTTACTCCACTTTAAAATTTCTGTTGGCTTATTGTGTGCTACACATTAGATTTTAAATACTTTTATTAATTATTAAAGCCCTTTAAAGGTTTTATTTCTTAGTATTTATCCAACTACTTTTAGTTTATGAACCTCCCAGGCCCCTCAGGTCCTGTTTTAACGTCCATGTTGTAAAGATTCACTGTTGTTCACACTGAATAAGAGAAATGAACAAAAATAGAAAATGCAGAATAACTGGGGATATTGTAAAAAAGCTGCAAGTTGCATTTGAATAAATTCTGCTTGTTACGTTAGAGATGTTCAGTGTTTAAAGTGTTAACTTGGGAATGTCTGCTGGAGCTGGAGTTTTATGTGTTTTTCCTGCTTTGAACCAGCTTTGTTAATCCAACATCATTCAAACTGCGTGTTTATCACTGTAAAACCTCCGTTTAGTTTGACGTCTCTGTTACTTCTCACATTTCATACAGAGTTTTGCAACTTTTACGAACAGTACCTGCCAAATGTTTGGACAGATATGAATCATTTAAAGTCTAGGTGTGTCCAGACTTTTTAATGAAATCGAATTTCTGACATGCAATGCAAACAGTGATGCACCAAATCCTGAGTAACAGACTCCACGTGAGGCCCTCAGCTTTTTGTTGTTTGATGAAATGGATGCTTGGTGTGTTTGATTCAAAACATTGACTCAGCAGATGCAGGATTGCAGAAGCATAAGAGGTAAAAAAAAAAAAAGAGTAAAAAAACAAAACAAGAAACAGGAAGATGTGTAGTGTAACGGATGCTTTTATCTTTTTAACTTGCAGAGTCCAGCTGTCCTGCTGGCTCAGCTCTGATTGGTCATCCCAGATGATCGAGTTCCCCTCTAACTTCACTGAGATGAAGCGACTGCTGGTTCCTGCGGGTTTTGTTTTGTAGCCGACATGTTTAGGGGAAAACAGAGAAAGTGCCGGTGGGTAACGATGAGCCGGAGCGGAGGCGGTCTGTGGGGACTTTTCACGACTTTGGCTACTTTCAGACTTGTTTCCATGAGACAAGCTTTTTATGTTATGGTGGAAAAATTGACAAGCTGTGTTGATATTTCAAACAGTATGTGTCACATTGACTGAGCCCTGTCTGGGTAATGTTTAGGGTGCTGGTTGCTTATTTGTTAAGTTTATTTCTGCTGCAGGACTAGAACTGGGCAAGTAATGAACACTTTACTTGATTACCACTTAATAATGCGCCTTGTGGAGTCATGCATGTCTACCACTGTCCCAAAGTGTATTGTAGGTTTTAAAACGAATAGATATATCAAATTTGAAGTAAAATAAAAAGAAATTGGTAACCCAACCACATTTCCCTTTACTTCTCTGGGTGTTTGGAATCTTGATCCAACAGTAAAATGCAGCTCAGCACAGAAAACAACACAAAAATCATTTTGAGTTTTTCACCTCTGTAGAGTCGTTTTTCATCTCATTTTCACTGAATGAGATGAATATGAGTAGCTCATGCAACCTGCAGATAAACACAAAGTTGCAGCTTTTTAAAATGTTTTTATAAACAAAACACAGCCCTGTCCAACAAGTATTAACTGACAAATTAACTCAACTCAACTTTATTTATAAAGCCGTTTTTAAAAGAACCCACAGTTGAAATAAATTGCTGTACACAATTAGCTAAAGCAACGAGAGAATAAAACAATAAGGGAGATAAATAAAAGAATAAAATAATTGATAAACAATTCTAACAAAATAAGAGATAATAAATAAATAAATAAATAAAACCCAACTTTAGTGAACTAACCAGTAGTGGTCTCTCACTGGGCAGAAAGCCAAAGAATAAAAATGGATTTTAAGATGAGTTTTAAAGCATGGAGAGTAACAATAATTCTAATATTTAATTCTTTGTTGTATATTTTGTCGATTTTGACTTAAAATGGATCTAAATTAGTTGTTGAAGAAATAAAACCAGAATAAAACATTGTTAAAGTCAAGCTATGTTAATGAAATTATTTCCCTCCATTCGTGTGAAGACTTTATAATGAATCAATCAACAAATAAAAGCTTTCTTTGATATTGTGATTTCTTATTTTAAAATCTTAAGTTAGTTATGTTTGCTAATGAAAATGAAATCAGATTTAGGCACTAATCAAATTGTGTTTCTTGTATTTTGCCTGTAAAAATATTTTTTATAATCTATAAATCTATTATGAAGTTGTTATGGAAGAGTCTCCTGCTCCAGATTACATTTTATAAAAGAAAGATTATTGATGTTCAAGTTTTTCATTTCATCATGTTTTTAAGAGAAGAAAATTATATCAAAATGAACTCATTTTAATTCACAAACTGAGATAGAAAGTGTTGACAACATAAAACAGATATCTTTATTGTTCAATTTAAATATTCTGAAATTTCTGTCAACACTTGTGTCTGTTTCTTTGTACATAAAGCCAAATACAGAAGTTTTAACCAAATGTCAGCCACATATTTAATGTTGGCTTGAGTAGAGGTTCCGCAAAATTAAACTCAAAGCAGCTGATTTACATCCTAACAGGATGGAGAACAAAATGTTACGGCATTTTCTGAAACACGAAAAAAAAAAAAAAATCTTTTTATTCACACATGATCAGAGACCTGGATTTTTTTTTTTTTTCTAATCTGACAGTTCTAATTTAACTTCTAATTTAATATAATTTAACTAAATCCTGAGCAGAAGTAAATAAAACAACACTTTGGTTTCAGCATCCTTAATCTTTAAAATACAGTTTTAAGAGCAGTGTAACCATTTTTTTAAAATTTATTTATTAAGGACCAGTTTCTCATTTATACTACAGAAGACGTCTAAGTTCAAACATCTTAATACTCCAAAATTTACAATGAAATAAAATCACAGGGAACATAATTCAATATAAAATAATTATCCACATCTAGTTTAAAAAAAAAAAAAAAACAATCAAAACAAATACATAATTCAATTTTTTCATCAGATTGCATTGCAGAGCCAGATGTTGGAATCATTTGGTGATTTTGTTAATGCAGTTAATTCATCTAACGTCAAAGTTTGAAGAAATATTATGCAGAAGTCTGGTTCCGCTGAGACATTGATGGAAACCTAGAAGCAAGTGTGTTTCATTTGATACTCATGGAAGTGGTGATACCATCATTGGAAAGGTGCCTTCTGAATCTTTATGTCGTGTTTTCACACAGTTTTCCCAGACGGATATGGACCTGAAACAGTCACACAGTTATAAAAACTGTGACAGAAGCGAACTAAATCTCTGAATAAAATGCTTTCCGTTTGAACAGGATTCAGCAGGATCCTCTTAATAAAGTGTAAAGTTACCAAACGTCAGCCAGGCATGACTGCAACCCGCTGCCAAATGGTGGAAGTGAAGTAACTCGGTAAGTCATGCGAGTGCAGAAAAAAAACTAAATTCTTTGTTTAAACAGTTTGAAAAAAATATACTCTATTACATCACTGAAGATTATCATAACTTGGGACAAAATGTTTTTTGACCACTGGTTATGAAGCTGTGTCTGTGGAATGATGATGCTTTGGTATCAGATTACAAAGTCACGTCCACAGATTGCAAACGGCATCATTAAATCCTGGTCATGTGTTACGCTACGCAAGCCGTTACCACAGATTGCTAATGTGTGAAAACAACATAACGTCCAAGTTATGACCAAAGATAACAAAATGGATAACTGAATTATGGTTAAAGGTCACGAAGTCTTTGGCACTGATTGATAACACATAACCACACAGATAATTTAGTTGTGACTCCATGTTACGAAGTCTTTGCCACAGATCATTAACGTGTGAAAACAAGACAATTCAATTATGGCCAAATGCTTCCAGGTTATTACCAAAGATGACTAAAAATGATAATGAATTATGGTCACCTCACTGAGTCTTTGCTACTAATTGCTAACACATAAACAAACAGAAAATCAAGTTGTGACGAAGTCGAAGGCACAGATTGCTAACGCGTGAAACTAAATAATTCAGTTGTGACCACATGTAACAGAGTTGTCGCCAATGTTTGCTAACATTTGAAGACAAGTCAGTTCAACCATGGCAACAGGTAAATAAGTCATGGCCACTGACGCTAACGTGTTAAAAGAAGTTACTCAAGTCATGACCAAGTCTTAACAAACGGTGGTCACTGATTGCTAATGTGTGAAAACAGGATATTTAACTCATGATGAAGCATTTCCAAGTAGCTACGTGTAACTAAGCTGTCGCCATTGTTTGCTAACACATAAAAACAAGTCAGTTCTGTCATGGCCACATGTAAAAAAGTCGTGGCCACTTTTTGCTAAAATGTGAAAACAAGATACTTAAGTCATGACAAAGTTGTGACCAAGTCTTAGCAAATTGTGGTCACCCCTGCTAGAGGGGTCTGAAAACTCGCTGAATTTAACGGCAAAATCGCTAAGTTGGCAACACCGGTATCTCCTGACAACCAAGACAAGCTAAAGCTTGCATGGGAACATGTGGGAAGTGACGTCTGACAGTTTCTGAAATAGATGTTTCTGAAACTATTTATGCATGTAAAAAGGCATAAATTCAGATTTAAACATGGCATGGGTAATAATAATTTTTTTATGCACTAATGCGTTAATTCCATAAACTAATCTCTGCATTGATGTGTTCATCTTGACAGTCCAAATAAAAATCCCAAATTTCTTGAATAAGTGGAGGCTATGTGTTTATGTACAATATGTTTTAAAATGGCCTTTCGCCCAAAGACTGCTGGGATAGGCTCCAACTTCCCAGCAACCCTTCATTGGACTAAGCGGTTAAGATAATGAATGAATGAATGAATGAATGTTTTACAATGAGACAGGATGTCCTTTACCATCTATTTCATATATACTATAATCAGTTCAGGTAATATCAAGACCTTACTTATCCTCACTATTCAGAAAAGCCAATGGTCCTTTAGTGAAATAACTTTTCTTTCTTTTGTAGTGCTACTTTGTAATTGCAGCATTTTAAAGCTTTTGAAATGGATCTTTTTCATTATATCTGGTGTAACGATCCTGCTGTAACAAGTCGGTAGAAAACCTCACTGAGGTTCTTTATATGCTTTGAGTTTGCATTAAAAGATTTGGGCTAATCTTCTGTTTTATACTTGGTGTAAAAGCCATTGCCAATTTGCAAAACTACCTTCTACAAAATGACATCAGTGGTCATAAAAGATGTCTTCATATTGAGTTAATCTGTTACCATGGTTACACTGTTAAGTCGCTATCTGCTCAGAGAGTATAAAACAATGTTTTTGCAGAATAAGAGCTCATGTTTCAGTGTCTCGTCTGGTTTTTGGACAATC